>NW_028227277.1:10002733-10035233 GCF_978045245.1 Mus caroli
GATGGACTCTCGGGGTTGTTTTGATTTGCTTTTCCCGGAACATTAAGGATGCTGAACATTTTTTCAGGTGCTTCTCAGCCATTCTGTATTCCTCAGGTGAGAATTCTTTGTTTAGCTATGATCCCCATTTTTTAATGAGGTTATTTGACTTTAGTGTTGTGAAAAAATTGCCCAACTGCAGTTTCCTGCCAGGCATCAACTATACACAAACTGATTGTATGCGGGTCTAATCTATGCATAAAGACAAACATAGCTAGATAACTCTGTCTAAGTTTTGTATGAAGTATTAGCACAATTATAGGATGATTACTCTTGTAATAATCTTAATTAACAATATATGGGTGAGTAGAAAATCTTAAATTTGCAATCAAACTGCAAGCTGCAGTCAATGGAACACTGGCAGTTTTAACCATAATTTTCAAGTCTCTTTTGCAATATCTACAAACTTGGGAAAGCAAAACCCACGTTTAAAACAATTTATCATCTTTAAAATCAATAATATTAGAAGCATTACTATCATATTACAAAGTTTGGCTGCCAATTAATACCTATGAATATATGTAAGCTTTACTGTTTAATAAAGAGCCATTGCTTTAAACCTTATCTTAAATTATAGTTTTTAGAATAGAAACCACATTAATTAATATTTAAACTAGAAATATCTTTAGAGACCCTGTCTCTTGGCCTTCCTTATGTCACATGTTAGAAGAACTCTGAAGTTGAGTTATGAAATTTAAGACTATCTGTAGCAATGTAACAATTATTAATCTTAACCAACAACTTTTGAGCTGATTGTGAAAACACACAGAACACATTTCCAATAAAAAAGCACCAAATGAAGCAGTTACATTTAGACCAATCAGAGAATATTAATTTTTGTAGCTACAATCATAGAATAAAGGGCACTTTATAATTTATCAAATTCATTAATCACGAACCATTTATCAGCTTTTTTACCCTGAAACTAAGAGATTGTAGACTCGCCCTTTTTTCCTAAAACGAACAGTTTTCCAGCAGGGACCCTCCTGCCATATGACTAATTCCTGGTTGAGGCACCTGGCAGCTCTTGGCTTTACCATCATTATTATCCAACATAAAATATAGAACTTTCATTCATATAGACTGGACACAAACATACATGAATTGAACCTGAGAACAGATTGGTGCACCAGACATTAGACAACACACAAAAGGGGCCAGAGTACTTTTTGTTATAAGGCCCAGAGAGAACAAATCATGGCACTCCTGAAAATAACTTATGATGCAGGTTTTTTTTTTTTTTTTTTTTTTTTTGACTGTGGCTTATTCACCTGAACATTAATTTCTTTTTTAATAAATCCTCCCATCCCCTCCTCTCCTCTCCTCTCCTCTCCTCTCTTCCATCATTAGGGCCTTTTTTATTTCACTAAAGGCTTTCTGGTGATCTGGGGTCTACACAGACACTTCACCTTCCTTGGTTAGGGGGTACAACGGGCAGCTAAGGTAGCCAACCCAGGTATCCCGAGCCTGCAGAAACCAGTGGTGCCCAAGAATTTTCTTACTTGCCTTGGTGTAGTTATAGACTTTTTTTGTTTTTTGTTTTTTGTTTTTTTTGGCTTTATTTAGCCACAGCTTCCCATCAAGAAAGGTGTATTTTAAATAAGTAACTTTAATCTGACACAGCTGAGCCTTTTTAGCTGAGGTTCGGTCTTCTGTTGCCCAGATTTCTTGTCTAGATCTTGTCTTTTTCTTTTTCTCTTATCACTGTGGCCAAGATTCTAGTCAAATTTCTCTCTCCTTTAAGATCCCTCTTATCTTCTCTTTTTTTGCCTCTCACCTCTCTCTTTCTCTCTCTCTCTCTCTCTCTCTCTCTCTCTCTCTCTCTCTCTCTCTCTCTCTCTCTCTCTCTCTCTCTCTCTCTCTCCGTTTGTAATATGCCTTTTCTGCCTCTTACTTACTGGTTTTACTCTAAATATTTTTCATTTGGGGTATCTCTCTCATCTCGGAACTCTCTAATCTCTTTTATCTCTATTTTTAGTATTATCTATTTCTTCTCAGTCTGCCGAAGCTTTGCTTTTTCTTACAGTCTAAGCTCACATTTTTCTAGAACTCTATATGCATTTGTCAGAGCCTGGATATTAGACTTGTAGGTGCTCTTTACCTAGGACAGAAGTTTTAAGTGGGCAGATGTCTCCCTTGCGGTTAGCAGCATAGGGTGAGACCACCCTAGAAGAGAAAACATGTGAGGCAGGGAAGGGAAGGCAGCTCTCACAGATGGCTGCACCAGGCCAACTCGGGGATGCAGGGGAAGGCGGCAGAAGAGGTGACGCTAGTTGGCCCTAGGAAGCCAGGAGAGGTCAGCGCTGGGGGACTCCCCGCAGGCCTCACCCCTCTTTCTTTTCTTGCAGGTCCCACAGGTGGTGAAATGTGTGGTGATGATGGGGCAGGCATCCCGGGGAATCCTCCATATCGGTGTTCCTGGGCCACAGTTTCCCACGTAGCGCCTTGTCTCGGCCAGTGCATGCCACTGTTGCTGAAGTTCTCAGTCCGACCCTGTAGCTGCATGCAGCTCCAAGGGGTCTTTCGGGTTTCCTGGGTCATGCAGATCTCCGTGGAACCTCCAAATGAAAGAACCTAGTGGGGAAACCCCCACTCAATTCCTGTTCGGTGTGCATCCAAGAATCACGAACAGACGACCATCTTAATATAAAAGCATGAGGTAATTTAATGACGGAGCTCCGGGCCGACACATATCTCCCACAGGAGACAGAGGTGTTGACCACATGGTGGAGCCATAATAGAGGAGCTCCGGGTCGAAATTATCTCTCGCAGAAGACAGTGGTATCGACCTGTATTTTCTTTGATTGTTGTGCCGATATTCTCTATGGAATCTTCTTCATCTGAAATTCTCTCTTCAATCTCTTGCATTCTGTTGCTGATGCTTGCATCTATAGTTCCAGATTTCTTTCCTAGGGTTTCTATCTCCAGCGTTGCCTCACTTTGGATTTTCTTTATTGTGTCTACTTCCCTTTTTATGTCTTGCATGGCTTTATTCAATTCCATCACCTGTTTGGTAATGTTTCCCTGCAATTCTTTTAGGAATTTTTCTGTTTCCTCTTTAAGGTCTTCTACCTGTTTAGCTGTGTTCTCCTGTATTTCTTTAATGAGTTATTAAAGTCCTTCTTGATGTCCTCTACCATCACCATGAGTTATGCTTTTAAGTCTGGGTCTTGCTTTTTGGATGTTTTGGGGTGCCCAGGACTAGGTGATTGGGAGTGCTACTTTCTGATGATGGTTAGTGGAATTGATTTCTGTTAGTAGGATTCTTATGTTTGCCTTTCGCCATCTGGTAATCTCTGAAGCTAGTTGTTATAGTTGTCTGTGATAGGAGCTTGTTCCTCAGGTGACTCTGTTAGCCTCTATCAGCAGACTAGCTCTATCCTTAGCTTCAGTGGTCAGAGTACTTTCTGCAGGCAAGCTCTCTTCTTGCACAGAAGGTGGCCAGATATCAGTTGTTCAAACCTGCCTCCTGGCAGAGGTTGTGTTCCACTCACCAGAGGTCTTAAGATCCCTTGGAGGGTCCTGTGAGGAACTTGGGGGTGTCCGGAAACTCCACGTGAAAGGAACCCCAGTGCTAGGGTGGACTGGAAGGGACTTTTGCCCCTGTTTAGGCTGGGTATCTGCCTCCCTAGTTAATGCAATCTCAGGTCCTGCGTGAATGGATTGGTGCAGACGCTGTGTTCCACACACCAGAGATCTTAGGATCCCTGGGGGATCCTGTGTGCATCCTTGCAAGTGTCAGCAGACTCCCCGGGTAATGCACCCCAATGCTGGACTGGACCCGAAGGCTTATTTTATTTCTTAATTTCTTTATATTTCTTTTCTTTTCTTTCTTTCTTTTTTTTTTTTTTTTTTTTTTTTTTTTTTTTTTGAGTTTTTTGGAGACTGTTTTTCTCTGTGTATCCCTGGCTGTCCTAGAGCTCCCTCTGTAGACCAGACTGGCCTTGAACTCAAAAATCCCCTACCTTTTCCTCCCAATTGCTGGGTTTAAAGGAATGGGCCGCCATTGCTTGGCAACACTAAAACTATGAAACACCAAAATTAAAAACACTCAAATTTTAAATAAGTATTCAAGAACAAGAACAGCAAAATAACCTAAGAAAACCAATAAAATGCAAAAAAAAACAAAAACAAAAAAACAATAAACAAAAAATAAAAAAAAAAAAAACCCTGAAGGATAAATAAAACCTCAAAACCCTAAAACACACAAAAATCATTTAAAGAAACAGAAAAAAATACTAAAAATACACTAGAAGCCTGAAAAAAAAGACAAATAAACACTCTAAAACACTCTTCTAAAAACCCTACAAACACTAAAAAAATTCCTAAAAATCTTAAAAAAACACACAAGAAGCCAAAAATATCACTAAACCTTTTTTTCTTTTCTTTCTTTCTTTCTTTCTTTCTTTCTTTCTTTCTTTCTTTCTTTCTTTCTTTCTTTCTTTCTCTCTCTCTTTTTTTCTCTCTCTCTCTCTCTCTCTCTCTCTTTCACTCTCTCTTTTCTTTCTTTCTATCTTTCTTTCTTTCTTTCTTTCTTTCTTTCTTTCTTCTTCTTCTTTAATTTTTTTTTTTTTTTGAGTTTTGGAGACGGGGTTTCTCTCTGTAACCCTGGCTGTCCTGGAGCGTCCTCTGTAGACCATGATAACCTTGAACTCTTAAATCTATCTACCTCTGCCTCCCAAGTGTAGGATTAAAGGCAAGGTCACCACTGCCTGCTAATACTAAAACTCTTAAGCCCCAAAAATATAATTCTTAAATTAAAAAAAAGAAAAAAAAAAAACTCAAGAAAACAAAAAAATAGAAACAGTAAAATGCTAAAAATACCCTAAAGCCTAATAAGAACTGAAAATCACTAAAACACTGGACCAAGTAGCACTCTGAACCCAAAAGAAGGGGCTCCTCAGCGTCCCTCCTCATTCAGAAAGCTTGGATGATTGCATTGCTACCTCAAGCAGAACTGCAAAGTGAGGAAGATCAGAACTGGCCAGTGCAGGCACAAGGACAGCTTCTCCACGGGCTCTAGACTGGCCCGTGCAGGATTGACAACAGCCACTTTTCAGCTGAGGACTGACTTGTGCAGGCGCAAGGACACTCACTTTCAAGGCTCAGGACTGGCCCATTCAGGCATGAGGACAGCCTCCCTTCAGGCTCGGGACTGGCCCGTGCAGGCATGAGGACAGCTGTTCTCGAGGTTTGCTTGATTCCTGAGGCCAATGGCCACTCTAGTTCTGTGTGCTTGGCCTTCAGAACACGTTCACAGTTCTAGGGAGAGAGAGCCTCTTTCAGAGGAAGCTGCTTAAGTGTTTATTTTATTTATTTATTTATTTATTTATTTATTTATTTAGCCTCGAGTAACCATTTGCAAGTACATTTGCTGCCCCTTTCATGGGCAGTGGCCCATTTCATGTTTCTTGAACAAAGTCCTTCACAATTAAATGGCCAGACGTGTGGAGAGGTGGCAGCAAGTCACAGCCTGGACTTTACCCTCTGACCACAGACCGTCGGTTTCCCAGCCTCCACAGCCTGGGACCCCCTTCACTGTCCCCCAACCAGATGGTAACACCTTACCCCAACAGGGTCAGCACTTGACCAGCAGAGACCCGAGGGACTTTGCTACTCCGGGGCCCCTTAGACCCACTGGGTAAAAGTTCATGTTCCCAAATCCCTATGAAGACCAGAGATTCAAAACACCTGATGCGCATGTGACAGAAAAGCTAGTGAAACTCAAAGCTCTTGTCAAGGCTTCGGACAAGAAGAGGACCTCGGACCCTCTGAAGGATCTAAAAAAGAACAAAAAAATGGAAACTTACACTTCCTCTGAAGGTTCCTGAGAGCACGAGTCACCCACTGACCAGGGATACCAGACCATCTGTTTTACAGCCCGCCACCAGAAAAAGAGTAGCCTCCTCTTCTGTGCCCATCCCTGGGAAGGTGACAAGAAGCCAGTCTATATCCACTGTGTTTGAAGAATCTATGGATTTTGACCAGTTGGGTGCCAGAGTGCCTGCAACATCTTTTAAACATGGGGCAGGAGATGTCAGTCAAAAGTTCAAAGAAGATCACACAGTGCATGGGCCATCTTCTGCTGGACAACATGGACAGGTAAATTCCCCGCATATTCAAGGTTCCCCACACCCTTCCCAATTTAGCCAGGAAGATCTGGGATCTTCCACTTCTTCTCAAGATGCTCAGGGACTGTCGCTATCCACCCAACATGCTCAAGGACTGTCCCTATCAACCCAAGATGTTCTGGGTTAACCAGATATTTCCAAGAGTCTATGGGACATTCCACTTCTGCCCAAGCATTCCAAAGACTTCCCACTTGTGCTGAAAGGAAAATCATACATGCCTCCTCTTCCAGAAGGAGTTCTAAAAGGATGTCCCCTACCCTACATAACTCTCATCTTTCCAATTCTCCTCCAAAGCATGTTGGACAAGACTCCTCTGTTCAAGGGGACCTACCACAAGCCCCATCAGACAAGGAGGGATCCAAACCTCCTTCTCCCAAAGGTAACGTCAGAGATTTCTCCTTTGTCCCAAATGCACCGAGTTCCATCTCCTTTTCCCAAGAGAGTTCAACATGTTTGACAGCTGCCAAAGCAGAGCATGGAGATAAGTCCTGTAACAAAGACAGCCAAAGATGTTCCCCTTCTCCCCCAAAGTGCTCTATGCAATCTGCTTCTAGTAAAGTTAGTGTGAGACCTAACCCTGCTGACCAAGGGGATTTCAGAACTTCCCCTTTAAACCAAGAGGGCTTTCAAAGTCCTCTACCATTAAAAAACGGGCTCCGATCATCTCTTACAGTCCAAAGGGAAAGAAATGCAAACATGATTCCCCAAGTGAGCCTCAAACCGCTCATATCTGCCCAATCAGAGACAAAAATTTCCACACTTATACCAGGAGTTCAAGGACCTTTGCCATCCTTAGAAGGGGCTCTTGAGAGTTTCACACATAGGCTAGATGTGATAGAAACTCCCGAGTCGTCCAAAGGGACTCTTGTGCCTTCTGCACAAACACGAAGTGAACTAGAACCATCAACATCTTCGCCAGGGGTTCTGAAACCTTCTCTATCTGTAAGGGGGCCACTTGGATTACCCCCCTCTATGGAAGAGCATCAAAGACATGTTCTTAAATCTGCTCTCCCACAGAAAAGAAGATTAAATCATTCTCCTGCTATGAAAAGTGACCCTGAACATTCTCATTCTAGCAGAGGACTGAAAGATGCTCTCTCCAAACAATGGGTCCTCAGAAAGTTCCTATCTGATCAAGAATTATTCAAATATCCCCCACCAGCCAAAAGTGCCCTCCTGACTTGTCATCAGGTCCCAAACAGCCGAGATTCTGCCAAAATGCTTCCAGGGAGCCAAACAAGCTCCATCTTTGTACAGTGTGCTGAGACCATACAACCCTCCATGCAGCCCTTGGGGGCGCTGGTACATTATGTATCTGTAGGAGAGGCTGTAAAGAAGTCCCCATATACACCAAAGATGCTAGGATTTCCAAAACCTGTACAGGATTCTCTGAGTATTACCCTATCACATAAAGGGATTGTAGGACAAAATACCTCTACAAAAGGAATTATAGCCACAGTCCCATCTTTAGAAAGGACTCGTGGTTGTGACACATCTACAAAAGATGTTCTAGGACAGATTCCATCTGTACAGAAGGTTCTGGATCCAATCCAATGTGAACAAGGTGCTATGGGACGTGATTTGCACACACAAGAGTCTGAAGCATCCTGTACAGTTAAGAAGGGAATTCCTTGGATTCTACCTGTGCACAAGAATCCATAGGACCTCCCCAAATTTCACAGGAGACTATGAGAACTACCCTATCTCCTCAAGAGGATCAGCCATCTTCCCCAAATACACAAGATGCTACAGACTCTTATTCACATGGACAAATGGCCGTTGGTCCTTCTCCATGCCAACACATGTCTCCAGAATATCTTCCAAATGCCCAGAAAGCTCTGGGTTCTACTTCATCTTCAAAAGGCCCCGTGGAACCTGTTTTGACCATCAAGTTGACTAAGATACCTGATACTTCTAGACAGAAGTTGTTATCCCCTTCTCCAGCTGAAGATAGTTTTCTTGGAAATTCCATGAGTACACAAGTAGGGCTAGAAATCTCCCTACCTGCCCAAGAGTCTCTTAGATCTCTCAAATATGTCCATGATGCTCTAGGAGAGGCCACATCTACAGAGGTATCTCTAGGCCCTTCCCCTCATTCTGAAGCCACAGTCAAGTCTTGCACAGGTACACAAGACACATTAAGACCTTCCCCATCTGTGCAGATGTGCATAGGATCTACCATATCTGAAAAGGGCACTTTACAATTATGCAAGTCCCATTTTAGCAGAAGTTCTGGAGTCTCCTTTGTCAAAGTGTTGTTGAATGTAATATGATTATTAGTATGTTTGGACTCACATACAAGTAATGCTACTCATCTTCCAGAACTGCTGTTAAGAACAGTAAGATTATACTATACATGTCATGTATTATTCCTTTTAGAATTAGACTATTCCTGACAAGTCTGAAATTCCTAGAACACAGTTTTACCTGTTTGCACAGTACATCTATGAACTGATTATATATATATATATATATAGTGTGTGTGTGTGTGTGTGTGTGTGAGTGTGTGTGTGTGTGTGTGTGTGTGTGTGTGTGTGTGTGTGTGTGTTTGTAGCAGTGGTGGCCCATGACTTAAATCCCAGCAACTGGGAGAAACAGTTAGAAGGATTTTTGAGTTCAAGACCAGCTTGGTCTACAGAGGGAGTTCTTGATCAGCCAGAGAAACCCAGTCTCTAAAAACTCAAACAACTAAAATCAAGAAACAAGGTCATGTACTCTTTCCAATAGTATTTAATAAGTGAATAGAACAGCAATGGCATGTGCTGTAAGATCAAAGATTGACAAATGGGACCTCATGAAACTGAAAAGCTTCTGCAAGGCAAAAGACACTGTCAATAAGACATAAAGGTCACCAACAGATTGGGAAAGGATCTTTACCTATCTTAAATCAGATAGGGGACTATTATCCAATATATATAAAGAACTCAAGAGGGTGGACTCCAGAAAATCAAAGGACCCCATTAAAAAATGGGGCTCAGAGCTAAACAAAAATTCTCACCTGAGGAACACCGAATGGCTGAGAAACACCTATGTTGAATAGAATTGTAGTTTTTTTTAAAAGGAATTTATTATAAATCTTGCCTAGAGAGCAAGGAAAAAAAATAATAAAAGTGATTCAAATAGAGAAATTTGAAGTCAAATAATTTTAGTAATAAATAGCATAACCTGACACGAAAAACCCCTAGAGACCTTCTAGAAAGCTCTTAGATCAGATGTATAAATTCAACAAAATAATAGAATAGTCAGTATATAAGAACTAGTGGACAGCATCATTGGTTGAATTGGAGAAAGACTGAAGGAGGCTGATGTCACAGGCTCCTCCCATGACATGCATTTCCTGCCCTGGGCCTGAGTGACTGAAAAGCCTTGGCCCCCTGGCCCCACCCCCTGCAGCTCACTTCTTGCCCCTGGACCTCGCCTCTCTGGCCTCCATCAGAGGCTTCTTCATTGACTTCAGGGCCCTGGGACTCCCCCTACACCTGCTTGTCATATTTAAATAAAAAATATCCCATGAGTTCCTGAACAGAAGGGATTTTTATTTTTTTATTTTTATTTTATTTTTATGAGAGCCCATTGGGTCAAAGGGGTACATTTTATGACCTCGATCATCACTTTATGAGTCTTCAAATACTATAGCACATTGTTTCACAAAATGGTTTTATAATTTTTGGGGTCTTTTTAGGGTTCTTGAGGTTTTGTTGAATTTTAGGGCAATTTTTAGGGGTTTATCTCTACCTCCCAAAGTACTGGAATTATTCACATCAACATTTCTGGTTTTTTAGACTTAAAGTTTTTTCGGGTCTTTTTAGGGTTCTACAGATTTTTTATTATTATTTTAGGTTGTTTAATGCTTTTTAAAAAACATACCTAAACCACATGATCATCTTGTTAGATGCTGAGAAAGCATTTGACAAAATCCAACACCCATTTATGATAAAAGCTGTTTATCAGATTTAGTTTCTCTCTGATGGAATTATTTTGCTTCCGTTTGTTTCTTCTTAGATTAGCAGATTAAGATTGTGAAAATGGCTCTTTTGGAAAATCAGAGGTCTTTTGTATTTAAAGAACCCATATAATGGCAGAATCTCTCTGTCCCTGTCTCTGTATCTGTCTCTGTCTCTCTGTCTAAGTCTCTGTCTCTGTCTCTCTGTCTCTCTGTGTCTCTCTGTGTCTCTCTCTGTCTCTCTGTCTCTCTATCTATCTCTGTCTTTCTCTCTGTCTCTTTCTCTGACTCTCAATCTCTCTGCCTCTCAATCACTCTGTCTCTCTGTCTCTCTCTGCCACTCTCTGCCTCTCTCGGTCTCTGTCTGTCTGTCTGTCTCTGTCTCTGTCTCTGTCTCTGTCTCTGTCTCTGTCTCTGTCTCTGTCTCTGTCTGTCTCTGTCTCTGTCTCTGTCTCTGTCTCTGTCTCTGTCTCTGTCTCTGTCTCTGTCTCTCTCTCTCTCTCTCTCTCTCTCTTTCTCTCAGGCTGCCTAAGAATCAATAGTTCTCTATTGCTTCAGTTCTGTGCTCCCTGCCATGATGATTTACCAAAGTTCTGACGCTGTATCCCATCGTCCAAATAAATGCTTTATTTTCTAATAATAGTCTTAACCATGGTGTCACTTCACTGCAATAGAACAGTGACTAAGACATGGTCAAGCCAATAAACAGTGTTTCCTGTTATCACTTCAAGTTCCTATTTTTGGCTTCCTAGGAGATAGTCTGTAACCTGTAAGCAACTAACCCTTTTATTCCCAAGTTATTATTGATTGTAGTATTCTTTATGGTGAGAAAGAAGCAAACTAGAACAATTACCTGTCATATAGGTACATGACATCTTACCTTTAAATTAAAATGAAACGTCTATACATTATTGTGTGTGGTTATAGGATAAGTGACAGTGATACTATTGGACATTTTGCTTCTGTAAGAATCTGTCCCACTTACTGTTTCTACTGTTGTAAGGATACACCAGTTTCATAGAGGAAACTACATAGAAAATGTTTTATATAGTTTATACTTCCACATTGCTGTTTATCACCAAAGAAGTTAGGACAGAACCTGAAATAACACAGAATCATGGAGCCAGGAGCTCATGCATAGGCTATGGAGTGGTGATGCTTATTGACTTGCTCCTCAAATCTTGCTTTCATAAAGAGCACAGGACTACCAGTATAAGGATTTCACCATGCACAATGGACTGGGCAGTCTCCCACCAATTAAGTAAATACTTGGGAGTTAGATCATATGGAGGCATTTTCTAAACTGAGGCTCCTCCTCTTTAAAGAATTTAGATCTTGTCAAGTTGCTATGAAACCAGTGTGGCAGTCTGAATGTAGTTGGCCTATGAGGAGGTGTGGACTTGATGGAGTAGGTGTGTCCTTGTTGGAGGAAGCATATCATTCTGGGTCTTTAAAGCTCTATCCAGTGTGGAAGAGACTCTCCTCCTCCCTGCATGCAAAACAAATCTTTTCTCCTGGCTGCAATTGGATCAAGATGCATAACTCTCAGATTACACTCCACCACCATGCCTGACAAGACACAACCCTGTTTACTGCCTTGATGATGGTGGATTGAACCTCTGAACATGTAATGAAATGTTGAAAAGCCCTCATGAAATGTTGTCCCTTATGAGAGGCATTGGTCATGGTGGCTTTTCAAATGAATGAAACCCTAACTAAGACAACCAGCTAGTACAGAAACTCTCCCAGATATCAAAATTAATCAACTATAGAGAGTATTTTCAAGTCATGCAGCATACAAACTTATTCAAGAGAGAAAAACAGCAATGAATGAGTACATGATAAGCCTCCCTCAAAGAGACACTCTTAGAGTGCAGATTTGGCCAAGGCAGATACCCATGAAGCTCAGGGGCTCCTCAGGAGAAGTGACCTACCAAGTGGGCAACCTCAAAGCATTTGAAACCCATGACAAACAGCATAGGAAAGATGTCAGCACAAATGCATTCGATACACCTTCTATGTTTTCTGAGAAGGAGGTCACAGACAAGTAAAAGACTGGAATTTCAAGGGCATAGACAAGTTGAAGTAGCACACAGATATGTAGATAGTCATAAGTTTGGTGGAGGGCCAGGTGGAACAGACCAGTGTGGGAGATTTTGATGGTCATCTGGGTCATTCATCACAGATATCCAAAAGATCACAGGATTCATCAGAGGCAAAGAGTGCTCAGGGAAGGAACACAGGATCTATTCAACACCTGAAATTACCTAACAGCATACTCATTTTATTTTCTGAATTACTTATTTGAACTGATCATAAAAAAATCATGGTGTTTATGATGTTTTAGGGAGACTCATATATATATATACTCTTAGATTTGGATTCACTATTTATTCTGGTAAAATGTACTCTAAGAAACACACACACAAACACACACACACACACACACACACACACACACACACACACACACACCACATCCTTCTGTAATGACTGGCTGGCTATTTGTTAAGAAACAAAAGAAGCCAATGTGGATATGGCACAAGTTTGACTATGTAAATGAACTTTCTATTCTTCGTGAGTCTCCTGCTTCATTTTGTGAGAATTCCTTCTTTGAATTTTTATATCCCTCAGGGTCCTCTCCTCCTTTGTGTGTCCATTGTTCTTTTTAAAGGTCACTATCAATTTGATCTTTCTTACCTTCATCGTGGTTTCATTTCTGCATGTAAATAATGTATTTCTTAAAACAGATATCTTTATGGGATTAGAGAGATGACTCTAAATCCAGAAGACTAGATTTGGTTTCTTGAATTCATATCCAAGGCTCAAAATCAGCCTTGATTGCAGCTCCAGGGGACCCAACAACTCATATCTCTGTGGTCACCTGCACTCACAAGCACATGTCCTACCCTCACACATATAAGAAAAGATAAAAAATATTAAAAGGGAGACAAGTTTCACTAGACTTCATTATTCAAATGAAACCTGATACTCTCTAATTGCTGAATCTGTTTGGATCATTTTTATGGGTTACTCCTTATGTTCCAAGGCCAAATTCCTTTTATGTGTCACTCTTTCACCAACTTTGTTCTTCCTCAGACATCATACCAGAGATTCTACTGATGTTATATCCTTCTCCCCTACTTAATAAACACCCTTCTTTTGCTGTGATTCCTGCTCCACCACATCCCATCTCCAATTCCAGTCCTCCATACAGAGCAGAGATACTAAGTCCTATTAATTTTACCATGTGTGATATCAGATATATGTACTGTTCTTCCACCATAGCCCATCTCTTCCACCAAAGTCTTCACTCACAGCATGTCATATCACACGTTTTAAATTTTAGAGCAAAACAAATTTTATTGGCAATCATACTGGGTTTGTCAAAGACACTTAAGTAGACAACACAGGAAAACAAACATTTTTTTTCCTATTCTACAAGTTTATGGGCCTGTACTTTTGTGATTTTTTCACCTTAAGGAGTCTTTGACACCAGATTATAGACATAGATCTGGAGATCACCATGAAACTTGATAAAGTACACAGAAGGATTGGCAAGAATTTGGTAAACAACCTTTCCAAGATTTTTGGAACCATCCTCTCTGGTGTATTGCACCCAGTTTCCTATTAAGAAGTCACTGTTATGATGTGATGTCACCTCAGCATGAGGAGTCTCTGGAATGATGGCAAGGTTACCTTCATCGTAGTCATCCAGGAGCTGATAAATGTAGAGGACCGGATCCTTCTTGTAGCTAATGTAAAACCAGTCCTTCATGACTGGCACCTGGGCTAGCACCATCCCATTCCAGTTTTCCTCAGAGCCATGCTTTCCCTCAAATTTGTGTTGTACCGCTCTGCCAACCAGGCTTCTGGCTAGGTGGGCATCCCTTATCTGAGGAAATACTACATTGTGAGGCAAGACCTTAAGATTTAAAATCCTCTCATCACTGAGGAGCTCCTGTCCATAGACGCTGTCAATACCGTCATACTTCAGCAAATAAAGAGAAGGGTTTGTAGGCAGTTGATCTAGAACTATGGCCTTCCAATGGCTGACAGGTTCATTACCTTCCTTCCAACTGTGAGAAATTCTGCAGCCGACAATAATTCTCAGGGCCTGGGATGAAGGCATCCTCCTCCTCTTCTTTTTGAGGGATGACATGCTCATGTTCTTCAGAGGTATTGTCTTCTAAATGGTTGTAGAACTGGTGTAGTAGGCCACAGCAACCCTGGTCCACTGTCTTGTGACTATCATTCTTTGTTCAATCATCATACTTGGCCATTATCTGGGTTTGAAGATCTTGCCTGTTTAAACCAGAAACAATGCTGTTGCCTCTGTCATAAATATGCGATCTTAAAGGGCAATGGGTGTGGGGTGCGAGAGAATGCTGGACCAATGCTCTTCTTTAAGAGAACTTCTGGGTAGGTGAAGAAGGCTATGCTAATCAGGTGTGTGCTTCTAAAGTCAATTTTATCAAAATAAGAAGTTCATAAGCCAGCCATTATGGTGCATGCATTTATTCCCAGCACTCAGGAGGCAGGGTCTGGCATTTTTCTGAGTTAGAGGCCAACCTGGTCTACAAAGTTAGATCCAGGGCAGCCAGTGATGTACAGAGTATTCCTGTTTCAAAAAGAACAAAAACAACAAAACAAAACAAACAAACAAACAAAACAAAGAACAAAATAACAAAAAATGAACAAAGAAAACAAACGAATAAAAAGAGAATTTAATAGGAATTGGTCGTGACCTAAGTCTTTAATCCCAGATTTCAAGGGGCAGTGGGAGGCTGACCTTTGTGACATCAAGGCTAGCCTGGTCTGACAGCCATAGCTACACACAGAGAAACTCAAAATAAAATTAAACAAACAAATAAACCAACAAACAAGGGATTCCAGGAAATGAACATAGGGAAATGAACAAGTAATTCTCTAGAGCTCAGAATAACATACTCAGAAAAAATTTTCTTCAGCCCTGAGCTAATTTTCCTCTGCTGAGGAAACTTTCCTTAAATGGGTAGGTCAGTGTGGAAGTTGGTATGTCTGTTGCCCTCAAGGATCAAGCAGAATAGAATTAAAAAATGAGCCAGAGTTGTCACCATACCTCTCTTGTATTTGCATGTTCTGAGCTAGGTGGCTACTTTCACAAATATCTACCTAGGGACAGAGCACACAACTGGCCTTCTGTATTGTTTCTCCAGATCCAGCCCCAGGCATATTATTGAAGCCATTGCATCTCCGACTTCAATAAGATCTCAACAAGTCCATGCCATATCAGCCATTTAGAAGTAATATCTTCTAAAATGCACATGGACAAAGGGGAGTTTTGGCATATTAGTGGAATTCTGAAGGAGATATTGTTAGCAAGGTTAATAAACTCAGGAGATCAAATAACCTAAACCATCCACCCTCCTAGATCCCAAACATGGGAGAAATTAGAATGTACAGTTACTCACTGTAAGAGGGAAAACATATAGCCTTAAGGAGCCATGAGAGTCCAAGATACTCCATAAATATACATACCCCAAACAAATGTCCTAGTTTTCAAGATTCTGTCTTCTGAACCAGGCCAGGCACCAAAAGCCTCTGGAACAACTTTATGGGTCAGGAGCTGACCTGGCATTCACACACCACTGTGAAGATACTGAACCCAGCTTCAAGGAATTCTAGTGTCTCCAAGTGGAATAGATGTGCAAACTCTGACCAGTGCTCTGTGACATCACCCTATCTCAGCTTACGTCATAGAACCTCTATCAGGCTGGTTTTGTCTGGAGTTACACTCAGAAACTTTGAGCATCTAGAATTTACATTTTTATATGGCCTCCTAGAAATCCAAAATAAATCCCTACAAAAATGGCCTGATTACCTGATTCACATTCTGCCCAAGTAGATTCACTCTTGTATCATTTTTATTGTGTATTTGTTTGTTTGTTTGTTTGTATGTTTATTCGGGTTTTTGGGGGGAGGTTGTTTCTATTTTCCTTCGTGAAAGTCTTCAGTGTCTGACACACCAGCATTCTTGGTGGTTATTTTCCCTGTAAGAATCTTCCCCTTGGTTATCTTTAAGCTGTTCTTGGAATCAGAAATGTTGCCAGACTCTTGAGGCAACACACTGGATAGCACACTATTCATTTTATCAAAACCCACAGTTAGAGGAAGGAAGACAATTTTTTATTCAAAGAAAGCTGGAATTTGACAGGATTGAATACCTTGTATTGAAGCCAATGGCAACCATGAATTATGGATTCTTTGCAAAGTGCAAGGAAATCATAGTCCTTGGGCCTGCTTACAAATTTGAGATAAACTTAAAACAACATGATATCTAACAGTAACATGTTAAAGTTCTTTAAAATTTACCACCATTTCTGGTTACAAGGAATTTCATAGATTGAATGCAGTAAAACAGGATGAAATAGATAATATAATTTTATTTTTGAAATATGGGTTGACAGAATACTGGACACAGGTAAGTATGGAATTTACTTACAAATTAGAGGGCACTTTAATTGTTCATGCCACATAGATCTTCAGTTCTTCAAAAAATCTTTTTCAGTCTCCTCCACTGTCCCCACCACACTGTACATCCTCTTCATAGTGGATGACACCTACTAATTAGTTAGACTCTTCCAGCTCATCCATCAACAAAAGATCATTCCTTACAGATGTGGCCACATGTCAGTGTGATGGGAGGCAGTCTTCATCTGAGGTACTATCTTCCCAGTTTGATTTTTGTTCCAATAATAATCTAAGAAGGACCACTAAACATACATATTATCAATGTTGATTGTTATACTGTGTGAAATAGACAAGCTATGGAGGAAATATAGATGTCAACCACACGATGAATTTCTTAAAATGAGAGAGAGAGTGAGTGTGTGTGTGTGAGAGAGAGAGAGAGAGAGAGAGAGAGAGAGAGAGAGACAGGTATTTTTCATCTAAGTTTACTAGTGAAGGGTTTTGTTTTCAGAAAGAATAGATGGGAATGGGAATTATGTTAGGTGAGACAAGCCAAACTCAAAATGACAATTGTCAAATTATAATTTTAATAAGGCACATTAAATAAAAGGAGATATTTTGAAAGTGTATGGGCAGCAGCAGGGGGGCTGAGCAGGTAGAAATGGAGAATAGTGGGGAGGATGAAGATGGTTAAAGGACAGTATAAACCTGTGAAAAGAGTCACAACAAAGTCCAGTGACTTGTACACTTAAAGCACATTGGTATTAAGTAGAAGATTCTAAATGATGGTTTGATTAAATTGGGAATTTTAGCTTCAAGATACTATAAAATTTATTTTTATGTTTCTACTCTCATGTGGATGTTGCATTTTGGGCTAGATATGGTTGACAGGATATGGCAAGGTGTTTACATCTTTGTATATCATTATTCACCCTAAACACATGTCACTCACTGGGCTGCCATGCTTTCATAGGGAAGGAAGTAGCTAGAGATTTTAAGTGTACATGAGGTAGAAAGAAAAATGCCCCCACATGACTATAGATTTTCCTTATTCACCTTCATATGTTGTTTGAATGTGTTTCTCCAAATGTAATTTTCTGTAGACTAATACTCAGGGTTTAATATATTAGGAAAAATTGGACTGGGTAAGGAGGGATAGGACCTACAAATAAAAATCAATGAATAATGCTGTCATAGAAAAGGTTTAATTATGACAGGGAGTTTGGTTCCCTCTTTTGTCTTTCTAGCCCATTGGATCCCTTCTGTGATTTCAACATCTCACTAGAATTTCTTTATCTACTGATAGTGTCTTCTTCTTGAATTTCATGACTCCTGAAAAGAAGTCGTGCAAAATAGGCTTTATTATATACTAGAAATTAGTGTCATTCTTTTGGTCAATACAACTTGTATGATTATGTCTCAGAATCATGATCAACTGAACCATAGGGGAAAATAATTAGGCTATTTGTGCTGACTAAAGACAAGATGAGTTTAGTGTTATCATGCGTTCTCTTCATGAAAGAAAGCTGCATAGTGGGTGAGAATAGATCAGAGAGGTACAGCCCAGGAGGGACTCAGCCATCTGCTGTTGGCCTTGGAGATATAAAGGGACACTACATAAGGGATCCCTAGGAAGAGTGCCAGCCACTGCTTTTAGCTAGTAGAACTATTTTTAGAATCACCATTTTCTAGATTTTAAGAGATAACTGGATTACTTTAATTTACTAAGTAAGGCCATTTGATACATCAGTGATCATCAACAAGCTGTACAGGTGTGGAAAGAAGTTTGGGGACTCAGAAGAAGCCTGTTCTTGAAAAACCCTCTGCGTTCAAGGGAAGGAGACATCTACCCAGCAGCACTAGATAAACAATATACATTGGTAATGGTACCCCCATCGTGTCTAGACTAATGGTTTTCAAACCATGGGTTGAGACTCCTCTCAGTGCTCAAACAACCCTGATACAAGTGTCCCATATCATATATCTTGTTTATAAGATATATACATTACAATCAATGACTATAACAAAATTATAGTTTGAATTTGCAATGAGATAACATTACGATTTGGGAGCTGTGTTTTAAAGGGCCACAATATTGGGAAAATTGAGTACCACTAGTCCTGACTCTTCAAAAGCATGTGATTCAGGATCATCTGGAGGAACAATCTCCTTTACTCAATCTGATACTCCCGGAATACATCACCCAAAATTGTGAAAGTTAAACAGCTGCCTTACCATAGATTATAAGCAGGGCATGCTCTCATCTTAGAATTCTTGAAATTTATTTTATTTTATTTTATTTTTAGAATTTAAAGGGATTTTTTTTTTTTTTTTTTTTTTTTTTTTTTTTTTTTTTTTTTTTTTTTTTTTAGAAATTTAGCATTCTCTTTAGGGTTTCAGGTTTTTATTTAGGGCTTTAAAGTTTTGTTGGTATGTTTTACATCGTTAAAGGGTTTTTTTGGATTTCAGTGTTTTGATGGGTTTTTAGCTTTTTCTTTTTAAAGGATTTTAGTTATTTTATGGTTTTAGTGTTTTTTGTGTCTTTTTAGTGTTCTTCAGTTTTTCAGAATTATAGGAATTTTCTTAGTGATTTAAGATTTTTTTGAAGTTTTTTTTTTAAAAAGAAATTTCATGGTGTTTTCTTGTTTGTATATGTTTTTTAAAGAATTTTATTGTGTTTTTAAATTTTTGGGATTTTTTTTTGGAGCCTTAGGGTTTTTTCTTATAGTTTTACATTTTTTTTTTAGGGTTCTTGAGGTTTTGTAGAATTTTAGGTCTTTTTTAGGTTTTTAGAATGTTTTAGGATTTCTTAAGAGTTCTTGTTTTGTTTTGTTTTTATGTTTTATATGGTTTTTTTGTTGTTGTATTTTTTTTTTGTTTGTTGTTTTTTCTTTTTTTTTTTTTTTACAGCTTTAAGTAATTTGAGGGATTTTTGGTTTTTGTTTTAGTGTCTTTGTAGGGTTCTTGGGTTTATTTTGGTATTATAGATTTTTTTTTTTTTGAATTTAGGATTATTTTTATGATTTCAGTTTTTATATTTAGGTTATTAGGATTTTATACGTTTTTAAAAGTGTGTTTCAGAGATTTGGGGAGATTCAGGGTTTTGATGTATTTTAAGTCCTTTTAATATATTTTAGGAGGTTTTTTTTAGGATTTTAGGGTTTTTTGGGGGGTCTTTTTATCATTCTTGAGTTTTAAAAAAGAATTTTGGATTTTTGGTGATTTTTTTTAAAGCTTCATTTTTGTTTTTGTTTTTGTCTTTGTTTTTGTTTTTAATTTTATGGTTTTTAGGGATTTTTCAGGTTTTTTAAAAAAGATATAAATGTTTTTTTGTTGTTGTTGTTGTTTAATTCTTTTTTTTTTTTAGGGTGTCAGGGTTTTATTTTTTTTTTTTTCATTTTTAAATAATTTTAGGGTTTTGGGAGGTTATGGTCTTTTTTTTTTTAATAGTTATTTTTAGGGCTTCTTTTTAGGCTTTTATAATTTTTTTCACGGTTTAATTTTTTAGTTTTTTTCTGATTTTAGGGATTTTTATGTGTATTTTAAAAATGAGTTTAATTTTTAATTTATTAGTTTTGTAAGGATTTAGGAATTTTTTAGGATTTTCATAAAAATCTTTAGGGTTATTTTGGGGTTTGTGGGTCTTATGTATTTTTGAAGGTTGTTTTTTGATTTCTAGAGATTTTTTTTTTGTTTTTTTTTTTAGATGTTTAAAGTTGCTTTGTTTGTTTGTTTGTTTGTTTGTTTTATTGTGTTTCACGGTTTATTTTACAGCTTTAGGGTGTTAGGTTTTATATTGT
Organism: Mus caroli; assembly: GCF_978045245.1. Lineage (NCBI taxonomy): Eukaryota > Metazoa > Chordata > Mammalia > Rodentia > Muridae > Mus > Mus caroli. The sequence goes on from NW_028227277.1 coordinate 10,023,100, forward strand.
TATTTAAGATTTTTGGGTGTCTGTGTGTGTGTGTTAGGGTTTTTTTTTGGAATTTTAGGGATTTTTGGGGGGGTTAGGTTTTTCTGTATTAAAGAATTTTTTTTTTAGAATTAGTGTTTTTTAGCATTATAGGTATTTAGGTTTCTTTTTTTAAGATTTCAAGATTTGGGGGGGAAAATTCAGGGTTTTTTGAAAAAATTTTTAAGGAATTTTTTTAGGGTTCTAGAATTTTTTTTTTAGAAATTTAGGGTTTTTCAGGGTTGTAATTGTGTGTTTTTATTTTGTGTTTCTCTTCTTTTTGTCGTTTGTTTCATTTTAGGGATTAGGGTTTCCTGGATTATTTTAGGGTTTAATGTACATTGTAATGTTTTTTATATATATATATATATGTTTATTTAAAGGTTATAGATTATTGTTTTTGAGTATTGGTTTTGCGTTTCTGGTTCCGAAGATTTTATTTTATTTTATTTATTTATTTATTTTATTTTATTTTATTTTATTTTTTTAGAAATGAAGTTTTTTTTTTTTTTTTAGGGATTAGGGTTTACTTGTTTATTTTAGGGTTTTAGGTTCATTGTAATGTTTATATATGTATATATATAACATAAATATATGTTTATTTGAAGGTTATAGTGTTTTGTTTTTGAATATTGTTTTTGGGTTTTTGGGTCCTAAGTTTTTATTTTATTTTATTTTATTTTAGAAATTTAGGGTTTTTTTTGTTTGTTTGTTTGTTTGTTTGTTTGTTTGTTTGTTTGTTTTTTAGTGTTTTAAAATCTCCTGCAAGTTTTTGTTTTGGTTTTTGTTTTGTTTTTTGTTTGTTTGTTTGTTTGGTTTTTTAGGAATTTTTTTAGGACTTTAAAAAAAATTAGGGTTTTTTAATGTTTTTGAATTTTTAAAAAAAGACTTTAGGATTATTTTTAGGGTTTTACGGATTTTTTAGAGTTTCAGGTTTTTTTTTTTAGAGTTTTAGGGTTTTTTTAGATTTTTGAAAGTTTAAAAAAAATAATTTAGGGTTTTTTGGCTTCTTATAGGGTATTTCTTTGTTCTTTGTTAAATTCCCCCTCGACCCCTTCATATTCCCCGGGATGTATGCTTTAAAACCAGACACATCAGCCTAATAAATGGAGACTTAATAGGACCCTCTGCTTGGTTTCTAGCTTTTCTTCCCCTTCCAATTCCATTTCCTCCCAGGTTTGCAGTACCACTCGCACCCATGTATAACTGAACCCTATGGGACTGGATAAGGGGCACCCAATGTGAGGGCGAGTTTTGGATCTTATTTCCTTCCAGTGCAGGTTCCAGAGATGTTTGTCCTGACCCCAAGAATTTAGAAGTAGTGAAGGACCCCTTCCACTGCTCATAGAAGAGAGAAAAGTCCTTGAATAGTTGATTCATCTCCGCTCCAGGAACTGGGAAACAAACTATCAAAGGAAGCAGCCTTTATAATTTGCTTAAAGATAGCTCTCATGGAAAGAGGAGTTAGAGTTAAAAAGTAAGATTTGATAAACTTTTTTGTTTGTTTTCATAGACCAGGCATGTCCATGTTTATTATAGTTGGAGCAGAGATACATTGTAAGAAATGGAGAAGAGTAGGTAGAGGACTAAATGAAATTTTGGCAAAGCAGGGCCCTGATGTGATGCTGTCCCTGAGAATTTATTTACTTATTGGTGTTTATTCCGTGATTTGGTATAAAATGCAGCTGATGATCCAGAGAAACAGCACCTTTTGTCAGTTGCAGAATATTGCCTCTATCCCTTGTCTCAGGAAGCTTTAGAGGGCTCCCTCCCTACTACAAAGCCTCCAAAAGTTGCAGACAGGTCTGAAGTCCCACAGGCTGCTCTTTATACACATGTCCAGGTAACCACTTTGTCTGAGCAGCCCGCCCTGGGCAATCCACCACTGATCAATCCAGTCTTTAAGAAATATTTGGCTTAAAGCCCTTTAATTTCAGAGGACTCAGACACATTAGAGAAAGAGGTAGTTCGCCAAGTAAACTTGAGCTGCTGTCTTGCTTCAGACCCTCCCTGCAGTGCCCCTTCCTATCTGCTGCCTATTAGTGCTTCTGCACCATGGTGTCAGGTTTACAGGTTTCTATTCTCATTGCTGCTAAGGATAAGCTGGTGTCTCAGGTAGCAGGATTACAAGAAGGACTAAAGCTACAGCAGCAGTATGCTCGCCTTTCTAAAGAGCTAGCTTCACTCTAAAATTGCTTACAACAGACTATCCTGGTTCCTCCTCCAGCCGCAGTCTCAGGAGGCATAAAAAAGAAAGCTCAGTGAGCCATAAAAAACAAAACATTGGCTTTCCTTGTAATCACTCTCTCCAAGAGAACTGCTAGCTGTGACCTGCCCACTTCTATGGCGGAGGAGCAGCCCCCAGCCACCAGTGCCAAATCTCCTTCTGCAGAAATAGGGCCTTTAGAAGTGCCCCATGCCGATTTCTCTGTAGACACTAACAGCTAGGGTGGAGAAGATTATGAGAGTGATAATGAAGTAGAAATCAAGAAGAATTAACTGTCCCTACTCAACAGACAGAGCTTTGTAGGCTAAGTTTTAAAGACTTAAAAGAGCGTAACTCTGCAGTTAGAACTTATGGTCCATCTGCCCCTTATATGCTTTTGCTCCTAGAAGCGAAAGTGGTGATTGGATCAAAGATATTTAAACTGTGTTAACTCGAGGATAGTTTTTCTCATGGAGGGTTGATTTCCTCAATAGGTGCCAGACCATTGCAGTAGCTAATCAGAAAAACCCTCTAGTGCCTGGACTGGCTGGATCTTGGAAAAGCTTTCTGGTCAAGAAAAATATTTGGCTAAGGCCAGGCAGAAATTGCCCAGTGGGTCTCTTGGCTCAAACTGCTAACACAACATTGGGAACTTGGCATGCTATTCCTATGAAAGGTTCCATTATTTCCCCTTTAACTAAAATCATTCAAGGAACCCAAGAAGACTTTAGTGAATGTGTTAGTAATTTGCTTGAGGCTGCAAAAAGGACCTTAGGTCATGAGGATGTGAAAGAACCTAGTGGGGAAACCCCCACTCAACTCCCGATTCAGCGTGCACCCAAGAATCACAAATAGAACACAAAGACTTGATGTAACAACACGAGGTATTTTAATGGCGGAGCTCCGGGTCGAAACGCATCTCACACAGGAGACAGTGAATTAGACCACGAGGCTTGGAAGCTAGGGGTTTTTATAGAAAAAGAGTGGGGCTGGGGGAGGAATTGGCGCGGTTTCACATGATTGGTCCATTTAAACATCAGCAGCCTGAGGTCAGAGGGGTGGGAGATAGGGAGGCAATGGGCCTGCCCGGGCATGTCCTGGTCTGTTCTGCTATGTTCTCAGCCCCAGGTTTCAAAGCTCACAAACAACTCTTTGGGCTATTTGACATACATTACATGAATCACAGGTCTCAAGTTTTATTTCCTTTCATTCCACTCTTCTTCTGTTTAGACTAATTCTAATCATAGAATTTTAGAGATTGGTGTCCCCTAACCCTTCATTTACCTGAACTATATGTTGATATTATCTCTGAAGAACCATGAGTTTTACTGTATCAATTCTACTCTGGATGAAAGCCATTCCTCTATTTATTATACAGGGGCCGAAAACTAAAGGTAAGCATATCATAAGGATTGGTCCAGCTACAGCGGAAATCAAAGAAGTTATCCAAGATGGTCATAACTCAAACCACATCTCAAACCACCCACTTTGAGCATTCCATTCCCGTTTCCTTCACTCTAATCTTTCAGTTTCTGCATAGAGTCTCTAACTCTTCCTGTATGATCTGCATAGAAGCAACACTCTTCTTTAAGGGCGGCACACAGTCCTCCTTCTTTTAGGAACAACAAATCAAGGCCTCTCCTGTTGTACAAAACTACCTCAGACAGGGAGGACAAAGATTTTTCTAAAGCATCAATGGACTTCTCTATTGCCATTAGGTCTTCATTGACAGCATCCCTCAAAGACTGAATTCCCTGTCTTCCTTCTATCAAAGCTGACACTTCTGTCCCCACTCCTACTGCCATACCTATTCCTATGAATGCAGCCAGGGTTAAAGTAATTGGTTCTCTTTTCGACCACGGGCCAGCATAGCTTTCTGCTAAACTGGATGCAGGGTGATAATATATGCGGGGTAACAGCTAGATCATGACACAAAAATCATGAGTTGAATTAAAAACCTTAGTTGATACACAGTGAGTAAGTCCTGTATTGCAAGCCCACCATCCAACCAGGGAAGATACAAGATAGTAATTAGCTTCCATTCTGGACACAGACTGAATTTGTCTGCATATGTGTTTGTGAGTGGAAGGTGGGGTGCCTATACAAAGACCTGGACTCCTCACAGATACATCAGTCAGGGTCAGTTTTTGTCCTGTTCCCCAAGAGCAGGAAGTATGGCTGCTGATTCTGTTGAAATCTCCATTGAAGGCAATTTCTTCATAATAAGGCGGACCCGAGGACAGGGATAGCCAGCAGTCCTCAGTAGCCCTTGGATCAGTTCTATTAAGGGCATAAACGGCTCCTCTCACTAGGTTAAACATCCTCTGTCTTGTTGAAGGAATCTCAGTGGTAATAGTTAGAGGTACCTGAGGAGTGGGAGGTTGGGTGATAGCAGCCATACTAAGGGGGTCTGCAATCAATGGAGTACTCTGAGTAATAGTATGGGTGAAGGGTGTGGACTTGGTTGGGGGGCCTAAAGGATTCTACGGGGTCTCTAATTTTAATCTGATAGTGAACAATAATCCCTCATCATATCTTTCCTTGTAAATCCTAAGACCCCAGGTATACCCTTTTGTCCATCCCAGAGCTCTTTTCCCTGGTTCAGTAAAGGTGACATGGCATGGATGGCACCAGTCAGTACACTCGTCTAGGTAAAATCCTCCAGGTACATAAGACGCTAGGGAATAGTTGGCTGTTACTCTAATATAGTCCCAGCTTGAGGAGGGCTTCCAGTGGGCTGTACCTGAAGTCTCCCAACCCCAGCTCTTGCAAAAGAAGTCAGCCTTACCTCCACATGTTGGATTAAGGGATTGACTTTGGTGGGGCCCGGGACAGACAAAGAAGGGATGGGTTCGAAGCATACTTCTATCCCTTTGGTTAGAGCAACCACCCCATGGGTCTCTCGAATGTTTTTCTACGTACGGACGGGGTGTTAAAGGTGCCCTCTGAATGTCAGAGTACCCCTCCAAGTCCCATCCAGTAGGGGCTCCTATAGCCAACTTACAGATGTCAGGGAAAAGATCAGGCCACCAAGTCCACAGAGGGTGTACCTTGGCGATTGTCCATACAGCCCTACCCCCCTCATTGAGTACCTCCCATGTTTGTTGAACAGGACTGTGGGGGTTGAAGTCCATTGGGATCACTCCTACAAAGCAGGCACAACTTAAAAGGGTTAGTAGTCTTCTCCAAAGTCCACTCATCATGGCTGACTCCAGGGGGTGCTCTCTTGACGTGGGATGCATGGACCCAAGTGGGGATTCCTTCCAATTTGATCACCGTGGGCGTTGTCAGTAGCACCAAGTAGGGTCCCTTCCACTTCGGATCTAGGTTTCCGGCTTGGTGTCTCCTCACCAGGACTGCATTTCCTACTTCAAACTGGTGCAGCACCTGTGTGTCACCAGCAATATTGGTTTCTTTTAGCTGTTCCCAGACCTCATTTCTTACTATTTCGAGAGCTTTTAATCGAGCCAAAATACTAGAAGAAGGGGAGAAAGACACATCCGGGCGATTCCTATCCCCTACAGTCATAAAAATGGGCGGCGACGCCCCATACATTAACTTAAATGGAGTTAGGTCAAGGGGTCCAGGTGTATTCCGAACCCTGAACAAGGCATAAGGGAGAAAGGCTGTCTAATCACTTCCGCTGGATTCTAAGGCTATTTTATTCAGAGTCTTCTTTAGCGTTCTGTTCATCCTCTCTACCTGTCCTGAACTCTGGAGTCTGTATGCACAATGTAATTTCCAATTTGTCCCCAGTTGCCTGGCCAATCCCTGACTTGCCTGGGAGACGAAGGCAGGTCCGTTGTCTGACCCCATTACCTTAGGTATCCCAAAGCGGGGAAGGATTTCTTCAAGTATCTTCTTGACCACTACATTAGCCATTTCTTTCTTGTTGGGGAACGCTTCGACTCATCCCGAGAAGGTGTCTATAAAAACTAGGAGATATTTATTTCCATACATAGTTGGTTTCACCTCAGTGAAGTCAGTTTCCCAGTAGGCTCCAGGCCTGTCTACTCGCAGTTGTTTTCTTTCCTGGAGCTTGCTAGACTCAGCATTGGTAAGTGCACAAGCAAGGAAGTTTTTTATTATCTCCTCCACAATTCTCTTTAATCCAGGAATGTAATAGGGGGACTTACTAACCAATTTTAGTATTTTTTTAATTCCTAAATGAGTCAGATGATCTATGTTAGCTAATTAATCTCGCCCCTCTTCTTCTGTGAGGGTTCTTTTATTTATTTCCTCAGCAGCGGGTTGTTGGGTTCTCATAACCAGTCATTGGCCCTTGGGCTGCTTTTTTAGCTTCTTGGTCTGCCATTTGATTTCCCTGTTCAATGGGCCCAGTTCCCTTCTGGTGTCCTGGGCAATGGATAATTGCCACCCAACGGGGCAGATGAACAGCTTCTAATAAGCTGAGAATTTCTTCTTTATTTTTGATATCTTTGCTGGCAGACGTCAGCAGTCCACGGTGTAGGTATATTTCTCCGTGACTATGAGCCATGGCAAAAGCATACCGGCTGTCGGTATAGAGATTAATAGTCCTTCCTTCTGCCACCTTAAGGCTTGAATTAGTGCAATTAGTTCCCCTTTCTGAGCTGATGTACCATCCGGTAGGCTGCTGGCCCATATGACAGACTTTCCATCCACTACTGCTGCCCCAGCCCTCTGCTTACCTTCTACTACAAAGCGGCTTCCATCTGTGAACCAAGTCATCGCCCCTGGCCAAGGTTGGTCTGTGAGGTCTGGCCAGATTCCAGTCTCTTCTGCCAGTATTTCTTCACACTTATATGCAGGGGTCTCATCAGCCTCAGGTAGTAAGGAGGCAGTGTTGAGAATGGCTGGGGGTGCGAAACTTACTTGCTCTTTTAGCAATAGGCTCTGGTAAAGCGTCATTCGGGCATTGGTCATCCAGCGGTCCGGTGGTTGCCTGACAATGCTCTCAAGAGAGTGTGGGGCCACTATGGTAACATTCTGGCCCATAGTCAGTTTGTCAGCATCTCTTAATAGCACAGCCGTGACTGCTATGGCTCCCAGGCAGGAGGGCCATCCACTGGCCACAGAGTCCAGTTTCTTTGATAAGTAGGCTACCGGGCACTTCCATGGTCCCAAAACCCGGGTAAGGACTCCCCTTGCCACTCCATTTCTTTCATCAATGTATAGGGTGAAAGGTTTGTTTAAATCTGGCAGGGCCAATGCTGGAGCCTGCAGCAGTGCCTTTTTGAGAGTTTCAAAGGCTAGCTGATGTTCCCTGGTCCAGGTGAATTCCCCTTTCTCTTTGGTTAGTGGATACAAGGGAGCTGCCAGTGAGGCAAATCTGGAATCCAGAGTCTGCAAAACCCGGCAGTCCCCAGGAACTATCTTACCTGGCAAGCAGTGGTTGGGGCCGGGATCTGCATAACAGCTTGATTTCTGGCTTCTGTGAGCCACCGTTGTCCATCTCTCAGGACATATCATAGGTATGTCACTTCTATCTGGCATAACTGAGCCTTTTTAGCAGAGGCCCAATAGCCCAGTTTACCTAACTCACCCAGGACGTTATGGGTTCCAATTTCACAGTCCTTGGGTGTTTCTGCAGCTAGGAGCAGGTCATCTACATATTGCAGAAGAGTCACCTGTGGGTTATTGGCTCAGAAAAGAGCAAGATCTCGGTGTAGGGCTTCATCGAACAAAGTGGGTGAGTTCTTGAATCCCTGAGGCAGCCTCGTCCATGTGAGCTGTCCGGCGTGTCCACTCTCAGAGTCTCACCATTCAAAAGCGAAAAGGGGCTGGTTGTTGGTGTGTAACCTCAAACAGAAAAAAGCTTCTTTAAGATCCAGGACTGTGTACCATGTCCGACCAGGTGGCAAGGTGCTGAGGAGGTTATACGGATTTGGCACCGTGGGGTGTATGTCCTGAACTCTCTTATTGACTTCTCTAAGGTCCTTGACTGGACGGTAGTCACTGGTCCCTGGTTTTTTTACTGAAAGTAAAGGGGTGTTCCAAGGGGATTTGCATGGGACCAAAATGCCTTGTTGCAGCAGTTTGTTGATTTGGGGGCATATACCCTCTTGAGCTTCTCTGAACATGGGATATTGTCGGACCCCTATAGGGGTGGCCCTGGACTTAAGTTCAATCACCACGGGGGGGGGGACCAGTTTTGCCATCCCCACTCCTCCCCTCTCTGCCCATGCCTGAGGGTATCGATTCAACCAGTCCTGTAATCTCTCATGGGGCTTTACTTTATTTTGGTAAAGTCGATATTCCTCTCCTAGTTGTAAAGACAGCTCTAGAGTCTGGGGCACTTTTATTCCCCAGAAAACCTCTGGTCGATGAGAGGTGAAAGTTATTTGTGCTTTTAACTTGGTTAGAGGTGAAAGTTATTTGTGCTTTTAACTTGGTTAGTTAAGTCTCTCCCCAATAAAGGCATAGGACACTCTGGAATGACTAGAAACAAGTGAGTTACTCGAGTTCTCCCTATGTCTACTACTTGGGATGTGGTCCATGGATACATTTTTTTGTCCCGTGGCTCCAATCACCGAGGTTTTTCCATTTTTCTTCACTTTTCCTAGAGGAGTTTTGAGTACTGAAAATTCGGCTCCCATGTCGACTAGAAAATACTCGGGGGTCCCCTCCACTTCTAAGTTTACCCTAGGCTAGGGGAGGGGTTCCAAGCCCCTTTCCTCCTAGTCTTCACCTTCTCCAAGAGAAAGCACCTTTACCTCATGTTTTGTTTTGTTTTGTTTTTTGTTTTCGGACAGTCGCTCTTCCAGTGGCCCATTTCCTTGCAATATGTGCATTCATTCCTCTCCAGGTGCTGCCTGCCTTCTCAGGGTCTCCTTGGTCCCTGCTGTCTTTTGTCTCCCAGGTTTCCTGAATGTCTACCTCTTCTTCCTTTATCTCTTTCTCCTACTGCGGCCAGGATCCTAGTCAAAACCTTTTCTTGCATCCTGTCTCTCCTATCCTCATCCTCTCTTTTCTCTCTCTTCTCTCTCTCTAACTTTTCATCTTCTGTTTCTTTCCTATGATACACTTTCTCTGCCTCTCTAACTACATCCCTTATAGTGTAATCCTGCAAGCCCTCAATTCGCTGTAACTTCTTCTTAATGTCAGGAGCCTACTGGTCAATGAAGGCCATAAGTACTGAGGCCCTTTGACCCTTACGTAGGGTGGAATGGGGTATATCTCCTATAAGCATCCATGAGCCTTTCGAGGAAGACTGAGGGGGGCTTAGTCGCTCCCTGCATAACTTCTCTTACCTTGGCCAGATTCGTGGGCTGCCGGAGAGCACCTTAGAGACCCGCCACTAGGACCCAGCGATAATTGGACAGTCGTTCCCTACCTGGTGCCATTTTATAATCCCATCATGGCCGGGTTAGCGGGAATCCTTCATCTATTTCAACTGGAGTTTGGACAGGGCGCCCAGCCTCATCTCGGACGTTTTTCCGAGCCTCGAGGAGAATTCTCTCTCTCTCTCCTAGGTTGTGAATAGAGTCTGCAGAAGCTGCTGGCAGTAATCCCACTTCGGCTGGTGTGAATAGATTAATGATTCAACCAACCCAGTGAGTCCTGCAGGGTTCTCTGAAAAAGGGGGGTGATTAGCTTTCCAGTTATAGAGGTCAGAAGAGGAAAAAGGCCAATACTGTAGGGGCTGTAGACTGTTCAGATCAGCAGGGGGAGCTCCAATAGCCCTGAGGGGGAGCGCCAAGGTTGAATCCTCAGGCCCCTAAGGGGTGACTCCTTGTTCTTGTGGAGGGACCCCCTCCGGCTGGGGCCTGAGGCAGGGGTCCCGAGGGTGCTGAAGGTTGGGGCTGGGGAGCATGTGGTGGGGGTTGAGGGGTGTCAGGCCACTCAGGGGGTTCTTCAATCTCTGGATAGATCTTGGGGGGTTTCATCACTGGTGTGCTACGATCAAAAATCTCCCCGGCGCAGTGGTTTTGGTTTCTTTTTCTCACCATTTTCTCAGATGGCTAGAATCTTGGTGCCAGGGCGGAGAGGTCGGAGGAATGGGCGAACCCACGGGGATGGGTAGCGAGCCAAGTCCTCCCATACTGTGATGTATGGTTGCTGCTCTGGATACGACCCTGGCCCCTCCTGAAAAACAATGGCCTTCACAGCCCTTATGGTGGGTAAGTAAAAAGTTCCTTCTGCTGGCCAACCTACTCCAAAAACAGGCCATTCTGAGGAATAGAAAGTCATCCATGGCTTTTTCTTCACTGTTACTGACAAATTTCGTCCTCTAGCCCTAACGTCCGTTCAATGGTCCTTAGTCAAAGATAAAGAAGTAGACACAGTCTGTCCCATAGTGAAGAATAAGAATAAACACAACACAATGACAGAGACAGAAAACACTAAGACATCCAAACACACCTGTCCGCGTCCTGACTTATACAACCAGCCAAATGCTACATCTGATGGAGTGGGATTCCGTGTCCACTCCTCTGGCAGGAAGAGCACTCACTCTTTTTCACTCTGCCAGGCAACAGCCAGGTCCTCCTGACTGTTCCGTACCCTGGGCACTCCATGGTCTCCCTCGGAATGTCTTCCAGGGGTGCAGCCTGTGGGGAAATAGACCGTCCTCTTCCCACAGCCACTAGGGTCCTTATGGTCCTCAGTGGCAGCTGCCAGAATACAGAATACCAGAACTGGTAACACAGGTGAGGCTCAAACCCACAATCTCAGAACTGAAAAATTAAGACACAAATTCAGCAGTGCCACACTTAGACACTTAGACAACAGACAACATAACAAGACTCACACAAACAAACGTACCTCCAAGGGGTCCTTTGGGGTTCCTGGGTGTCAAGCAGATCTCTTTGGTACCTCCAAATGAAAGCACCTAGTGGGGAAACCCCCACTCAACTCCCGATTCGGCATGCACCCAAGAATCCCAAATAGAACACAACGCCTTGATGTAACAACACGAGGTATTTTAATGGTGGAGCTCCGGGTCGAAACGCATCTAACACAGGAGACAGTTGATTCGACCATGAGGCTTGGAAGCTAGGGTTTTTTATAGAAAAGGAGTGGGGCTGGGGGAGGAATTGGCACGGTTTCACATGATTGGTCCATTTAAACATCAGCAGCCTGAGTTCAGAGAGGGGGGAGGGAGATAGGGTGGTAATGGGCCTGCCTTGGCATGTCCTGGTCTGTTCTGAAATGTTCTTAGCCCCAGGTTTCAAAACTCACAAACAACACTTTGGGCTCTTTGACATACATTACATGAATCACAGGTCTCAAGTTTTATTTCCTTTCAGATGCAGACAATAATCTTGTAAAACATCTGGCTTTTAGGAATGCTAATTCAGCTTGTAAGGCAGTCCTGCCTGGTAAGATTATGGACAAAGATCTTAATGAGATGATTCATCTTTGTCGTGTTCCCTTACAAGATGTCTAAGACAGTCAATCTTGCAATGGGTGCAGCTCTTCAACCTCTTATGGCAATAGGCAAGGCTCTTCAGCAAGCTGGCCTACAAACTAGTTGTTTTAAGTGTAGCCAGACTGGACAATTTGCATGAAAGTGTCCCATTGTGCCCTCCCTTAACGGTGCTCCAGCACAACCTACTGACCATTCTTTTCGGCCTACATGGCCTTATTTTCTTTGTCCTCACTGCAAAAACAACCAGCATTGGGTAAACACTTGCAGAGCTCAGACAGATGCATCTGGGAATCCCCTGCCTCCCGTTCAGGGAAATGGATATGGGGGACAGACCAAGTCTCAAAAACCATCGCATTTCTCCCAGACATGGTGTACAGCCAGCAGACAAATCAGCCACTGGTCTCTCCAGAGCCATCATGAGCAGAGCAGGACTGAACTTGTGTTCTGCCACCAGTGCAAACTTAACACCTGAGCATGGCGTTTATATCCTCCCTATAGGGTCTATGGCCCTCCTTCACCTGATACTTTTATTATTATTATTATTATTATTATTATTAT
>NW_028227277.1:10040233-10080233 GCF_978045245.1 Mus caroli
CTTATTAGAATTCTTGCTTTTTTTTTTTTTTTTAGAATTGTAGTTTTTGTTTATAAAAGTGTTTATTAAGTATTTTAGGGTCGCTGGGCAGTGATGACCCTTGCATTTAATCGCAGCACTGGGGAGGCAGAAGCAGGCAGATTTCTGAGTTTGAGGCCAGCCTGGTCTTGAGAGTGAGTTCCAGGAATGCTAGAGCTACAAAAAGAAACAGTCTCAAAAAACCAAAAAAAAAATTATTTTAGGGTTTTTTGGTTTTTTTTGGTTTTGTTTTGTTTTGCTTTGTTTTATTTCGATTCTTTTTGTTTTTGTTTTTAGCTTTTTAAGGATCATTTTGTGTTTGTTTAAAGAACCTAAGTTTTTTCTGGGTTTTCGTTTTTTTTTTTTTTTTTGATGTTTCTTGATTTCTTCTACATTTTTAAGGTATTTTAGCGTTCTTTAGTGTTTTTAAAGGATTTTAGGAATGTTTTAGGTTTTATTATTATTTTTTTTTAAAGTTTTATTTTTTGTTGTTGTTTTTTGCTGATGTTTTTTGTTTTTTAGGGTTTTAGGTTTTCTGGTTATTTGTAGGGTTTTTTGGTGTATGGGAATTTTGGGATATTTTGTTGCGGTTTTAGTTTCTTTTAGTTTTTTTTTTTTATAAAATTTTGTAGTTTTTTTTAAGGGTGTTTGTGGATTTTTTAAAAACATCAAGGTTTTCTTTTTTAGGTTTATATTGTCTTTTCAGGTTTTTTTAAAGGTCATTCTTATTTTATTTTATTTTTTTTTAAGTCTTGAAGGATTTTTTTTAATGGTTTCAGGACCTTTTTTAAGGCTTTATGGGTTTTTTTGGTCTTTTTTTTTAGGATTTTTGAGTATTTTGAAAGAATTTTGAGGGTTTTTTAAGGGGCTTATTGTTCTTTTTAGGGTTTCATGTTCTTATTTAGGGTTTTAAGATTTTTTTTTCAAATATTTAGGGTTCTTATTGAGGGGAGTTCAGGGTTTGGGTATAGCCAAGGATACACAGAGAAACCCAATCTCAAAAATATATATATATATATATATATATATATATATATATATATATATATATATATATATATATATGAATAAAGTAAGGAAGAAAGAATGAAAAGAATTTTAGGGACATTTTTTGGCTTTTGGTGTACTTTTCTTTAGAATTTTAGGTGTTTTGTTTTTTTAAGGAATTGTAGGGTTTTTAAAAGAGTTTTTGTTGTTTTGCTTGAATATATATATATATATATATTTTAATTTTAGGGTTTTAATATTGGTGTTTCATTGTTTTATGGTTGCCAGGAAATGGAGGCAGAGTGACTTCCTGGACAGACAGGGATAAACAGAGAAACCCAGTCTCATAAATGAAAAAACGAAAAAAAAAAAAAAAAAAAAAAAAAAAAAAAAAGAAGAAGAAAGAAAGAAAAGAGTTTTAGAGTACTTTTTTTAAGATGAGTGTTTTAGAGTTTGTTTTATTTTTGGTTTGTTTTTTGTTTTTTGTTTTGTTTTCACAGTTTTCATGTATACTTAGTATTTTTTCTGTTTTTTTTTTTCCTTTTAATGGATTTTAAGGTTTTTTGGGTTATGGATTTTTTTTAGTCTTTAGGGATTCCTTTTTATGGTTTTTCAAAAAATTTTTAGGTTTTTTTTTTCTTGTTTTGTTTTTGTTTTTGTTTTTTTTGTTTTTGTCTTTGATAAGATTATTTGAAAATTTTAGAGTTTTATTTTGCATTTTATGAGTTTTACTCTTGCCAGACAGTGGCAGCAAATGCCTTTAATCCCACAATTGAGAGGCAGAGGTAGTGGATTTATGAATTTGAGGTCAGCCTGATATACAAAGTGAGTTCCAGGACAGCCACAATGAAACGCTGTCTCAAAAAACCAAAAAACCAAAAAAAAAAAAAAAAAAAAAAAAAAAAAAAAAAGAAAAGAAATGAAAAAAGAAAAAAGAAAAAAGAAAAAAAAATAGTTGTATGATTATTTTTGGGTTAATGTTTTTTTAAAAATTCAGGGTTTCTTAAAAGGTTTTGTAGGGTTTTTAGAAGAATGTTTTTGAGGTACTTTGGTATTCAGGGTTTTAGTACATTTTTAGAGTTTATTCTATATTTTTAAAAGGATGTTAGGGTCTTCCTTTTAGTGATTTTTGGTTCTTAATAGGTTTAAGAGATTTTTTTTTTTTAGCATTTTACTGTTTTATTTAGGGTTTATGTGTGTGTTATTGAGTTTTGTTTTATTTTTTTAATTTTAGGTTTGTATCTTTTGAGTTTAAGAGCTTTAGTGTTGCCAGCCAGTTTTTTTGTTTGTTTGTTTGTTTGTTTGTTTTTTGTTTGTTTGTTTTTTGTTTTAGTGTTTTGGGGTTTTAATTATGTTTAGTGTTTTTTGGTTTTTTTTTTTCTTTGTTTATTAAGAATTTTAGGATTTTTTCTTGATTTTTGGTTCTTATTAGAGTTTAGTTCATGTTTTTAATGTTTTACTGTTTTATGATTTTATGTGTGTCTGTGTGTGTGTTCTTGAATATTTAAAAAATAAAATAAAATTTATTTTGTAGTTGAAGAATTTTAGTGTTGCCTGTCTGTGGTGACCCATGCCTTTTATCCCAGCATTTTAGAGGCAGAGGTCTTGGATTTCTGAATTCATGGTCAGGGTAGTCTACAGTGTGAGTTCCAGGACAGCCAAGGATACAAAGAGAACCCCTGTCTAAAAAACTTTAAAAAAAAAAAAAAAACTTAGAGAGAGAGAGAGAGAGAGAGAGAGAGAGAGAGAGAGAGAGAGAGAGAGATAAAGTTAGAAAGAAAGAAAAAAATACAGAAAAGAAAGAAAGAAAAAAGAAAGGGTAGGAAGAAAGATAGAAAGGAAGAAAGAATGGAAGGAAGACTGTAAGTAAAAAACTTATTGTATGGAAATTTTTGCGTTCTTTTTTATTATGATTTTTATATTATTAGGTTTTTTATTTTTTAAGGGTTCTTACAAGACTGTTGTACAGTTTTTGTTTTTGTTTATGATTGTTGGATTTTAGTGTATGTTTAGTTTTTTAAAATATTTTAGAGAGTTTTTTTGGGGGGCCTTTATGGATATATTTTAGGGTTTTACTTGTGTGTGCTCTTGAGCATTTTTTTTTTTTTTAAATAAGGTTTTATTTTGAGGTTTAAGGATTTTAATGTTGCCTGACAGTGGTGATCCATATCTTTTATACCAGCCTTTTGAGACAGAGGTCTTGGATTCTGAGTTCATTATCAGGCTAGTCTACACAGTGAATTTCTGGACCTCCAAGGATACATAGAGAAACAGTGTCTCCAAAAACTAAAAAAAAAAAAAAAAAAAAAAAAGGTAATTTTTGGATTCTTCATTATGTATGTATATATATATATATATATATATATATATATATATATATATATATATATATATATATAATACATATACATACTCTCTCACACACATATATATATAAGCACATACATATACACAAACATATACACATACACATACACAAACATAAACATACATATACATACATATACATATATATGTGTGTGTGTATATATATGTATGTGTATGTGTGTATATATATATGTATGTATGTTTGTATATATATATGTGTGTGTGTGTGTGTGTGTGTGTGTGTGTGTGTAGGGTATTTAGAACAGCATTTTAGAGATTTTTGGCATTAAATGTTTTAGAATCTGTTTATTTCTTATCGTGGGAATTTATTAAGATTTTAGGGCTTTTTCTTGATTTTTGGTTGTTATTACGGGTTAGTTCATTTTTTTAAAAATCTGCTGTTTTACTTCTCTGTGTGTGTCTGTGTGTTCTTGATTTTTTTTTTAGTTGTTGTTGTTTTGTGTTTTTGTGTTTTTTGTTTGTTTTGTTTTGTTTTAATTTTTAGTCTTAATTTTCAGTTTTAAGAGTTTTAGTGTTTCCAGGCAATGGTGACCGATGCCTTAAATCCTACACTTGGTAGGCAGAATCAGGCAGATTTCTAAATTGAAGGCTTGCCTGACCTACAGAGTGATTTCCATGACTGCCAATGTAAACACAAAGAATTCTAGTCTCCAAAACACACACACACACACGCGCACACACACACACACACACACACACACACACACACAAAAAAAAAAAACACAAGAAAGAAAGAAAGAGAGAAAGAAAGAGTGAAAGAAAGAAAGTGAAAGTGTGTTTAGTTCATTTTTCAATATTTTACTGTTTTATTGATTTTGTGTGTGTGATTCTTTGCACTTAAGTATTTTTTCCTTTTAATTTTTAGGGTAATATTTTTGGGGGTTTAAAAGTTTTAGTGTTGCCACTGCATTGTTCTCCATGCCTTCAATCACACACTTGGTTAGGTACAGGCAGGTGGATTTCTGAGTTCAAGGCCAGATGGGTCTAAAGATTGATTTCCATGACTTCAAGGGTATACACTGAGAAACCAAGCCTTACACAAAGAAAACAAACAAACAAACAAACAAACAAACAAGAAAGACAGAAGGAAAGAAAGAAAGAAAGAAAGAAAGAAAGAAAGAAAGAAAGAAAGAATGAATGAAAGAAAGAAAAAAAGGAAGAAAGAAAGAAAGAAACTTACAAACAAATAAAAAAAAAAGAAAAAAGAAAGAAATTTATACATAAATGTATTTTATCGACATTATTGGCTTTATTTTTTTTAGAATAGGGATTTTTAAAAAATGTTTTTTATTGTTTTTAGAAGAGTGTTTTAGAATATCGGTTTTCCTGTATTTTTTGTTTTTTGTCTTTTAGATTTTTCAGGGATTTAGTGTATGTTTAGAAATTTTTAAAGCTTTTTAGTCTGTTTTTTTCTTTCTTTTTTCTTTTTTTTTTTTGATTTAGGGTTATATTTTATGGTTTTAGTATTTGTGTCTGTATGTGTCTGTGTGTGAATGTTTTTTAATAGATTTAAAAAAAATTAAGGTTTTATTTTTGGGTTTGAGAATTTTAGGGTTTCTAGTCAGGGGTGATCCACACGTTTTTTCTCAACTTTTTAGTGAAAGAGGTCTTGGATTTCTGAGTTCATGGTCAGTCAGGTCTGCAAAGTGCATTCCAGGACAGCCAATGATACATAGAGAAACCCTTCCTAAAAAAAACTAAAAAAACAAAACAAAACAAAAAGCAAAAAAACAAAGGAAGGTCAGAGAGAGAAAGAAGTTAAAAAGAAAGTAACAGTGACAGAAAAGAAAGGAAGAAACAAAGAGAGAGAGAGAGAGAGAAAATAGAAAGAAAGGAAATAAGGAAGAAAAAGAGAAAGGAAGGAAGGAAGGAGGAAGGAAGGAAAAAGAAAGAAAAGAAAGAACGAAAGAGAGAGAAAGAATGAAAGAAAGAAAGAACGAAAGAGAGGAAGAAAGAAAGAAAGAAAGAAAGTAAGAAACAAAGAAACAAAGAAAGAAATAAAGAAACAAAGAAAAAAAAGAAAAAAAGAAAGAAATTTTAAAATTACAGTATTTTATCAACAGTTTTGACTTATTTTTATTTTTTTTTTAGAATAGTAGGGATTTTTAAAAATGTTTCTTAGTTTTTTTAGAAGAGTGTTTTAGAGGTTTTTTGTTGTTTTGTTCTGTTTTGTTTTGTTTGTTTGTTTTTGTCTTTTTAGGTTTTCAGGGTTTTAGTGTATGTCTAGGATTTTTTGTTTTCTTTTTTTTTTATTAGGTATTTTCCTCATTTACATTTCCAATGCTAACCCAAAAGTCCCCTATTCACTACCCCCCACTCCCCTACCCCCCACTCCCAATTCATGGCTTTGACTTTCCCCTGTACTGGGGCAATTAAAGTTTGCAAGAACAATGGGGCTCTCTTTCCAGTGATGGCCGACTAGGCCATCTTTTGATACATATGCAGCTAGAGTTAGAGCTCCGGGGAACTGGTTAGTTCATAATGTTGTTCCACCTATAGGGTTGCAGATCTCTTTAGCTCCTTTCCTATTTTCTCTAGCTCCTCCATTTGGGGCTCTGTGATCCATCCAATAGGTGGCTGTGAGCATCCACTTCTGTGTTTGCTAGGCCCCAGTGTAGTCTCACTAGAGACAGCTATATCAGGGTCCTGTCAGCAAAATCTTGCTAGTGTATGCAATGGTGTCAGCATTTGGAGGCTGAGTATGGGATGGATCCCTGGATATGGCAGTCACTAAATGGTCCATCCTTTTGTCTCAGCTCCATACTTTGTCTCTGTAACTCCTTCCATGGATGTTTTGTTCCCAATTCTAAGAAGGGGCAAAGTATCCACAATTTGGTCTTCGTTCTTCTTGAGTTTCATGTGTTCTGCAAATTGTATCTTATATCTATGGTATTCTAAGTTTCTGGGCTAATATCCACTTATCAGTGAGAAAATATCATTTGAGTTCTTTTGTGATTGGGTTACCTCACTCAGGATAATTTCCTCCAGGTCCAACCTTTTGCCTAGGAATTTCATAAATTCATTCATTTTAATAGCTCTGTAGTACTCCATTTTGTAAATTTACCACATTTTTGGTATCCATTCCTCTATTGAGCAGCATCTGGGTTCGTTCCAGGTTCTGCCTATTATAAATAAGGCTGCTATAAACATAGTGGAGCATGTTTCTTTCTTACTAGTTGGAACACCTTCTGGATATATGCCCAGGAGAGGTATTGCAGTATCCTCTGGTAGTACCATGTCCAATTTTCTAAAAACCGCCAGATTGATTTCCAGAGTGGTTGTACAAGCTTGCAATTCCAAAACAATGGAGGAGTGTTCCTCTTTCTCCACATCCTTGCCAGCATCTGCTGTCACCTGAATTTTTGATCTCAGCCATTTTGACTGGTGTGAGATGGACTCTCGGGGTTGTTTTGATTTGCTTTTCCCGGAACATTAAGGATGCTGAACATTTTTTTCAGGTGCTTCTCAGCCATTCTGTATTCCTCAGGTGAGAATTCTTTGTTTAGCTATGATCCCCATTTTTTAATGAGGTTATTTGACTTTAGTGTTGTGAAAAAATTGCCCAACTGCAGTTTCCTGCCAGGCATCAACTATACACAAACTGATTGTATGCGGGTCTAATCTATGCATAAAGACAAACATAGCTAGATAACTCTGTCTAAGTTTTGTATGAAGTATTAGCACAATTATAGGATGATTACTCTTGTAATAATCTTAATTAACAATATATGGGTGAGTAGAAAATCTTAAATTTGCAATCAAACTGCAAGCTGCAGTCAATGGAACACTGGCAGTTTTAACCATAATTTTCAAGTCTCTTTTGCAATATCTACAAACTTGGGAAAGCAAAACCCACGTTTAAAACAATTTATCATCTTTAAAATCAATAATATTAGAAGCATTACTATCATATTACAAAGTTTGGCTGCCAATTAATACCTATGAATATATGTAAGCTTTACTGCTTTAATAAAGAGCCATTGCTTTAAACCTTATCTTAAATTATAGTTTTTAGAATAGAAACCACATTAATTAATATTTAAACTAGAAATATCTTTAGAGACCCTGTGTCTTGGTCTTCCTTATGTCACATGTTAGAAAAACTCTGAAGTTGAGTTATGAAATTTAAGACTATCTGTAGCAATGTAACAATTATTAATCTTAACCAACAACATTTGAGCTGATTGTGAAAACACACAGAACACATTTCCAATAAAAAAGCACCAAATGAAGCAGTTACATTTAGACCAATCAGAGAATATTAATTTTTGTAGCTACAATCATAGAATAAAGGGCACTTTATAATTTATCAAATTCATTAATCACGAACCATTTATCAGCTTTTTTACCCTGAAACTAAGAGATTGTAGACTCGCCCTTTTTTCCTAAAACGAACAGTTTTCCAGCAGGGACCCTCCTGCCATATGACTAATTCCTGGTTGAGGCACCGGGCAGCTCTTGGCTTTACCATCATTATTATCCAACATAAAATATAGAACTTTCATTCATATAGACTGGACACAAACATACATGAATTGAACCTGAGAACAGATTGGTGCACCAGACATTAGACAACACACAAAAGGGGCCAGAGTACTTTTTGTTATAAGGCCCAGAGAGAACAAATCATGGCACTCCTGAAAATAACTTATGATGCAGGTTTTTTTTTTTTTTTATTTTTGACTGTGGCTTATTCACCTGAACATTAATTTCTTTTTTAATAAATCCTCCCCTCACCTCCTCTCCTCTCCTCTCCTCTCCTCTCTTCCATCATTAGGGCCTTTTTTATTTCACTAAAGGCTTTCTGGTGATCTGGGGTCTACACAGACACTTCACCTTCCTTGGTTAGGGGGTACAACGGGCAGCTAAGGTAGCCAACCCAGGTATCCCGAGCCTGCAGAAACCAGTGGTGCCCAAGAATTTTCTTACTTGCCTTGGTGTAGTTATAGACTTTTTTTGTTTTTTGTTTTTTGTTTTTTTGGCTTTATTTAGCCACAGCTTCCCATCAAGAAAGGTGTATTTTAAATAAGTAACTTTAATCTGACACAGCTGAGCCTTTTTAGCTGAGGTTCGGTCTTCTGTTGCCCAGATTTCTTGTCTAGATCTTGTCTTTTTCTTTTTCTCTTATCACTGTGGCCAAGATTCTAGTCAAATTTCTCTCTCGTTTAAGATCCCTCTTATCTTCTCTTTTTTTGCCTCTCACCTCTCTCTTTCTCTCTCTCTCTCTCTCTCTCTCTCTCTCTCTCTCTCTCTCTCTCTCTCTCTCTCTCTCTCCGTTTGTAATATGCCTTTTCTGCCTCTTACTTACTGGTTTTACTCTAAATATTTTTCATTTGGGGTATCTCTCTCATCTCGGAACTCTCTAATCTCTTTTATCTCTATTTTTAGTATTATCTATTTCTTCTCAGTCTGCCGAAGCTTTGCTTTTTCTTACAGTCTAAGCTCACATTTTTCTAGACCTCTATATGCATTTGTCAGAGCCTGGATATTAGACTTGTAGGTGCTCTTTACCTGGGACAGAAGTTTTAAGTGGGCAGATGTCTCCCTTGCGGTTAGCAGCATAGGTTGAGACCACCCTATAAGAGAAAACATGTGAGGCAGGGAAGGGAAGGCAGCTCTCACAGATGGCTGCACCAGGCCAACTCGGGGATGCAGGGGAAGGCGGCAGAAGAGGTGATGCTAGTTGGCCCTAGGAAGCCAGGAGAGGTCAGCGCTGGGGGACTCCCCGCAGGCCTCACCCCTCTTTCTTTTCTTGCAGGTCCCACAGGTGGTGAAATGTGTGGTGATGATGGGGCAGGCATCCCGGGGAATCCTCCATATCGGTGTTCCTGGGCCACAGTTTCCCACGTAGCGCCTTGTCTCGGCCAGTGCATGCCACTGTTGCTGAAGTTCTCAGTCCGACCCTGTAGCTGCATGCAGCTCCAAGGGGTCTTTCGGGTTTCCTGGGTCATGCAGATCTCCGTGGAACCTCCAAATGAAAGAACCTAGTGGGGAAACCCCCACTCAATTCCTGTTCGGTGTGCATCCAAGAATCACGAACAGACGACCATCTTAATGTAAAAGCATGAGGTAATTTAATGACGGAGCTCCGGGCCGACACATATCTCCCACAGGAGACAGAGGTGTCGACCACATGGTGGAGCCATAATAGAGGAGCTCCGGGTCGAAATTATCTCTCGCAGAAGACAGTGGTATCGACCTGTATTTTCTTTGATTGTTGTGCCGATATTCTCTATGGAATCTTCTTCATCTGAAATTCTCTCTTCAATCTCTTGCATTCTGTTGCTGATGCTTGCATCTATAGTTCCAGATTTCTTTCCTAGGGTTTCTATCTCCAGCGTTGCCTCACTTTGGATTTTCTTTATTGTGTCTACTTCCCTTTTTATGTCTTGCATGGCTTTATTCAATTCCATCACCTGTTTGGTAATGTTTCCCTGCAATTCTTTTAGGAATTTTTCTGTTTCCTCTTTAAGGTCTTCTACCTGTTTAGCTGTGTTCTCCTGTATTTCTTTAATGAGTTATTAAAGTCCTTCTTGATGTCCTCTACCATCACCATGAGTTATGCTTTTAAGTCTGGGTCTTGCTTTTTGGATGTTTTGGGGTGCCCAGGACTAGGTGATTGGGAGTGCTACTTTCTGATGATGGTTAGTGGAATTGATTTCTGTTAGTAGGATTCTTATGTTTGCCTTTCGCCATCTGGTAATCTCTGAAGCTAGTTGTTATAGTTGTCTGTGATAGGAGCTTGTTCCTCAGGTGACTCTGTTAGCCTCTATCAGCAGACTAGCTCTATCCTTAGCTTCAGTGGTCAGAGTACTTTCTGCAGGCAAGCTCTCTTCTTGCACAGAAGGTGGCCAGATATCAGTTGTTCAAACCTGCCTCCTGGCAGAGGTTGTGTTCCACTCACCAGAGGTCTTAAGATCCCTTGGAGGGTCCTGTGAGGAACTTGGGGGTGTCCGGAAACTCCACGTGAAAGGAACCCCAGTGCTAGGGTGGACTGGAAGGGACTTTTGCCCCTGTTTAGGCTGGGTATCTGCCTCCCTAGTTAATGCAATCTCAGGTCCTGCGTGAATGGATTGGTGCAGACGCTGTGTTCCACACACCAGAGATCTTAGGATCCCTGGGGGATCCTGTGTGCATCCTTGCAGGTGTCAGCAGACTCCCCGGGTAATGCACCCCAATGCTGGACTGGACCCGAAGGCTTATTTTATTTCTTAATTTCTTTATATTTCTTTTCTTTTCTTTCTTTTTTTTTTTTTTTTTTTTTTTTTTTTTTTTTTTTTTTTTTTGAGTTTTTTGGAGACTGTTTTTCTCTGTGTATCCCTGGCTGTCCTAGAGCTCCCTCTGTAGACCAGACTGGCCTTGAACTCAAAAATCCCCTACCTTTTCCTCCCAATTGCTGGGTTTAAAGGCATGGGCCGCCATTGCTTGGCAACACTAAAACTATTAAACACCAAAATTAAAAACACTCAAATTTTAAATAAGTATTCAAGAACAAGAACAGCAAAATAACCTAAGAAAACCAATAAAATGCAAAAAAAAAAAAAACAAAAAAACAATAAACAAAAAATAAAAAAAAAAAAACCCTGAAGGATAAATAAAACCTCAAAACCCTAAAACACACAAAAATCATTTAAAGAAACAGAAAAAAATACTAAAAATACACTAGAAGCCTGAAAAAAAAAGACAAATAAACACTCTAAAACACTCTTCTAAAAACCCTACAAACACTAAAAAAATTCCTAAAAATCTTAAAAAAACACACAAGAAGTCAAAAATATCACTAAACCTTTTTTTCTTTTCTTTCTTTCTTTCTTTCTTTCTTTCTTTCTTTCTTTCTTTCTTTCTCTCTCTCTTTTCTCTCTCTCTCTCTCTCTTTCACTTTCACTCTCTCTTTTCTTTCTTTCTTTCTTTCTTTCTTTCTTTCTTTCTTTCTTCTTCTTTAATTTTTTTTTTTTTTTGAGTTTTGGAGACGGGGTTTCTCTGTGTAACCCTGGCTGTCCTGGAGCGTCCTCTGTAGACCATGATAACATTGAACTCTTAAATCTATCTACCTCTGCCTCCCAAGTGTAGGATTAAAGGCAAGGTCACCACTGCCTGCTAATACTAAAACTCTTAAGCCCCAAAAATATAATTCTTAAATTAAAAAAAAGAAAAAAAAACTCAAGAAAACAAAAAAATAGAAACAGTAAAATGCTAAAAATACCCTAAAGCCTAATAAGAACTGAAAATCACTAAAACACTGGACCAAGTAGCACTCTGAACCCAAAAGAAGGGGCTCCTCAGCGTCCCTCCTCATTCAGAAAGCTTGGATGATTGCATTGCTACCTCAAGCAGAACTGCAAAGTGAGGAAGATCAGAACTGGCCAGTGCAGGCACAAGGACAGCTTCTCCACGGGCTCTAGACTGGCCCGTGCAGGATTGACAACAGCCACTTTTCAGCTGAGGACTGACGTGTGCAGGCCCAAGGACACTCACTTTCAAGGCTCAGGACTGGCCCATTCAGGCATGAGGACAGCCTCCCTTCAGGCTCGGGACTGGCCCGTGCAGGCATGAGGACAGCTGTTCTCGAGGTTTGCTTGATTCCTGAGGCCAATGGCCACTCTAGTTCTGTGTGCTTGGCCTTCAGAACACGTTCACAGTTCTAGGGAGAGAGAGCCTCTTTCAGAGGAAGCTGCTTAAGTGTTTATTTTATTTATTTATTTATTTATTTATTTATTTATTTATTTATTTAGCCTTGAGTAACCATTTGCAAGTACATTTGCTGCCCCTTTCATGGGCAGTGGCCCATTTCATGTTTCTTGAACAAAGTCCTTCACAATTAAATGGCCAGACGTGTGGAGAGGTGGCAGCAAGTCACAGCCTGGACTTTACCCTCTGACCACAGACCGTCGGTTTCCCAGCCTCCACAGCCTGGGACCCCCTTCACTGTCCCCCAACCAGATGGTAACACCTTACCCCAACAGGGTAAGCACTTGACCAGCAGAGACCCGAGGGACTTTGCTACTCCGGGGCCCCTTAGACCCACTGGGTAAAAGTTCATGTTCCCAAATCCCTATGAAGACCAGAGATTCAAAACACCTGATGCGCATGTGACAGAAAAGCTAGTGAAACTCAAAGCTCTTGTCAAGGCTTCGGACAAGAAGAGGACCTCGGACCCACTGAAGGATCTAAAAAAGAACAAAAAAAATGGAAACTTACACTTCCTCTGAAGGTTCCTGAGAGCACGAGTCACCCACTGACCAGGGATACCAGACCATCTGTTTTACAGCCCGCCACCAGAAAAAGAGTAGCCTCCTCTTCTGTGCCCATCCCTGGGAAGGTGACAAGAAGCCAGTCTATATCCACTGTGTTTGAAGAATCTATGGATTTTGACCAGTTGGGTGCCAGAGTGCCTGCAACATCTTTTAAACATGGGGCAGGAGATGTCAGTCAAAAGTTCAAAGAAGATCACACAGTGCATGGGCCATCTTCTGCTGGACAACATGGACAGGTAAATTCCCCGCACATTCAAGGTTCCCCACACCCTTCCCGATTTAGCCAGGAAGATCTGGGATCTTCCACTTCTTCTCAAGATGCTCAGGGACTGTCGCTATCCACCCAACATGCTCAAGGACTGTCCCTATCAACCCAAGATGTTCTGGGTTAACCAGATATTTCCAAGAGTCTATGGGACATTCCACTTCTGCCCAAGCATTCCAAAGACTTCCCACTTGTGCTGAAAGGAAAATCATACATGCCTCCTCTTCCAGAAGGAGTTCTAAAAGGATGTCCCCTACCCTACATAACTCTCATCTTTCCAATTCTCCTCCAAAGCATGTTGGACAAGACTCCTCTGTTCAAGGGGACCTACCACAAGCCCCATCAGACAAGGAGGGATCCAAACCTCCTTCTCCCAAAGGTAACGTCAGAGATTTCTCCTTTGTCCCAAATGCACCGAGTTCCATCTCCTTTTCCCAAGAGAGTTCAACATGTTTGACAGCTGCCAAAGCAGAGCATGGAGATAAGTCCTGTAACAAAGACAGCCAAAGATGTTCCCCTTCTCCCCCAAAGTGCTCTATGCAATCTGCTTCTAGTAAAGTTAGTGTGAGACCTAACCCTGCTGACCAAGGGGATTTCAGAACTTCCCCTTTAAACCAAGAGGGCTTTCAAAGTCCTCTACCATTAAAAAACGGGCTCCGATCATCTCTTACAGTCCAAAGGGAAAGAAATGCAAACATGATTCCCCAAGTGAGCCTCAAACCGCTCATATCTGCCCAATCAGAGACAAAAATTTCCACACTTATACCAGGAGTTCAAGGACCTTTGCCATCCTTAGAAGGGGCTCTTGAGAGTTTCACACATAGGCTAGATGTGATAGAAACTCCCGAGTCGTCCAAAGGGACTCTTGTGCCTTCTGCACAAACACGAAGTGAACTAGAACCATCAACATCTTCGCCAGGGGTTCTGAAACCTTCTCTATCTGTAAGGGGGCCACTTGGATTACCCCCCTCTATGGAAGAGCATCAAAGACATGTTCTTAAATCTGCTCTCCCACAGAAAAGAAGATTAAATCATTCTCCTGCTATGAAAAGTGACCCTGAACATTCTCATTCTAGCAGAGGACTGAAAGATGCTCTCTCCAAACAATGGGTCCTCAGAAAGTTCCTATCTGATCAAGAATTATTCAAATATCCCCCACCAGCCAAAAGTGCCCTCCTGACTTGTCATCAGGTCCCAAACAGCCGAGATTCTGCCAAAATGCTTCCAGGGAGCCAAACAAGCTCCATCTTTGTACAGTGTGCTGAGACCATACAACCCTCCATGCAGCCCTTGGGGGCGCTGGTACATTATGTATCTGTAGGAGAGGCTGTAAAGAAGTCCCCATATACACCAAAGATGCTAGGATTTCCAAAACCTGTACAGGATTCTCTGAGTATTACCCTATCACATAAAGGGATTGTAGGACAAAATACCTCTACAAAAGGAATTATAGCCACAGTCCCATCTTTAGAAAGGACTCGTGGTTGTGACACATCTACAAAAGATGTTCTAGGACAGATTCCATCTGTACAGAAGGTTCTGGATCCAATCCAATGTGAACAAGGTGCTATGGGACGTGATTTGCACACACAAGAGTCTGAAGCATCCTGTACAGTTAAGAAGGGAATTCCTTGGATTCTACCTGTGCACAAGAATCCATAGGACCTCCCCAAATTTCACAGGAGACTATGAGAACTACCCTATCTCCTCAAGAGGATCAGCCATCTTCCCCAAATACACAAGATGCTACAGACTCTTATTCACATGGACAAATGGCCGTTGGTCCTTCTCCATGCCAACACATGTCTCCAGAATATCTTCCAAATGCCCAGAAAGCTCTGGGTTCTACTTCATCTTCAAAAGGCCCCGTGGAACCTGTTTTGACCATCAAGTTGACTAAGATACCTGATACTTCTAGACAGAAGTTGTTATCCCCTTCTCCAGCTGAAGATAGTTTTCTTGGAAATTCCATGAGTACACAAGTAGGGCTAGAAATCTCCCTACCTGCCCAAGAGTCTCTTAGATCTCTCAAATATGTCCATGATGCTCTAGGAGAGGCCACATCTACAGAGGTATCTCTAGGCCCTTCCCCTCATTCTGAAGCCACAGTCAAGTCTTGCACAGGTACACAAGACACATTAAGACCTTCCCCATCTGTGCAGATGTGCATAGGATCTACCATATCTGAAAAGGGCACTTTACAATTATGCAAGTCCCATTTTAGCAGAAGTTCTGGAGTCTCCTTTGTCAAAGTGTTGTTGAATGTAATATGATTATTAGTATGTTTGGACTCACATACAAGTAATGCTACTCATCTTCCAGAACTGCTGTTAAGAACAGTAAGATTATACTATACATGTCATGTATTATTCCTTTTAGAATTAGACTATTCCTGACAAGTCTGAAATTCCTAGAACACAGTTTTACCTGTTTGCACAGTACATCTATGAACTGATTATATATATATATATATATATATATAGTGTGTGTGTGTGCGTGTGTGTGTGTGTGTGTGTGTTTGTGTGTGTGTGTGTGAGTGTGTGTGTGTGTGTGTGTGTGTGTGTGTGTGTGTGTGTGTGTTTGTAGCAGTGGTGGCCCATGACTTAAATCCCAGCAACTGGGAGAAACAGTTAGAAGGATTTTTGAGTTCAAGACCAGCTTGGTCTACAGAGGGAGTTCTTGATCAGCCAGAGAAACCCAGTCTCTAAAAACTCAAACAACTAAAATCAAGAAACAAGGTCATGTACTCTTTCCAATAGTATTTAATAAGTGAATAGAACAGCAATGGCATGTGCTGTAAGATCGAAGATTGACAAATGGGACCTCATGAAACTGAAAAGCTTCTGCAAGGCAAAAGACACTGTCAATAAGACATAAAGGTC
Source organism: Mus caroli (assembly GCF_978045245.1). Lineage (NCBI taxonomy): Eukaryota > Metazoa > Chordata > Mammalia > Rodentia > Muridae > Mus > Mus caroli. The sequence goes on from NW_028227277.1 coordinate 10,056,028, forward strand.
ACCAACAGATTGGGAAAGGATCTTTACCTATCTTAAATCAGATAGGGGACTATTATCCAATATATATAAAGAACTCAAGAGGGTGGACTCCAGAAAATCAAAGGACCCCATTAAAAAATGGGGCTCAGAGCTAAACAAAAATTCTCACCTGAGGAACACCGAATGGCTGAGAAACACCTATGTTGAATAGAATTGTAGTTTTTTTTTAAAAGGAATTTATTATAAATCTTGCCTAGAGAGCAAGGAAAAAAAATAATAAAAGTGATTCAAATAGAGAAATTTGAAGTCAAATAATTTTAGTAATAAATAGCATAACCTGACACGAAAAACCCCTAGAGACCTTCTAGAAAGCTCTTAGATCAGATGTATAAATTCAACAAAATAATAGAATAGTCAGTATATAAGAACTAGTGGACAGCATCATTGGTTGAATTGGAGAAAGACTGAAGGAGGCTGATGTCACAGGCTCCTCCCATGACATGCATTTCCTGCCCTGGGCCTGAGTGACTGAAAAGCCTTGGCCCCCTGGCCCCACCCCCTGCAGCTCACTTCTTGCCCCTGTACCTCGCCTCTCTGGCCTCCATCAGAGGCTTCTTCATTGACTTCAGGACCCTGGGACTCCCCCTACACCTGCTTGTCATATTTAAATAAAAAATATCCCATGAGTTCCTGAACAGAAGGGATTTTTATTTTTTTATTTTTATTTTATTTTTATGAGAGCCCATTGGGTCAAAGGGGTACATTTTATGACCTCGATCATCACTTTATGAGTCTTCAAATACTATAGCACATTGTTTCACAAAATGGTTTTATAATTTTTGGGGTCTTTTTAGGATTCTTGAGGTTTTGTTGAATTTTAGGGCAATTTTTAGGGGTTTATCTCTACCTCCCAAAGTACTGGAATTATTCACATCAACATTTCTGGTTTTTTAGACTTAAAGTTTTTTCGGGTCTTTTTAGGGTTCTACAGATTTTTTATTATTATTTTAGGTTGTTTAATGCTTTTTAAAAAACATACCTAAACCACATGATCATCTTGTTAGATGCTGAGAAAGCATTTGACAAAATCCAACACCCATTTATGATAAAAGCTGTTTATCAGATTTAGTTTCTCTCTGATGGAATTATTTTGCTTCCGTTTGTTTCTTCTTAGATTAGCAGATTAAGATTGTGAAAATGGCTCTTTTGGAAAATCAGAGGTCTTTTGTATTTAAAGAACCCATATAATGGCAGAATCTCTCTGTCCCTGTCTCTGTATCTGTCTCTCTGTCTAAGTCTCTGTCTCTGTCTCTCTGTCTCTCTGTGTCTCTCTGTGTCTCTCTCTGTCTCTCTGTCTCTCTATCTATCTCTGTCTTTCTCTCTGTCTCTTTCTCTGACTCTCAATCTCTCTGCCTCTCAATCACTCTGTCTCTCTGTCTCTCTCTGCCACTCTCTGCCTCTCTCGGTCTCTGTCTGTCTGTCTGTCTCTGTCTCTGTCTCTGTCTCTGTCTCTGTCTCTGTCTCTGTCTCTGTCTGTCTCTGTCTCTGTCTCTGTCTCTGTCTCTGTCTCTGTCTCTGTCTCTGTCTCTGTCTCTGTCTCTGTCTCTGTCTCTCTCTCTCTCTCTCTCTCTCTCTCTCTCTTTCTCTCAGGCTGCCTAAGAATCAATAGTTCTCTATTGCTTCAGTTCTGTGCTCCCTGCCATGATGATTTACCAAAGTTCTGACGCTGTATCCCATCGTCCAAATAAATGCTTTATTTTCTAATAATAGTCTTAACCATGGTGTCACTTCACTGCAATAGAACAGTGACTAAGACATGGTCAAGCCAATAAACAGTGTTTCCTGTTATCACTTCAAGTTCCTATTTTTGGCTTCCTAGGAGATAGTCTGTAACCTGTAAGCAACTAACCCTTTTATTCCCAAGTTATTATTGATTGTAGTATTCTTTATGGTGAGAAAGAAGCAAACTAGAACAATTACCTGTCATATAGGTACATGACATCTTACCTTTAAATTAAAATGAAACGTCTATACATTATTGTGTGTGGTTATAGGATAAGTGACAGTGATACTATTGGACATTTTGCTTCTGTAAGAATCTGTCCCACTTACTGTTTCTACTGTTGTAAGGATACACCAGTTTCATAGAGGAAACTACATAGAAAATGTTTTATGTAGTTTATACTTCCACATTGCTGTTTATCACCAAAGAAGTTAGGACAGAACCTGAAATAACACAGAATCATGGAGCCAGGAGCTCATGCATAGGCTATGGAGTGGTGATGCTTATTGACTTGCTCCTCAAATCTTGCTTTCATAAAGAGCACAGGACTACCAGTATAAGGATTTCACCATGCACAATGGACTGGGCAGTCTCCCACCAATTAAGTAAATACTTGGGAGTTAGATCATATGGAGGCATTTTCTCAACTGAGGCTCCTCCTCTTTAAAGAATTTAGATCTTGTCAAGTTGCTATGAAACCAGTGTGGCAGTCTGAATGTAGTTGGCCTATGAGGAGGTGTGGACTTGATGGAGTAGGTGTGTCCTTGTTGGAGGAAGCATATCATTCTGGGTCTTTAAAGCTCTATCCAGTGTGGAAGAGACTCTCCTCCTCCCTGCATGCAAAACAAATCTTTTCTCCTGGCTGCAATTGGATCAAGATGCATAACTCTCAGATTACACTCCACCACCATGCCTGACAAGACACAACCCTGTTTACTGCCTTGATGATGGTGGATTGAACCTCTGAACATGTAATGAAATGTTGAAAAGCCCTCATGAAATGTTGTCCCTTATGAGAGGCATTGGTCATGGTGGCTTTTCAAATGAATGAAACCCTAACTAAGACAACCAGCTAGTACAGAAACTCTCCCAGATATCAAAATTAATCAACAATAGAGAGTATTTTCAAGTCATGCAGCATACAAACTTATTCAAGAGAGAAAAACAGCAATGAATGAGTACATGATAAGCCTCCCTCAAAGAGACACTCTTAGAGTGCAGATTTGGCCAAGGCAGACACCCATGAAGCTCAGGGGCTCCTCAGGAGAAGTGACCTACCAAGTGGGCAACCTCAAAGCATTTGAAACCCATGACAAACAGCATAGGAAAGATGTCAGCACAAATGCATTCGATACACCTTCTATGTTTTCTGAGAAGGAGGTCACAGACAAGTAAAAGACTGGAATTTCAAGGGCATAGACAAGTTGAAGTAGCACACAGATATGTAGATAGTCATAAGTTTGGTGGAGGGCCAGGTGGAACAGACCAGTGTGGGAGATTTTGATGGTCATCTGGGTCATTCATCACAGATATCCAAAAGATCACAGGATTCATCAGAGGCAAAGAGTGCTCAGGGAAGGAACACAGGATCTATTCAACACCTGAAATTACCTAACAGCATACTCATTTTATTTTCTGAATTACTTATTTGAACTGATCATAAAAAAATCATGGTGTTTATGATGTTTTAGGGAGACTCATATATATATATACTCTTAGATTTGGATTCACTATTTATTCTGGTAAAATGTACTCTAAGAAACACACACACAAACACACACACACACACACACACACACACACACACACACACCACATCCTTCTGTAATGACTGGCTGGCTATTTGTTAAGAAACAAAAGAAGCCAATGTGGATATGGCACAAGTTTGACTATGTAAATGAACTTTCTATTCTTCGTGAGTCTCCTGCTTCATTTTGTGAGAATTCCTTCTTTGAATTTATATATCCCTCAGGGTCCTCTCCTCCTTTGTGTGTCCATTGTTCTTTTTAAAGGTCACTATCAATTTGATCTTTCTTACCTTCATCGTGGTTTCATTTCTGCATGTAAATAATGTATTTCTTAAAACAGATATCTTTATGGGATTAGAGAGATGACTCTAAATCCAGAAGACTAGATTTGGTTTCTTGAATTCATATCCAAGGCTCAAAATCAGCCTTGATTGCAGCTCCAGGGGACCCAGCAACTCATATCTCTGTGGTCACCTGCACTCACAAGCACATGTCCTACCCTCACACATATAAGAAAAGATAAAAATATTAAAAGGGAGACAAGTTTCACTAGACTTCATTATTCAAATGAAACCTGATACTCTCTAATTGCTGAATCTGTTTGGATCATTTTTATGGGTTACTCCTTATGTTCCAAGGCCAAATTCCTTTTATGTGTCACTCTTTCACCAACTTTGTTCTTCCTCAGACATCATACCAGAGATTCTACTGATGTTATATCCTTCTCCCCTACTTAATAAACACCCTTCTTTTGCTGTGATTCCTGCTCCACCACATCCCATCTCCAATTCCAGTCCTCCATACAGAGCAGAGATACTAAGTCCTATTAATTTTACCATGTGTGATATCAGATATATGTACTGTTCTTCCACCATAGCCCATCTCTTCCACCAAAGTCTTCACTCACAGCATGTCATATCACACGTTTTAAATTTTAGAGCAAAACAAATTTTATTGGCAATCATACTGGGTTTGTCAAAGACACTTAAGTAGACAACACAGGAAAACAAACATTTTTTTTCCTATTCTACAAGTTTATGGGCCTGTACTTTTGTGATTTTTTCACCTTAAGGAGTCTTTGACACCAGATTATAGACATAGATCTGGAGATCACCATGAAACTTGATAAAGTACACAGAAGGATTGGCAAGAATTTGGTAAACAACCTTTCCAAGATTTTTGGAACCATCCTCTCTGGTGTATTGCACCCAGTTTCCTATTAAGAAGTCACTGTTATGATGTGATGTCACCTCAGCATGAGGAGTCTCTGGAATGATGGCAAGGTTACCTTCATCGTAGTCATCCAGGAGCTGATAAATGTAGAGGACCGGATCCTTCTTGTAGCTAATGTAAAACCAGTCCTTCATGACTGGCACCTGGGCTAGCACCATCCCATTCCAGTTTTCCTCAGAGCCATGCTTTCCCTCAAATTTGTGTTGTACCGCTCTGCCAACCAGGCTTCTGGCTAGGTGGGCATCCCTTATCTGAGGAAATACTACATTGTGAGGCAAGACCTTAAGATTTAAAATCCTCTCATCACTGAGGAGCTCCTGTCCATAGACGCTGTCAATACCGTCATACTTCAGCAAATAAAGAGAAGGGTTTGTAGGCAGTTGATCTAGAACTATGGCCTTCCAATGGCTGACAGGTTCATTACCTTCCTTCCAACTGTGAGAAATTCTGCAGCCGACAATAATTCTCAGGGCCTGGGATGAAGGCATCCTCCTCCTCTTCTTTTTGAGGGATGACATGCTCATGTTCTTCAGAGGTATTGTCTTCTAAATGGTTGTAGAACTGGTGTAGTAGGCCACAGCAACCCTGGTCCACTGTCTTGTGACTATCATTCTTTGTTCAATCATCATACTTGGCCATTATCTGGGTTTGAAGATCTTGCCTGTTTAAACCAGAAACAATGCTGTTGCCTCTGTCATAAATATGCGATCTTAAAGGGCAATGGGTGTGGGGTGCGAGAGAATGCTGGACCAATGCTCTTCTTTAAGAGAACTTCTGGGTAGGTGAAGAAGGCTATGCTAATCAGGTGTGTGCTTCTAAAGTCAATTTTATCAAAATAAGAAGTTCATAAGCCAGCCATTATGGTGCATGCATTTATTCCCAGCACTCAGGAGGCAGGGTCTGGCATTTTTCTGAGTTAGAGGCCAACCTGGTCTACAAAGTTAGATCCAGGGCAGCCAGTGATGTACAGAGTATTCCTGTTTCAAAAAGAACAAAAACAACAAAACAAAACAAACAAACAAACAAAACAAAGAACAAAATAACAAAAAATGAACAAAGAAAACAAACGAATAAAAAGAGAATTTAATAGGAATTGGTCGTGACCTAAGTCTTTAATCCCAGATTTCAAGGGGCAGTGGGAGGCTGACCTTTGTGACATCAAGGCTAGCCTGGTCTGACAGCCATAGCTACACACAGAGAAACTCAAAATAAAATTAAACAAACAAATAAACCAACAAACAAGGGATTCCAGGAAATGAACATAGGGAAATGAACAAGTAATTCTCTAGAGCTCAGAATAACATACTCAGAAAAAATTTTCTTCAGCCCTGAGCTAATTTTCCTCTGCTGAGGAAACTTTCCTTAAATGGGTAGGTCAGTGTGGAAGTTGGTATGTCTGTTGCCCTCAAGGATCAAGCAGAATAGAATTAAAAAATGAGCCAGAGTTGTCACCATACCTCTCTTGTATTTGCATGTTCTGAGCTAGGTGGCTACTTTCACAAATATCTACCTAGGGACAGAGCACACAACTGGCCTTCTGTATTGTTTCTCCAGATCCAGCCCCAGGCATATTATTGAAGCCATTGCATCTCCGACTTCAATAAGATCTCAACAAGTCCATGCCATATCAGCCATTTAGAAGTAATATCTTCTAAAATGCACATGGACAAAGGGGAGTTTTGGCATATTAGTGGAATTCTGAAGGAGATATTGTTAGCAAGGTTAATAAACTCAGGAGATCAAATAACCTAAACCATCCACCCTCCTAGATCCCAAACATGGGAGAAATTAGAATGTACAGTTACTCACTGTAAGAGGGAAAACATATAGCCTTAAGGAGCCATGAGAGTCCAAGATACTCCATAAATATACATACCCCAAACAAATGTCCTAGTTTTCAAGATTCTGTCTTCTGAACCAGGCCAGGCACCAAAAGCCTCTGGAACAACTTTATGGGTCAGGAGCTGACCTGGCATTCACACACCACTGTGAAGATACTGAACCCAGCTTCAAGGAATTCTAGTGTCTCCAAGTGGAATAGATGTGCAAACTCTGACCAGTGCTCTGTGACATCACCCTATCTCAGCTTACGTCATAGAACCTCTATCAGGCTGGTTTTGTCTGGAGTTACACTCAGAAACTTTGAGCATCTAGAATTTACATTTTTATATGGCCTCCTAGAAATCCAAAATAAATCCCTACAAAAATGGCCTGATTACCTGATTCACATTCTGCCCAAGTAGATTCACTCTTGTATCATTTTTATTGTGTATTTGTTTGTTTGTTTGTTTGTATGTTTATTCGGGTTTTTGGGGGGAGGTTGTTTCTATTTTCCTTCGTGAAAGTCTTCAGTGTCTGACACACCAGCATTCTTGGTGGTTATTTTCCCTGTAAGAATCTTCCCCTTGGTTATCTTTAAGCTGTTCTTGGAATCAGAAATGTTGCCAGACTCTTGAGGCAACACACTGGATAGCACACTATTCATTTTATCAAAACCCACAGTTAGAGGAAGGAAGACAATTTTTTATTCAAAGAAAGCTGGAATTTGACAGGATTGAATACCTTGTATTGAAGCCAATGGCAACCATGAATTATGGATTCTTTGCAAAGTGCAAGGAAATCATAGTCCTTGGGCCTGCTTACAAATTTGAGATAAACTTAAAACAACATGATATCTAACAGTAACATGTTAAAGTTCTTTAAAATTTACCACCATTTCTGGTTACAAGGAATTTCATAGATTGAATGCAGTAAAACAGGATGAAATAGATAATGTAATTTTATTTTTGAAATATGGGTTGACAGAATACTGGACACAGGTAAGTATGGAATTTACTTACAAATTAGAGGGCACTTTAATTGTTCATGCCACATAGATCTTCAGTTCTTCAAAAAATCTTTTTCAGTCTCCTCCACTGTCCCCACCACACTGTACATCCTCTTCATAGTGGATGACACCTACTAATTAGTTAGACTCTTCCAGCTCATCCATCAACAAAAGATCATTCCTTACAGATGTGGCCACATGTCAGTGTGATGGGAGGCAGTCTTCATCTGAGGTACTATCTTCCCAGTTTGATTTTTGTTCCAATAATAATCTAAGAAGGACCACTAAACATACATATTATCAATGTTGATTGTTATACTGTGTGAAATAGACAAGCTATGGAGGAAATATAGATGTCAACCACACGATGAATTTCTTAAAATGAGAGAGAGAGTGAGTGTGTGTGTGTGTGAGAGAGAGAGAGAGAGAGAGAGAGAGACAGAGACAGAGACAGAGAGACAGAGAGACAGAGAGACAGAGATAGACAGAGACAGAGACAGAGACAGAGACAGAGAGACAGAGAGACAGAGAGACAGAGAGACAGAGAGACAGAGAGACAGAGAGAGAGACAGGTATTTCTCATCTAAGTTTACTAGTGAAGGGTTTTGTTTTCAGAAAGAATAGATGGGAATGGGAATTATGTTAGGTGAGACAAGCCAAACTCAAAATGACAATTGCCAAATTATAATTTTAATAAGGCACATTAAATAAAAGGAGATATTTTGAAAGTGTATGGGCAGCAGCAGGGGGGCTGAGCAGGTAGAAATGGAGAATAGTGGGGAGGATGAAGATGGTTAAAGGACAGTATAAACCTGTGAAAAGAGTCACAACAAAGTCCAGTGACTTGTACACTTAAAGCACATTGGTATTAAGTAGAAGATTCTAAATGATGGTTTGATTAAATTGGGAATTTTAGCTTCAAGATACTATAAAATTTATTTTTATGTTTCTACTCTCATGTGGATGTTGCATTTTGGGCTAGATATGGTTGACAGGATATGGCAAGGTGTTTACATCTTTGTATATCATTATTCACCCTAAACACATGTCACTCACTGGGCTGCCATGCTTTCATAGGGAAGGAAGTAGCTAGAGATTTTAAGTGTACATGAGGTAGAAAGAAAAATGCCCCCACATGACTATAGATTTTCCTTATTCACCTTCATATGTTGTTTGAATGTGTTTCTCCAAATGTAATTTTCTGTAGACTAATACTCAGGGTTTAATATATTAGGAAAAATTGGACTGGGTAAGGAGGGATAGGACCTACAAATAAAAATCAATGAATAATGCTGTCATAGAAAAGGTTTAATTATGACAGGGAGTTTGGTTCCCTCTTTTGTCTTTCTAGCCCATTGGATCCCTTCTGTGATTTCAACATCTCACTAGAATTTCTTTATCTACTGATAGTGTCTTCTTCTTGAATTTCATGACTCCTGAAAAGAAGTCGTGCAAAATAGGCTTTATTATATACTAGAAATTAGTGTCATTCTTTTGGTCAATACAACTTGTATGATTATGTCTCAGAATCATGATCAACTGAACCATAGGGGAAAATAATTAGGCTATTTGTGCTGACTAAAGACAAGATGAGTTTAGTGTTATCATGCGTTCTCTTCATGAAAGAAAGCTGCATAGTGGGTGAGAATAGATCAGAGAGGTACAGCCCAGGAGGGACTCAGCCATCTGCTGTTGGCCTTGGAGATATAAAGGGACACTACATAAGGGATCCCTAGGAAGAGTGCCAGCCACTGCTTTTAGCTAGTAGAACTATTTTTAGAATCACCATTTTCTAGATTTTAAGAGATAACTGGATTACTTTAATTTACTAAGTAAGGCCATTTGATACATCAGTGATCATCAACAAGCTGTACAGGTGTGGAAAGAAGTTTGGGGACTCAGAAGAAGCCTGTTCTTGAAAAACCCTCTGCGTTCAAGGGAAGGAGACATCTACCCAGCAGCACTAGATAAACAATATACATTGGTAATGGTACCCCCATCGTGTCTAGACTAATGGTTTTCAAACCATGGGTTGAGACTCCTCTCAGTGCTCAAACAACCCTGATAAAAGTGTCCCATATCATATATCTTGTTTATAAGATATATACATTACAATCAATGACTATAACAAAATTATAGTTTGAATTTGCAATGAGATAACATTACGATTTGGGAGCTGTGTTTTAAAGGGCCACAATATTGGGAAAATTGAGTACCACTAGTCCTGACTCTTCAAAAGCATGTGATTCAGGATCATCTGGAGGAACAATCTCCTTTACTCAATCTGATACTCCCGGAATACATCACCCAAAATTGTGAAAGTTAAACAGCTGCCTTACCATAGATTATAAGCAGGGCATGCTCTCATCTTAGAATTCTTGAAATTTATTTTATTTTATTTTATTTTTAGAATTTAAAGGGATTTTTTTTTTTTTTTTTTTTTTTTTTTTTTTTTTTAGAAATTTAGCATTCTCTTTAGGGTTTCAGGTTTTTATTTAGGGCTTTAAAGTTTTGTTGGTATGTTTTACATCGTTAAAGGGTTTTTTTGGATTTCAGTGTTTTGATGGGTTTTTAGCTTTTTCTTTTTAAAGGATTTTAGTTATTTTATGGTTTTAGTGTTTTTTGTGTCTTTTTAGTGTTCTTCAGTTTTTCAGAATTATAGGAATTTTCTTAGTGATTTAAGATTTTTTTGAAGTTTTTTTTTTAAAAAGAAATTTCATGGTGTTTTCTTGTTTGTATATGTTTTTTAAAGAATTTTATTGTGTTTTTAAATTTTTGGGATTTTTTTTTGGAGCCTTAGGGTTTTTTCTTATAGTTTTACATTTTTTTTTTTAGGGTTCTTGAGGTTTTGTAGAATTTTAGGTCTTTTTTAGGTTTTTAGAATGTTTTAGGATTTCTTAAGAGTTCTTGTTTTGTTTTGATTTTATGTTTTATATGGTTTTTTTGTTGTTGTATTTTTTTTTTATTTGTTGTTTTTTCTTTTTTTTTTTTTTTACAGCTTTAAGTAATTTGAGGGATTTTTGGTTTTTGTTTTAGTGTCTTTGTAGGGTTCTTGGGTTTATTTTGGTATTATAGATTTTTTTTTTTTTTAATTTAGGATTCTTTTTAGGATTTCAGTTTTTATATTTAGGTTATTAGGATTTTATACGTTTTTAAAAGTGTGTTTCAGAGATTTGGGGAGATTCAGGGTTTTGATGTATTTTAAGTCCTTTTAATATATTTTAGGAGGTTTTTTTTAGGATTTTAGGGTTTTTTGGGGGGTCTTTTTATCATTCTTGAGTTTTAAAAAAGAATTTTGGATTTTTGGTGATTTTTTTTAAAGCTTCATTTTTGTTTTTGTTTTTGTCTTTGTTTTTGTTTTTAATTTTATGGTTTTTAGGGATTTTTCAGGTTTTTTAAAAAAGATATAAATGTTTTGTTGTTGTTGTTGTTGTTTAATTCTTTTTTTTTTTTTAGGGTGTCAGGGTTTTATTTTTTTTTTTTCTTTTTTAAATAATTTTAAGGTTTTGGGAGGTTATGGTCTTTTTTTTTTTAATAGTTATTTTTAGGGCTTCTTTTTAGGCTTTTATAATTTTTTTCACGGTTTAATTTTTTAGTTTTTTTCTGATTTTAGGGATTTTTATGTGTATTTTAAAAATGAGTTTAATTTTTAATTTATTAGTTTTATAAGGATTTAGGAATTTTTTAGGATTTTCATAAAAATCTTTAGGGTTATTTTGGGGTTTTGGGGGTCTTATGTATTTTTGAAGGTTGTTTTTTGATTTCTAGAGATTTTTTTTTTTGTTTTTTTTTTTTAGATGTTTAAAGTTGCTTTGTTTGTTTGTTTGTTTGTTTGTTTTATTGTGTTTCACGGTTTATTTTACAGCTTTAGGGTGTTAGGTTTTATATTGTTATTTAAGATTTTTGGGTGTCTGTGTGTGTGTGTTAGGGTTTTTTTTTGGAATTTTAGGGATTTTTGGGGGGGTTAGGTTTTTCTGTATTAAAGAATTTTTTTTTTAGAATTAGTGTTTTTTAGCATTATAGGTATTTAGGTTTCTTTTTTTAAGATTTCAAGATTTGGGGGGGAAAATTCAGGGTTTTTTGAAAAAATTTTTAAGGAATTTTTTTAGGGTTCTAGAATTTTTTTTTTAGAAATTTAGGGTTTTTCAGGGTTGTAATTGTGTGTTTTTATTTTGTGTTTCTCTTCTTTTTGTCGTTTGTTTCATTTTAGGGATTAGGGTTTCCTGGATTATTTTAGGGTTTAATGTACATTGTAATGTTTTATATATATATATATATATGTTTATTTAAAGGTTATAGATTATTGTTTTTGAGTATTGGTTTTGCGTTTCTGGTTCCGAAGATTTTATTTTATTTTATTTATTTATTTATTTTATTTTATTTTATTTTATTTTTTTAGAAATGAAGTTTTTTTTTTTTTTTAGTGATTAGGGTTTACTTGTTTATTTTAGGGTTTTAGGTTCATTGTAATGTTTATATATGTATATATATAACATAAATATATGTTTATTTGAAGGTTATAGTGTTTTGTTTTTGAATATTGTTTTTGGATTTTTGGATCCTAAGTTTTGATTTTATTTTATTTTATTTTATTTTATTTTATTTTATTTTAGAAATTTAGGGTTTTGTTTGTTTGTTTGTTTGTTTGTTTGTTTGTTTGTTTTTTAGTGTTTTAAAATCTCCTGCAAGTTTTTGTTTTGGTTTTTGTTTTGTTTTTTGTTTGTTTGTTTGTTTGGTTTTTTAGGAATTTTTTTAGGACTTTAAAAAAAATTAGGGTTTTTTAATGTTTTTGAATTTTTAAAAAAGTCTTTAGGGTTATTTTTAGGGTTTTACGGATTTTTTAGAGTTTCAGGTTTTTTTTTTTTTAGAGTTTTAGGGTTTTTTTAGATTTTTGAAAGTTTAAAAAAAATAATTTAGGGTTTTTTGGCTTCTTATAGGGTATTTCTTTGTTCTTTGTTAAATTCCCCCTCGACCCCTTCCTATTCCCCGGGATGTATGCTTTAAAACCAGACACATCAGCCTAATAAATGGAGACTTAATAGGACCCTCTGCTTGGTTTCTAGCTTTTCTTCCCCTTCCAATTCCATTTCCTCCCAGGTTTGCAGTACCACTCGCACCCATGTATAACTGAACCCTATGGGACTGGATAAGGGGCACCCAATGTGAGGGCGAGTTTTGGATCTTATTTCCTTCCAGTGCAGGTTCCAGAGATGTTTGTCCTGACCCCAAGAATTTAGAAGTAGTGAAGGACCCCTTCCACTGCTCATAGAAGAGAGAAAAGTCCTTGAATAGTTGATTCATCTCCGCTCCAGGAACTGGGAAACAAACTATCAAAGGAAGCAGCCTTTATAATTTGCTTAAAGATAGCTCTCATGGAAAGAGGAGTTAGAGTTAAAAAGTAAGATTTGATAAACTTTTTTGTTTGTTTTCATAGACCAGGCATGTCCATGTTTATTATAGTTGGAGCAGAGATACATTGTAAGAAATGGAGAAGAGTAGGTAGAGGACTAAATGAAATTTTGGCAAAGCAGGGCCCTGATGTGATGCTGTCCCTGAGAATTTATTTACTTATTGGTGTTTATTCCGTGATTTGGTATAAAATGCAGCTGATGATCCAGAGAAACAGCACCTTTTGTCAGTTGCAGAATATTGCCTCTATCCCTTGTCTCAGGAAGCTTTAGAGGGCTCCCTCCCTACTACAAAGCCTCCAAAAGTTGCAGACAGGTCTGAAGTCCCACAGGCTGCTCTTTATACACATGTCCAGGTAACCACTTTGTCTGAGCAGCCCGCCCTGGGCAATCCACCACTGATCAATCCAGTCTTTAAGAAATATTTGGCTTAAAGCCCTTTAATTTCAGAGGACTCAGACACATTAGAGAAAGAGGTAGTTCGCCAAGTAAACTTGAGCTGCTGTCTTGCTTCAGACCCTCCCTGCAGTGCCCCTTCCTATCTGCTGCCTATTAGTGCTTCTGCACCATGGTGTCAGGTTTACAGGTTTCTATTCTCATTGCTGCTAAGGATAAGCTGGTGTCTCAGGTAGCAGGATTACAAGAAGGACTAAAGCTACAGCAGCAGTATGCTCGCCTTTCTAAAGAGCTAGCTTCACTCTAAAATTGCTTACAACAGACTATCCTGGTTCCTCCTCCAGCCGCAGTCTCAGGAGGCATAAAAAAGAAAGCTCAGTGAGCCATAAAAAACAAAACATTGGCTTTCCTTGTAATCACTCTCTCCAAGAGAACTGCTAGCTGTGACCTGCCCACTTCTATGGCGGAGGAGCAGCCCCCAGCCACCAGTGCCAAATCTCCTTCTGCAGAAATAGGGCCTTTAGAAGTGCCCCATGCCGATTTCTCTGTAGACACTAACAGCTAGGGTGGAGAAGATTATGAGAGTGATAATGAAGTAGAAATCAAGAAGAATTAACTGTCCCTACTCAACAGACAGAGCTTTGTAGGCTAAGTTTTAAAGACTTAAAAGAGCGTAACTCTGCAGTTAGAACTTATGGTCCATCTGCCCCTTATATGCTTTTGCTCCTAGAAGCGAAAGTGGTGATTGGATCAAAGATATTTAAACTGTGTTAACTCGAGGATAGTTTTTCTCATGGAGGGTTGATTTCCTCAATAGGTGCCAGACCATTGCAGTAGCTAATCAGAAAAACCCTCTAGTGCCTGGACTGGCTGGATCTTGGAAAAGCTTTCTGGTCAAGAAAAATATTTGGCTAAGGCCAGGCAGAAATTGCCCAGTGGGTCTCTTGGCTCAAACTGCTAACACAACATTGGGAACTTGGCATGCTATTCCTATGAAAGGTTCCATTATTTCCCCTTTAACTAAAATCATTCAAGGAACCCAAGAAGACTTTAGTGAATGTGTTAGTAATTTGCTTGAGGCTGCAAAAAGGACCTTAGGTCATGAGGATGTGAAAGAACCTAGTGGGGAAACCCCCACTCAACTCCCGATTCAGCTTGCACCCAAGAATCACAAATAGAACACAAAGACTTGATGTAACAACACGAGGTATTTTAATGGCGGAGCTCCGGGTCGAAACGCATCTCACACAGGAGACAGTGAATTAGACCACGAGGCTTGGAAGCTAGGGGTTTTTATAGAAAAAGAGTGGGGCTGGGGGAGGAATTGGCGCGGTTTCACATGATTGGTCCATTTAAACATCAGCAGCCTGAGGTCAGAGGGGTGGGAGATAGGGAGGCAATGGGCCTGCCCGGGCATGTCCTGGTCTGTTCTGCTATGTTCTCAGCCCCAGGTTTCAAAGCTCACAAACAACTCTTTGGGCTATTTGACATACATTACATGAATCACAGGTCTCAAGTTTTATTTCCTTTCATTCCACTCTTCTTCTGTTTAGACTAATTCTAATCATAGAATTTTAGAGATTGGTGTCCCCTAACCCTTCATTTACCTGAACTATATGTTGATATTATCTCTGAAGAACCATGAGTTTTACTGTATCAATTCTACTCTGGATGAAAGCCATTCCTCTATTTATTATACAGGGGCCGAAAACTAAAGGTAAGCATATCATAAGGATTGGTCCAGCTACAGCGGAAATCAAAGAAGTTATCCAAGATGGTCATAACTCAAACCACATCTCAAACCACCCACTTTGAGCATTCCATTCCCGTTTCCTTCACTCTAATCTTTCAGTTTCTGCATAGAGTCTCTAACTCTTCCTGTATGATCTGCATAGAAGCAACACTCTTCTTTAAGGGCGGCACACAGTCCTCCTTCTTTTAGGAACAACAAATCAAGGCCTCTCCTGTTGTACAAAACTACCTCAGACAGGGAGGACAAAGATTTTTCTAAAGCATCAATGGACTTCTCTATTGCCATTAGGTCTTCATTGACAGCATCCCTCAAAGACTGAATTCCCTGTCTTCCTTCTATCAAAGCTGACACTTCTGTCCCCACTCCTACTGCCATACCTATTCCTATGAATGCAGCCAGGGTTAAAGTAATTGGTTCTCTTTTCGACCACGGGCCAGCATAGCTTTCTGCTAAACTGGATGCAGGGTGATAATATATGCGGGGTAACAGCTAGATCATGACACAAAAATCATGAGTTGAATTAAAAACCTTAGTTGATACACAGTGAGTAAGTCCTGTATTGCAAGCCCACCATCCAACCAGGGAAGATACAAGATAGTAATTAGCTTCCATTCTGGACACAGACTGAATTTGTCTGCATATGTGTTTGTGAGTGGAAGGTGGGGTGCCTATACAAAGACCTGGACTCCTCACAGATACATCAGTCAGGGTCAGTTTTTGTCCTGTTCCCCAAGAGCAGGAAGTATGGCTGCTGATTCTGTTGAAATCTCCATTGAAGGCAATTTCTTCATAATAAGGCGGACCCGAGGACAGGGATAGCCAGCAGTCCTCAGTAGCCCTTGGATCAGTTCTATTAAGGGCATAAACGGCTCCTCTCACTAGGTTAAACATCCTCTGTCTTGTTGAAGGAATTTCAGTGGTAATAGTTAGAGGTACCTGAGGAGTGGGAGGTTGGGTGATAGCAGCCATACTAAGGGGGTCTGCAATCAATGGAGTACTCTGAGTAATAGTATGGGTGAAGGGTGTGGACTTGGTTGGGGGGCCTAAAGGATTCTACGGGGTCTCTAATTTTAATCTGATAGTGAACAATAATCCCTCATCATATCTTTCCTTGTAAATCCTAAGACCCCAGGTATACCCTTTTGTCCATCCCAGAGCTCTTTTCCCTGGTTCAGTAAAGGTGACATGGCGTGGATGGCACCAGTCAGTACACTCGTCTAGGTAAAATCCTCCAGGTACATAAGACGCTAGGGAATAGTTGGCTGTTACTCTAATATAGTCCCAGCTTGAGGAGGGCTTCCAGTGGGCTGTACCTGAAGTCTCCCAACCCCAGCTCTTGCAAAAGAAGTCAGCCTTACCTCCACATGTTGGATTAAGGGATTGACTTTGGTGGGGCCCGGGACAGACAAAGAAGGGATGGGTTCGAAGCATACTTCTATCCCTTTGGTTAGAGCAACCACCCCATGGGTCTCTCGAATGTTTTTCTACGTACGGACGGGGTGTTAAAGGTGCCCTCTGAATGTCAGAGTACCCCTCCAAGTCCCATCCAGTAGGGGCTCCTATAGCCAACTTACAGATGTCAGGGAAAAGATCAGGCCACCAAGTCCACAGAGGGTGTACCTTGGCGATTGTCCATACAGCCCTACCCCCCTCATTGAGTACCTCCCATGTTTGTTGAACAGGACTGTGGGGGTTGAAGTCCATTGGGATCACTCCTACAAAGCAGGCACAACTTAAAAGGGTTAGTAGTCTTCTCCAAAGTCCACTCATCATGGCTGACTCCAGGGGGTGCTCTCTTGACGTGGGATGCATGGACCCAAGTGGGGATTCCTTCCAATTTGATCACCGTGGGCGTTGTCAGTAGCACCAAGTAGGGTCCCTTCCACTTCGGATCTAGGTTTCCGGCTTGGTGTCTCCTCACCAGGACTGCATTTCCTACTTCAAACTGGTGCAGCACCTGTGTGTCACCAGCAATATTGGTTTCTTTTAGCTGTTCCCAGACCTCATTTCTTACTATTTCGAGAGCTTTTAATCGAGCCAAAATACTAGAAGAAGGGGAGAAAGACACATCCGGGCGATTCCTATCCCCTACAGTCATAAAAATGGGCGGCGACGCCCCATACATTAACTTAAATGGAGTTAGGTCAAGGGGTCCAGGTGTATTCCGAACCCTGAACAAGGCATAAGGGAGAAAGGCTGTCTAATCACTTCCGCTGGATTCTAAGGCTATTTTATTCAGAGTCTTCTTTAGCGTTCTGTTCATCCTCTCTACCTGTCCTGAACTCTGGAGTCTGTATGCACAATGTAATTTCCAATTTGTCCCCAGTTGCCTGGCCAATCCCTGACTTGCCTGGGAGACGAAGGCAGGTCCGTTGTCTGACCCCATTACCTTAGGTATCCCAAAGCGGGGAAGGATTTCTTCAAGTATCTTCTTGACCACTACATTAGCCATTTCTTTCTTGTTGGGGAACGCTTCGACTCATCCCGAGAAGGTGTCTATAAAAACTAGGAGATATTTATTTCCATACATAGTTGGTTTCACCTCAGTGAAGTCAGTTTCCCAGTAGGCTCCAGGCCTGTCTACTCGCAGTTGTTTTCTTTCCTGGAGCTTGCTAGACTCAGCATTGGTAAGTGCACAAGCAAGGAAGTTTTTTATTATCTCCTCCACAATTCTCTTTAATCCAGGAATGTAATAGGGGGACTTACTAACCAATTTTAGTATTTTTTTAATTCCTAAATGAGTCAGATGATCTATGTTAGCTAATTAATCTCGCCCCTCTTCTTCTGTGAGGGTTCTTTTATTTATTTCCTCAGCAGCGGGTTGTTGGGTTCTCATAACCAGTCATTGGCCCTTGGGTTGCTTTTTTAGCTTCTTGGTCTGCCATTTGATTTCCCTGTTCAATGGGCCCAGTTCCCTTCTGGTGTCCTGGGCAATGGATAATTGCCACCCAACGGGGCAGATGAACAGCTTCTAATAAGCTGAGAATTTCTTCTTTATTTTTGATATCTTTGCTGGCAGACGTCAGCAGTCCACGGTGTAGGTATATTTCTCCGTGACTATGAGCCATGGCAAAAGCATACCGGCTGTCGGTATAGAGATTAATAGTCCTTCCTTCTGCCACCTTAAGGCTTGAATTAGTGCAATTAGTTCCCCTTTCTGAGCTGATGTACCATCCGGTAGGCTGCTGGCCCATATGACAGACTTTCCATCCACTACTGCTGCCCCAGCCCTCTGCTTACCTTCTACTACAAAGCGGCTTCCATCTGTGAACCAAGTCATCGCCCCTGGCCAAGGTTGGTCTGTGAGGTCTGGCCAGATTCCAGTCTCTTCTGCCAGTATTTCTTCACACTTATATGCAGGGGTCTCATCAGCCTCAGGTAGTAAGGAGGCAGTGTTGAGAATGGCTGGGGGTGCGAAACTTACTTGCTCTTTTAGCAATAGGCTCTGGTAAAGCGTCATTCGGGCATTGGTCATCCAGCGGTCCGGTGGTTGCCTGACAATGCTCTCAAGAGAGTGTGGGGCCACTATGGTAACATTCTGGCCCATAGTCAGTTTGTCAGCATCTCTTAATAGCACAGCCGTGACTGCTATGGCTCCCAGGCAGGAGGGCCATCCACTGGCCACAGAGTCCAGTTTCTTTGATAAGTAGGCTACCGGGCACTTCCATGGTCCCAAAACCCGGGTAAGGACTCCCCTTGCCACTCCATTTCTTTCATCAATGTATAGGGTGAAAGGTTTGTTTAAATCTGGCAGGGCCAATGCTGGAGCCTGCAGCAGTGCCTTTTTGAGAGTTTCAAAGGCTAGCTGATGTTCCCTGGTCCAGGTGAATTCCCCTTTCTCTTTGGTTAGTGGATACAAGGGAGCTGCCAGTGAGGCAAATCTGGAATCCAGAGTCTGCAAAACCCGGCAGTCCCCAGGAACTATCTTACCTGGCAAGCAGTGGTTGGGGCCGGGATCTGCATAACAGCTTGATTTCTGGCTTCTGTGAGCCACCGTTGTCCATCTCTCAGGACATATCATAGGTATGTCACTTCTATCTGGCATAACTGAGCCTTTTTAGCAGAGGCCCAATAGCCCAGTTTACCTAACTCACCCAGGACGTTATGGGTTCCAATTTCACAGTCCTTGGGTGTTTCTGCAGCTAGGAGCAGGTCATCTACATATTGCAGAAGAGTCACCTGTGGGTTATTGGCTCAGAAAAGAGCAAGATCTCGGTGTAGGGCTTCATCGAACAAAGTGGGTGAGTTCTTGAATCCCTGAGGCAGCCTCGTCCATGTGAGCTGTCCGGCGTGTCCACTCTCAGAGTCTCACCATTCAAAAGCGAAAAGGGGCTGGTTGTTGGTGTGTAACCTCAAACAGAAAAAAGCTTCTTTAAGATCCAGGACTGTGTACCATGTCCGACCAGGTGGCAAGGTGCTGAGGAGGTTATACGGATTTGGCACCGTGGGGTGTATGTCCTGAACTCTCTTATTGACTTCTCTAAGGTCCTTGACTGGACGGTAGTCACTGGTCCCTGGTTTTTTTACTGAAAGTAAAGGGGTGTTCCAAGGGGATTTGCATGGGACCAAAATGCCTTGTTGCAGCAGTTTGTTGATTTGGGGGCATATACCCTCTTGAGCTTCTCTGAACATGGGATATTGTCGGACCCCTATAGGGGTGGCCCTGGACTTAAGTTCAATCACCACGGGGGGGGGGGACCAGTTTTGCCATCCCCACTCCTCCCCTCTCTGCCCATGCCTGAGGGTATCGATTCAACCAGTCCTGTAATCTCTCATGGGGCTTTACTTTATTTTGGTAAAGTCGATATTCCTCTCCTAGTTGTAAAGACAGCTCTAGAGTCTGGGGCACTTTTATTCCCCAGAAAACCTCTGGTCGATGAGAGGTGAAAGTTATTTGTGCTTTTAACTTGGTTAGAGGTGAAAGTTATTTGTGCTTTTAACTTGGTTAGTTAAGTCTCTCCCCAATAAAGGCATAGGACACTCTGGAATGACTAGAAACAAGTGAGTTACTCGAGTTCTCCCTATGTCTACTACTTGGGATGTGGTCCATGGATACATTTTTTTGTCCCGTGGCTCCAATCACCGAGGTTTTTCCATTTTTCTTCACTTTTCCTAGAGGAGTTTTGAGTACTGAAAATTCGGCTCCCATGTCGACTAGAAAATACTCGGGGGTCCCCTCCACTTCTAAGTTTACCCTAGGCTAGGGGAGGGGTTCCAAGCCCCTTTCCTCCTAGTCTTCACCTTCTCCAAGAGAAAGCACCTTTACCTCATGTTTTGTTTTGTTTTGTTTTTTGTTTTCGGACAGTCGCTCTTCCAGTGGCCCATTTCCTTGCAATATGTGCATTCATTCCTCTCCAGGTGCTGCCTGCCTTCTCAGGGTCTCCTTGGTCCCTGCTGTCTTTTGTCTCCCAGGTTTCCTGAATGTCTACCTCTTCTTCCTTTATCTCTTTCTCCTACTGCGGCCAGGATCCTAGTCAAAACCTTTTCTTGCATCCTGTCTCTCCTATCCTCATCCTCTCTTTTCTCTCTCTTCTCTCTCTCTAACTTTTCATCTTCTGTTTCTTTCCTATGATACACTTTCTCTGCCTCTCTAACTACATCCCTTATAGTGTAATCCTGCAAGCCCTCAATTCGCTGTAACTTCTTCTTAATGTCAGGAGCCTACTGGTCAATGAAGGCCATAAGTACTGAGGCCCTTTGACCCTTACGTAGGGTGGAATGGGGTATATCTCCTATAAGCATCCATGAGCCTTTCGAGGAAGACTGAGGGGGGCTTAGTCGCTCCCTGCATAACTTCTCTTACCTTGGCCAGATTCGTGGGCTGCCGGAGAGCACCTTAGAGACCCGCCACTAGGACCCAGCGATAATTGGACTGTCGTTCCCTACCTGGTGCCATTTTATAATCCCATCATGGCCGGGTTAGCGGGAATCCTTCATCTATTTCAACTGGAGTTTGGACAGGGCGCCCAGCCTCATCTCGGACGTTTTTCCGAGCCTCGAGGAGAATTCTCTCTCTCTCTCCTCGGTTGTGAATAGAGTCTGCAGAAGCTGCTGGCAGTAATCCCACTTCGGCTGGTGTGAATAGATTAATGATTCAACCAACCCAGTGAGTCCTGCAGGGTTCTCTGAAAAAGGGGGGTGATTAGCTTTCCAGTTATAGAGGTCAGAAGAGGAAAAAGGCCAATACTGTAGGGGCTGTAGACTGTTCAGATCAGCAGGGGGAGCTCCAATAGCCCTGAGGGGGAGCCCCAAGGTTGAATCCTCAGGCCCCTAAGGGGTGACTCCTTGTTCTTGTGGAGGGACCCCCTCCGGCTGGGGCCTGAGGCAGGGGTCCCGAGGGTGCTGAAGGTTGGGGCTGGGGAGCATGTGGTGGGGGTTGAGGGGTGTCAGGCCACTCAGGGGGTTCTTCAATCTCTGGATAGATCTTGGGGGGTTTCATCACTGGTGTGCTACGATCAAAAATCTCCCCTGCGCAGTGGTTTTGGTTTCTTTTTCTCACCATTTTCTCAGATGGCTAGAATCTTGGTGCCAGGGCGGAGAGGTCGGAGGAATGGGCGAACCCACGGGGATGGGTAGCAAGCCAAGTCCTCCCATACTGTGATGTATGGTTGCTGCTCTGGATACGACCCTGGCCCCTCCTGAAAAACAATGGCCTTCACAGCCCTTATGGTGGGTAAGTAAAAAGTTCCTTCTGCTGGCCAACCTACTCCAAAAACAGGCCATTCTGAGGAATAGAAAGTCATCCATGGCTTTTTCTTCACTGTTACTGACAAATTTCGTCCTCTAGCCCTAACGTCCGTTCAATGGTCCTTAGTCAAAGATAAAGAAGTAGACACAGTCTGTCCCATAGTGAAGAATAAGAATAAACACAACACAATGATAGAGACAGAAAACACTAAGACATCCAAACACACCCGTCCGCGTCCTGACTTATACAACCAGCCAAATGCTACATCTGATGGAGTGGGATTCCGCGTCCACTCCTCTGGCAGGAAGAGCACTCACTCTTTTTCACTCTGCCAGGCAACAGCCAGGTCCTCCTGACTGTTCCGTACCCTGGGCACTCCATGGTCTCCCTCGGAATGTCTTCCAGGGGTGCAGCCTGTGGGGAAATAGACCGTCCTCTTCCCACAGCCACTAGGGTCCTTATGGTCCTCAGTGGCAGCTGCCAGAATACAGAATACCAGAACTGGTAACACAGGTGAGGCTCAAACCCACAATCTCAGAACTGAAAAATTAAGACACAAATTCAGCAGTGCCACACTTAGACACTTAGACAACAGACAACATAACAAGACTCACACAAACAAACGTACCTCCAAGGGGTCCTTTGGGGTTCCTGGGTGTCAAGCAGATCTCTTTGGTACCTCCAAATGAAAGCACCTAGTGGGGAAACCCCCACTCAACTCCCGATTCGGCATGCACCCAAGAATCCCAAATAGAACACAACGCCTTGATGTAACAACACGAGGTATTTTAATGATGGAGCTCCGGGTCGAAACGCATCTAACACAGGAGACAGTTGATTCGACCATGAGGCTTGGAAGCTAGGGTTTTTTATAGAAAAGGAGTGGGGCTGGGGGAGGAATTGGCACGGTTTCACATGATTGGTCCATTTAAACATCAGCAGCCTGAGTTCAGAGAGGGGGGAGGGAGATAGGGTGGTAATGGGCCTGCCTTGGCATGTCCTGGTCTGTTCTGAAATGTTCTCAGCCACAGGTTTCAAAACTCACAAACAACACTTTGGGCTATTTGACATACATTACATGAATCACAGGTCTCAAGTTTTATTTCCTTTCAGATGCAGACAATAATCTTGTAAAACATCTGGCTTTTAGGAATGCTAATTCAGCTTGTAAGGCAGTCCTGCCTGGTAAGATTATGGACAAAGATCTTAATGAGATGATTCATCTTTGTCGTGTTCCCTTACAAGATGTCTAAGACAGTCAATCTTGCAATGGGTGCAGCTCTTCAACCTCTTATGGCAATAGGCAAGGCTCTTCAGCAAGCTGGCCTACAAACTAGTTGTTTTAAGTGTAGCCAGACTGGACAATTTGCATGAAAGTGTCCCATTGTGCCCTCCCTTAACGGTGCTCCAGCACAACCTACTGACCATTCTTTTCGGCCTACATGGCCTTATTTTCTTTGTCCTCACTGCAAAAACAACCAGCATTGGGTAAACACTTGCAGAGCTCAGACAGATGCATCTGGGAATCCCCTGCCTCCCGTTCAGGGAAATGGATATGGGGGACAGACCAAGTCTCAAAAACCATCGCATTTCTCCCAGACATGGTGTACAGCCAGCAGACAAATCAGCCACTGGTCTCTCCAGAGCCATCATGAGCAGAGCAGGACTGAACTTGTGTTCTGCCACCAGTGCAAACTTAACACCTGAGCATGGCGTTTATATCCTCCCTATAGGGTCTATGGCCCTCCTTCACCTAATACTTTTATTATTATTATTATTATTATTATTATTATTATTATTATTATTATTATTATTATATATTAGGGCGTGCTTCTGCCACTTTGAAAGGACTTACTGTCCATCCCTCAGTAGTAGATAATTACTACACTGTAGAAATTAAATTTTTAGTTAGTGCCTCTCAAAGGCCAATTTCTGTATCAAAGGGCAACGTTTAGCACAAGCCTTGCCTCTACCTTTAGATACTTCCGATCCAGCAATGGGCACACATCGTGGTTCTTCACAGCCAGGGTCATCAGATCTGTATTGGGTACAAGCAATTACCAAAGATTGCCCTACACTCTGCCTTAAGATAAATGGCAAGAGCATTGAGGACCTTTTAGACTCAGGTGCAGATTCTCCTATGATTCTACAATGTGCCTGGCCTGCTACTTGGCCATTAAAGATCTCTTTAACTCATTTACAGGGAATTGGACAATCAAAGAATACTCTCCAGAGTTCAGAGTTATTGACATGGGAAGATGATGAAGGAGATTCTGGTTCTATTCAGCCGTATGTTGTCCCTGGTCTGCCCATTAATTTATGGAGAAGAGACATTCTTTCTCAAATGAGAGTCATTATGTGCAGTACCAATGGAGTCATTACTCAACAAAT
>NW_028227277.1:10085233-10105233 GCF_978045245.1 Mus caroli
CTTTTAGTTTTTTTTTTTTATAAAATTTTGTAGTTTTTTTTAAGGGTTTTTGTGGATTTTTTAAAAACATCAAGGTTTTCTTTTTTAGGTTTATATTGTCTTTTCAGGTTTTTTTAAAGGTCATTCTTATTTTATTTTATTTTTTTTTAAGTCTTGAAGGATTTTTTTTAATGGTTTCAGGACCTTTTTTAAGGCTTTATGGGTTTTTTTGGTCTTTTTTTTTAGGATTTTTGAGTATTTTGAAAGAATTTTGAGGGTTTTTTAAGGGGCTTATTGTTCTTTTTAGGGTTTCATGTTCTTATTTAGGGTTTTAAGATTTTTTTTTCAAATATTTAGGGTTCTTATTGAGGGGAGTTCAGGGTTTGGGTATAGCCAAGGATACACAGAGAAACCCAATCTCAAAAAAAAAAAAAAAATATATATATATATATAAATATATATATATATATATATGAATAAAGTAAGGAAGAAAGAATGAAAAGAATTTTAGGGACATTTTTTGGCTTTTGGTGTACTTTTCTTTAGAATTTTAGGTGTTTTGTTTTTTTAAGGAATTGTAGGGTTTTTAAAAGAGTTTTTGTTGTTTTGCTTGAATATATATATATATTTTTTAATTTTAGGGTTTTAATATTGGTGTTTCATTGTTTTATGGTTGCCAGGAAATGGAGGCAGAGTGACTTCCTGGACAGACAGGGATAAACAGAGAAACCCAGTCTCATAAATGAAAAATCGAAAAAAAAAAAAAAAAAAAAAAAGAAGAAGAAAGAAAGAAAAGAGTTTTAGAGTACTTTTTTTAAGATGAGTGTTTTAGAGTTTGTTTTATTTTTGGTTTGTTTTTTGTTTTTTGTTTTGTTTTCACAGTTTTCATGTATACTTAGTATTTTTTCTGTTTTTTTTTTTCCTTTTAATGGATTTTAAGGTTTTTTGGGTTATGGATTTTTTTTAGTCTTTAGGGATTCCTTTTTATGGTTTTTCAAAAAATTTTTAGGTTTTTTTTTCTTGTTTTGTTTTTGTTTTTGTTTTTTTGTTTTTGTCTTTGATAAGATTATTTGAAAATTTTAGAGTTTTATTTTGCATTTTATGAGTTTTACTCTTGCCAGACAGTGGCAGCAAATGCCTTTAATCCCACAATTGAGAGGCAGAGGTAGTGGATTTATGAATTTGAGGTCAGCCTGATATACAAAGTGAGTTCCAGGACAGCCACAATGAAACGCTGTCTCAAAAAACCAAAAAACCAAAAAAAAAAAAAAAAAAAAAAAAGAAAAGAAATGAAAAAAGAAAAAAGAAAAAAGAAAAAAAAATAGTTGTATGATTATTTTTGGGTTAATGTTTTTTTAAAAATTCAGGGTTTCTTAAAAGGTTTTGTAGGGTTTTTAGAAGAATGTTTTTGAGGTACTTTGGTATTCAGGGTTTTAGTACATTTTTAGAGTTTATTCTATATTTTTAAAAGGATGTTAGGGTCTTCCTATTAGTGATTTTTGGTTCTTAATAGGTTTAAGAGTTTTTTTTTTTTAGCATTTTACTGTTTTATTTAGGGTTTATGTGTGTGTTATTGAGTTTTGTTTTATTTTTTTAATTTTAGGTTTGTATCTTTTGAGTTTAAGAGCTTTAGTGTTGCCAGCCAGTTTTTTTGTTTGTTTGTTTGTTTGTTTGTTTTTTGTTTGTTTGTTTTTTGTTTTAGTGTTTTGGGGTTTTAATTAGGCTTTATTTATTTATTTATTTATTTACTTATCTATTTATTATTTTTGCATTTTACTGTTCTTCTTAGGAGTTTTTTGTTGCTGTGGTGGTGGTGGTGGTGGTGCTTGTTCTTCTTCTATTTTTAATTTTAGGGTTTTAAATTTGGAGTTTAAAAGTTTTAGATTTGCCAGTCAGTGGTGGCCCAAGCCTTAAATTCCAATACTTGGGAGGCAGAGGCGGGTGGATTTCAGAGTTTGAGGCCACCCTCGTCTACAGAGGCAGCTCCAGGACAGGTAGGGATACAAAGAGAAACCCAGTCACAAAAAAAAAAAAAAAAAAAAAAAAAGTAAGAAAGAAAGAAAGAAAGAAAGAAAGAAAGAAAGAAAGAAAGAAAGAAAGGAAAGACAGAAAGAAAAGTACTTTATGGATATTTTTGACTTATTGTGTGGTTTTTTTTAATATTACAGTATTTTTAAGGAGATTATAGGGTTTTAAAAGAGTATTTTAGAATATTGTTTGGTTTTAAGAGTTATAGTGTATGTTTAGACGTTTTTCTATAATTTTTAAAGGACTTAAGGGTGTTTTAGTGATATCTGGTTCTTACAAGGTTTAAGGGACTTATTTTTTAGCACTTTACTGTTTTATTTAGTTTTTGTGTGTGTGTTCTTGAGTTTTTCTTTTTAATTTGAGGGTTGTATATTGTGAGTTTAAGAGTTTTAGTGTTGCCAGCCCCTTTATTTAGAATTTTTTAAAATTTAGGGGTTTTATTTAGGGTTTGAAGGATTTTTAGAAGAGTGTTTTAGAGTTTTTTTGGTTGTCAGGCTTTTAGAATATTTTTAGTGATTTTCCTCGTTTTTAAAGGATTTTAATGTAATTTAGGGTTTAGGGGTTTAATTTAGGCTTTATTTTATTTATTTATTGTTTAGCATTTTACTCTATTTCTTAGGGGTATTTTGTTGTTATTGTTGTTGTCCTCGATTTTTTTTTTTTTTTTTTTTTTAGGGTTTTATATTTGCGGATTGTTTTACGGTTGCCAGACAGTGGTGGCACATTCTTTAAATCCCACCAATTAGGAGGCAGATGTAGGTGGACTTTTGAGTTCGAGGCCAGCATAGTATACAAAGGGAGCACCCGGACAGTCAGAGGTACATAGCTAAACACAGTCTCCCAAAACTCAAAAACAGAAAGCTCAAAAAAAAATTTTTTTAGAGTCTTTTTGGGGTTCTTGTGTATTTTTTTTTCTTTTTTTCTTTTTTAGAATGTTAGTGTTTTTCTTAAGGTTATTTGGAAGATTGTTTTAGAGTTTTGATGTTTTTTGTTTTTGTTTTGTTTCATGTCTTTCAGGATTCCAGTGTATTTTTTTGTTTGTTTGGTTTTCTTTTTTTTTTTTTTTTTAATATTTTATGGTGTTTTAGTTTTTTTTGTTTTTTGTTTTTTGTTTTTAAGGCTCTACAGGTTTTTTTCTTTTAGGGATTTTTTTTTTTGCCTTTTTTGTTAGTTTTGTTTTCATTTTAGTATTTTTTTTTTATTTTTAATGTTTTTGAGTATTATTATTTTTTTAATATAAGGTTTTATTTTTGGATTTTAAAACTTATGTTTTGGCTCAAAGTGGTGGCCCTTGCCTACATTCTCATCAACTGGGAGGCAGAAGTAGTGGAATTTTTAGTGCATGGCAGCCTGGTTCAAAGAAGGAGCTCCAGTACATCCAGAGATACACAGAGAAACCCAGCCTCCAAAAATTAAAAAATAAAAATAAAAATAAAAATAAATATAAATAAAAAAATAAATATAAAAAATAAAAATAAAGAAAGGAAGGAAGGTAGGAAGGAAAGAAGAAAAAATTAAATTAGAAAAAGAAAGAAAGAAAGAAAGAAAGAAAGAAAGAAAGAAAGAAAGAAAGAAAGAAACTATTATGGACATTTTGGCTTAGTGTGTATTTTTTTTTTTTCTTTTTAGATTTCTAAGTGTTTTTTTTTTTAGGGTTTGTACAATTTTTAAAAGAGTGTTTTAAGAGGTTTTTTTTTTTTGGTTTTCAGGCTTTCGGATATTTTTACTGTTTTTCTTGTTTTTTTAATGATTTTCGTATATTGTATGGTTTTGGGATTTAATTTAGCCTTTCTTTTTCTCTCTCTTTTTTTTTTCTTTCTTTCTTTTTTCTTTTTTCTTTTTTATTAAGCATTTTACAGTATTTGTCAGGGTTTGTTGTTATTGTTCTCCTTGATTTTTTTTTTAAATTTTAGTGATTTATATTTGGGTTTTAATTGTTCTAGGGTTGCCAGGCTGTGGTAGCCCATGCCTTTAATCCCAACAATTAGGAGACAGGATTTTTTGAGTTCAAGGACAGTATGGTCTACACAGAAAGCTCCAGGACTGATAGGGATACACACACACAAACACACACACACACAAAACCGTCAAGACAAAGGGAGAAAAGAAGGAAAAAAAGAAAGGAAGGAAGGAAGAAAGGAAGGAAGGAAGGAAGGAAGGAAGGAAGGAAGGAAGGAAAGAAGGAAGGAGGGAAGGGAGCAAATTATTACTTTATGCCAATTTTTGGGCTTTCTGTGTGTTTTAGTTTTAGTTTTTGTTTTTGTCTTATATTTTTAAGCAATTTAAGTTTTTTTAAAGGTTTTTCGGGATTTTTAAAAGATTTTTTTAGAGGATTTTTTTGGTTTTTAGGGTTATAGTTTTAGTTTTTTTTTTTTTTTTTTAAACGTCTTAGAAGGTTTTTTTTTGGGAGGGACTTTAGGGTTTTTCTTTAGGGTTTTAGTATTTTTTTTTTTAGGGGTGTGTGTGTGTGTGTGTGTGTGTGTGTGTGTGTGTGTGTGTGTACGTGTGTGTATGTGTGTGTGTGTGTGTGTGTGTTGGAGTTTGTTGAGGTTGAATGCAGCAAGGTCTACAGAGTGAATTCCAGGACAGCCAGAAGTACACAGAGAAACCCATTCACCAAAAATTAAAAAAAAAAAAAAAATTAAAGAAAAAAAAAAGAAAGATATTAATAAAGAAGGAAAAAAGAAAGAAAGAAAGAAAAAGAGAGAGACAGAAGGAAGGAAAGAAAGAAAGAAAGAAAGAAAGAAAGAAAGAAAGAAAGAAAGAAAGAAAGAAAAAAAGAAAGAAAGAAAGAAAGAAAGAAAGAAAGAAAGAAAGAAAGAAAGAAAGAAAGAAAGAAAGAGAAAGACGTAGTGAAATTTTAGGCTCCTTGGTATTTTTGTAGCAATTTAGGTTCTTTTTAAGGGTTAATAGGGTGTTTAGAAGACTATTGGTGAGTTATATTTGTTTTTCCTTTTTTTTTTTTCTTGGTATCTTAGGTTTATACTCAATAATAATACTCAAAAAGCATTTTCAACAAATGCTGCTGCCACAGCTGGTGATTATCATATAGAAGAATATGAATTGATGCATTTTATCTCCTTGTACTAAGGTCAAATATAAGTGGATTAAGGAACTCCACATAAAACAAGAGACACTGAAACTTATTGGGGTGACCTTGGGACAAAGCCTCCAATATGGGCATGGGGTGAAAATCCTGAATAGAGCAGCAATGTCTTGTGCTGTAAGATCAAAAATCGACAAATGGAACCTCATAAAATTGCAAAGCATCTGTAAGACAAAAGACACCATCAATAAGACAAAAATGCCATCAACATTTTGGGAAAGGATCTCTACCTATTCTAAATCATATAGGAGACTAATATCCAATATATATATAAAGTACTCAATATGGTGGACTCAAGAAAATCAAATAACACCATTAAAAAATGGGGCTCAGAGCTAAACAAAGAATTTTCACCTAAGGAATAACAAATGGCTGAAAAAAGGATCAGCATCCTTAATCATTCTTAATCATCAGGAAAATGCAAACCAAAACAATCTTGAGATTTCACCTCACTGCAGTCTGAATGACTAAGATCAAAAATTCAGGTGACATCAGATGCTAGCAAGGATTTGGAGAAAGAGGAACAATCCTCAATTGTTAGTGGAATTCGAGCTCATACAACCACTTTGGAAATCAATCTGGTGTTTCCTCAAAAAATTGGACATAGTACTAAAGGAGGATCCCGCAATACCTCTCCTGGGCAAATATCCAGAAGATACTCATACCAGTAAGGATGCTCTACACATGCTCTACTATGTTCATTGCAGTGTTATTTATAATAGCCCGAGGCTGAAGAGAACCCAGATGCTCCTCAACAGAGGAATGGATACACAAAATGTAGTACATTTATACAATGGAGTATTACTCAGCTATTAAATAAATGAATGTATGAAGTTCCTGGGCAAAGGGATGGACCTGGAGGGCATCATCCTGAGTGAGGTAACTCAAATAAAAAGAACTCACATGATATGTACTCACTGGATAATAAGTGGATATAAGCCCATAAATTTAGAATTCCCAAGATATAAGATACAATTTGCTAAACATATGAAGCTTGGGAAGAAGGAAGACCAAGGTGTGGATACTTTGCCTCTTCTTGGAATTGGGAGCAAGGCACACATGGAAGTAGCTACAAAGTTAGAGTTTGGAGCTGATACAAAAGGATGGACCATCTAGAGACTGTCATACCCGGGAATCCATCCCATAATCAGCCTTCATACCCTGACAAAATTGCATACACTAGCAAGATTTTGCTGAAAGGACCCTGATATAGCTGTCTCTTGTGAGACTATGCCAGGGCCTAGCAAACACAGAAGTGGATGCTCACAGTCAGCTATTGGATGGATGGCATGGTCCCCAAAGGAGGAGCTGGAGTAAGTACCCAGTGAGCTTGGGGCATCTGCAATCCTCTAGGTGGAACAAAAATATGAAGTAACCAGTACTCCCGCAGAGTTCATGTCTCTAGCTGCATATGTATCAGAAGATGGTCTGGTAGGACATCAGTGGAAAGAGAGGCCCATTGAGCATGCAGACCTTATATGCCTCAGTACAGGGGAATGCCAGGGCCAAAAGGTAGGAGTGGGTGGATGGGTGTGTAGGTGTGGGAGGGTGTGGGGGGTTTTTGGGATAGCATTGGAAATGTAAATGAAATAAATATATAATAATAATAATAATAATAAAAATGTCAATCTAAGAGTACATAAGAAGGGACCCATGGCTACAGCCACATATGAAGCAGAGGATGGTCTAGTTGGACACGAATAAGAGGCTCCTGGTCCTGAGAAGGCTCCATTCCCCAGTGTAGGGGAATGCCAGGACAGGGAAGTATTATTTGTGTGTTGGTGAGTAGAGAGAGGATGGATGGGATAGGGGGTATTTGGAGGGGAAACCAGGAAAGGGAATAACATTTGAAATTTAATTAAAGAATATATCTAATAAAATGAAATATAATAAAATAAAATAATACTAGGGAACAATAACTTCATGGTAGAAAAAAAATTAAAGAAATCAAAGCACACAGAGGAATGCAGAAGAGCACTGCTCCCAAAGACAGCCCTGTCCTTATGATACTATAGCACATTGTTTCACAAAATGGATTTGATCATGTCCTCAGATAGGGCATTTGACTATACTATGTAGGTTATCCCCATATGATCAGAAGAAACAAATGGAAGCAAGAAGAGCAGAGTCAGAAGCAGATCTTAGACTGATGCCAAGGCAAGGCTGGGAGGCACAGCATGCTTTTGGTCTTCAAGGTTCCAGAGTGTTGTTCTCCACCTTCCTGATGCTGCAGTTCCTACAAATATATATTATCTTATGCTGTGGGGAGTCCCAACAATAAAATTATTTTTTTACTACTTCATAACTGTAATTTCCTAGTGTTAGGAATCGTGACATAATTATCTGACATACAGATAGTCTTAGACAACTCCTGTGAAATTGTCACAAGGACTTGCAACCTATAGGTTGCCAACAACAGTTCCAGGCATGAGTAAAACTAGCTAACCCCTTGAGTTTTACACTTTCTGCCTTCTGGAATTGTACTAGAATAGATACGCTCTGTTTTAGTTGTCTAAGGATGTGATCATTTGTAACACTAACTGGAAACACACATACCAAAGTGGATAAGGGAGTCCAATTTTCCTGTCCTGGAATCTTGGCAGGTCTTAGAGTCAGCTCTAATCAAATGGAAGAGAAAGGATGCTGGATGATTCCCTACTCAAAGTCTTTGGAGACAACAGGGAGTCTGTTTGTTTCCATGGAGAATAGGGGAGGAATTGTACTCCATTATAAAGATCCTTACATTCCCTAATTTTATGCCTGATGGCCTATTGGAGTATACTTTGTACTTTTGTTTGCTACATGTTGTGTTCTGTGTTCATGATTATTAACTCTAGGGTTCTTACCATACTTTCAAAATGAAATTCTTCCGAGTTTGAAACCTTTCATATTTGTCCTTTGTATACTGTATGATTCTTTTAAAAAAATCAGTTTATAGGTCTTTTGTACCAACATCTAGCTTTTGGGAAAATACTTTTTATTGAAAATACATCTTTTCATTCAATTCAGAGATAAGTAAATAACATTTTCCAAACTGTTGTAAAGGGGCCCTAGGGACTTAAGGAGATCTGTCTACTTCCTTTCCATAAAGGTGAACAAGGCGTCATCATCTCACCCTGTGTGCGAAAGTCCATTATGGTTCAAAATTGCCACTTTTGAAGTCTTTAGCAAACTAAAGAACTCCTTAATTATACCTTAAATTCTGGAGAAACAAAAAAGTAGGGGATTTTGCTGTTTCACTTACAGGTGGAAAGAAAGGCTAAAAATATTACATCTTCCCCACCAGAAATTTCTGTTGGAGGGCTCCTTTAAAAAAGAAAAAAACAAATGCTTAAGAAAATTTTAGAGACGTGATCACAAAGCACAGATTTGTTGAAAATATTAAAAGATTTTTCCGGAGGTCCCTGTGTCCGCCCTTCATATTTCCAGGAGGAAACCTCCATCAGAGACTTAGAAAGGCTGAATCTGACCTTTTGTTGACCCCACTAGCTCAGTTCTCTTCAGTGGACACTCACAAGGTCATTTTAGCTGTAGAAGACACATGTGAAATGAGTGATTCCTGAAGGTATGCAGGCTCACTTTTTGCTTCAAAAGACAAAAGAACCTGAGGAAGCCACATGGAACTCAGTCCAAGCCCACTGTGATGAGAGCCAGTCACCTACAAGTAAGTGCAAAGCAGAGATCTGGATGGTTGATGGCAGGGAAAGGAAATTCTTTCTTTCCTCAGGTGGTAGATAATTATCAGGAGAGGATCAGTGATATTTACTGCTGTACCCCAGTCTCTGAGCAGGCTCAGATTCAGCACAGGATAGCTGTTAAGTCTGTGTGACTATTGGGCCAGACCCTTCTTAGCTCCAAGAAACTTTACTGATGGCAAAGGGGAGATATTTCTGGAGCAGTCTTCAAAACCTAATTACTTAATAACTTTGCCTCGGGGTAAGCTGAGGCCAGCCAGTATATGGCCGATCTGAGGAGCTCTGATGTTCCAGAGCAGAACGTGACACAAGGGACCAGTCAGGTCTAGGAGGAAAGGAACTAGTTTTTAGCGCCCCACCTCCCACTCCCAGTAGCATCAGTTCCTGAGGTGCCTGAGACACGAGAGTCCCTGTTAGACCTGAAGTTGGGAAGAAGGCCGCGAAGCTGACTGTTCCTGCAACATCATTATCTTTGCTGAGGACTGAGTGGCTACTGGATGGTTGACAACAAGGAGATGAGGTTGCTTCTGGGAATTGGGAAGGAGACAGAGTCGGGCCGGTGATGTGTGGAGTGGAGTTTAGCATGTGGGGTCGTTTATTACTCAGAGAAGGGGCCTTGCAAGCAGACAGTCAGTACTGTGGCATTAAGGATAAAGCAAACTTTGACCTCAATGGAGCCTGTGACTTTACTAACTTTAGGATGCAAATTGCACGGTTTGGTAAGTTGAGGTCGCCTGGTAAGCAGATGTTCCCTGGTAGGAAATACTTACACGCTGACCTCTCTCTCTGGAACCCACCATAACAAGGAAAGAACAAACTGTCTTAGGTAAAGTTGTACTCTGATGACAACCAGCACAAGGCTTGCCCTTGACAGTATGGACACACAAGAGAACTAAAATGAAAGCAAATGGCTTGATTGGGAACACGGAGGGGGCATGACCTGGGTGTGAGGTAGCCAAGCTGACTAACCTCATAACGATGATGGGCCAGTTACTTGGTGACTGTGTTTTAGATTGCCTCAGATCCTAGGCGGGAAGGATCTTGATTGTTCCCTCTTAACAATCTTATGATTTATATTTCTGTCCAGATTTTTTTTCATATTTTTATTGATTATTGTTAATTTCATGTCATGAACCCCAAGCAAAGTCTCTTCCTAGTACTCCTAGGTCTGCCCCCACCCATCTGCCCTACCCCCTCCAAAAAAAAAAAAAGATAAAAAATACAAGTCCAGTTTGCATTGCTTATGCACTTTCACACTGGAGCAAGGTCAGTCTCTCAGTGACCAGACAAAAGGACTCAGTTCCATCCAGTTTAATGAAAATTTTATTTCTTCATAGATGCATAAAACTCCATAGTTTATACATTTGGTGTGCATGTATAAATAGTGAAGAAAATTATATATAAATTCACTGGTGTGCCTTCTTCATATGGTAGTTCTAACAGCTTTAATTTAAATATTATTACCTTTTAGTTACTTTTTTAAATATTTAACTTTCAAAGAGCAATTTCTATAGCTAATGTGCTAGTTTGGTTCCCTTTGGTTGTCTTTTTCCCTTTCTTCCTTTCATCCTTGAGGCAGGGTTTCTCTGAGAAGTACTGGCTGTCCAGAACTTTCTTTTCAGGACAGGCTGTCATGGAACTCACAGAGAGTAAAAGGCCTCTGCTTCCCTAGTAGGAGGTTAAAGGCATGCACCACCACAACCCAGAAGTAGTTAGGTTTTTATCCAGCAATATATAATGTTTTTCCCCACATACTCACCAGTACTTATTGCTGTTTGTTTGATAGTAATTGTTCTGACTGCTGTTAGATCTCAATTTAGCTTTAATTTGTCTTCCTCTGATAGCTAAAGATGTTGAATGTTTTACATGTATTTATTGGTGACTTGTATGTGCTGTTTTGAGTATTATCTATTAACTCATTAACCCATCCAGTGATGAGATAATTTTCCTTAAGTTTTGAGGTTCTTTATAGATTTGTCCAGATTAATATTTTTACAAATGTGGTTGGCAAAGTTATTATTTTTATTTTTTAACTTTTTCCTGTCCTGTAGGCTCCCTCTTCATTCTCCTTTGCCACTTGCTTCCTTTGGAGACTGGAATCTTTTACTGTCATGTAATGACATTTGTCAATTCTTGTACTATTTTTTGAGCTATATGTGACTAATTTAAATTCCCTCAGACCTTAGACAGAAAAGAACTAAGCTTACTTCGTTTAACCTGACCTCCATCCCCATCTAGTTTACTAAATTTTTTATTCTTTATTGCTGAATAAACATAAAATAAGTTGCTATTTGGGGTCCTTTTCAGAAACTCCTTGATTGTGCTTAAAGTGGGATATTGTAATTTTATTTTCCTTTAGCAGTTTGGGTTTCAAGTGTCATCTTAAGATCATGGGTCCAGCCAGGCTTGGTGGCTCATGCCTTTAATCCCAGTACTTGGGAGGCAGAGACAGGCAGATTTCTGAGTTCCAGGCCAGCCTGATCTACAAAGTAAGTTCCAGGACAGCCAAGGCTACACAGAGAAATCCTTTCTGGAAAAAACAAAAACCAAACAAACAAACAAACAAACAAACAAACAAACAAATAAAAAGATGATGGATCCATTTTGAACACTTTTGGACAGAGTGAGGGACACAGTTTTAGTTTTGTTCTTTGACATATAAACACTCAATTTTTTGCCAGCCCCATTTATTTTTCCTCTTTAGTTTCTTTACTTTCCTTTTTGGGGTTTTGGGTTTTGGGGACAGCCTATGTAGTGAAGAATGATCTTGAATCCCTTTTTTCCTTACCTCTACCTCCCAAAGTACTGGGATTATCCACATCAACATTTCTGGTTTTATTACCATTTCTTGAAGACATTTTCTTGTTCATCAATGAATATTTTTAACAGCAATGTGAAAACAAAATGGCTGTAGCTGTGGGTTCAACTCTGCATCCTTTATTTTGTTCATGAATTTTCTTTATTGTGTCAGCATGTGACTGTTACTATAGCTCTTTACTGGATTTGTTGTAGTTGTTGTGGTTGTTTTTTTCTTTGTGGAGACAGGGTTTCACTGTGTAGCCTTGATTGTCCTGGAAATCACTCTGTAGACCAGGCTGGCCTTGGACTCAGAAATCCACTGGCATCTAACATCCAAGTGCCAGGATTGAAGACATGCACCACCCCTGCCTATCATATTATTGGAAATTTAAATTGATTATTGTGATCCATCTATGCAATTTCCTTCTGTTTAAGATTGCTTTGGAAAATCAGAGATGTTTTGTATTTAAATATGAATTTTTATTTTTTCTTTTTCAAGTTCTGTGAAGAATGGCATTGGAATTTTTGATGAGGATTATATTAACCTTGCAGACACTTTCTGGCAGAAGTGCCATTTTCACAATCTTAATCTTCTAATCTAAGAAGAGGGAAATGTTCCCATTTTCATGTGTTTGGTTTCTTTTTACAATGTTTTTCAGTTTTCATCACCTTGCATAGATTTATTCTTAGGTATTTTATTTTTAAGACTGTATGGTTTGGTATTCACAATGTAGCCCAGGTTGGCTTCCAAGTCACAGCAGTTTTCCATGTATTAGTTTTCTGAATGCTGCAATTATCACAGCACAATACCCCAAACCCAGGTCTTCCTTTAACTTTAAGAATCTGGAATGAATGGAGTTCTCCCCTCCTGATTAACTTGTCCTTTATCATAATATATTTTTATATTATATTATATTTTTAATTATATTATTGGTATAGAAAAAACACTAGTTCTTATATCCTGACTATACATTATTTTGTTGAATTTATACATCTGATATAAGAGATTTCTAGAAGGTCTCTAGGGTTTTTTCATGTCAGATTATGCTATTTATTATTAAATTATGTGACTTCAAATTTCTCTATTTGAATCCCTTTTATTATTTTTTTTCCTTGTTCTCTAGGCAAGATTCTAATCAATGTATTAAATACTACTGGAAAGAGTACATGGCTTTGTTTCTTGATTTTAGAAAGAATGTTTTCAATTTTCCACAGTTTATTGTAATTGGCTATAGGTTAATTACATATAGCCGGTAAGGAAATTTTATATAGTTTATTATGTTACACTTACATATTATAATTACATTATCAATCACTACATTAATTATATTATTACTATATTTAAACCACATGTAATCATATTATCAGTAAATTATTAAATAAATATTATTAATATATAAATGTGTAATATATAAATAGATTGTAATTTATATGATTTAATATAATTGGCTATAGGTTTGTTACATATATCCTAAATGGACATTTTTTATATGTTTTATTTTAACATAATCATATATTATAATTATATTATTACTATATCATATTACTATAATGTTACTATAATATATTATAACCACACGTTATTATTGTATGATCAATTAATTATTAAGAATATATTATTAATATATTGATATATTGTGATTTATATGATTTATGATTATTGACTATAGGTTTGTTACATATACCCTACATGGAGATTTTTATATGGTTTATCATATTTCTCTATTATAATTATACTATTAATATTATTAATATAATATATTCTAATAATATTATTCTAACATTATAATACTATTATTAATAAATTATAATTATGTGATCAGTACATCATTATTAATTTT
This sequence comes from Mus caroli, assembly GCF_978045245.1. Classification (NCBI taxonomy): domain Eukaryota; kingdom Metazoa; phylum Chordata; class Mammalia; order Rodentia; family Muridae; genus Mus; species Mus caroli. The sequence continues at coordinate 10,098,682 of NW_028227277.1, forward strand.
ATAATATAAATATATAAATATATAATATATACATATAATACAATTTATATTAATTATTATTGTTGGCTATCGTTTTCCTATATATAGCCTAAATAGACATTTTTATATGGTTTACCATAACATATTCCTATATTATAAGTATGTTGTTAATTATATTGTTAATATAATAATATATTCTCAGTCAATTATTAATTAACCATTATTAATATATTAATATAATATAAAATTATATATTATAATTTATATGATTGATTATAATTGGCTCTATGTTTGCTGAATATAGCCTATATGGAGTTGTTTATACGGAAATCTCTTTTTTCTATCCATATTTTTTCCCAGAGTTCGTACCAAGAAGGGATGTTGAACTTCGAAAAGTCCTTTACCTCACCTATTGAGATAATCATGTGATTTCTGTCCCTGTTATATTTGCTCTAGAAGTATGTTGATTGGAATTTTTAAGTTAAAGTCAACTTGACCATGGGTAGGTTCTTTTTAATGTGTTCTAAAATTTGATTATTAAGTATTTTGTAGATTATTTTTGCCTTTGTGTTTATCAGGAAAAATGGTCTAGTTTTGTTGTATCCTCTGATTGTTGGAATCATAGTAATACCAGCTTTATAAAATGTATTTGGTACTGCTTCTTTTTTTTTCCTAGTTATTGGAAATAGTTTGAGAATTATTGCTCTTTTTTCCATAATGGTTTAAGATATTGATAGTGAATCAATCTGACCTTGGGCTTACACACATGGATAAAACCAAACACACACACACACACACAAACCTTACACATATGAACGCACAAATTTATATTATATATATAATATACAAGATATATTCAATATATATCATTATATATTTGTTAACATATTTAATATTCAAAATGTATATAATATATAACATATTATATATGCATATATATGGATGTGTTTGTATATGCATATATTTGAACACTCTTTTTGTTTAACATAAGCACTCATAGTTGCCAATGATCATCTTGTTTTTATGTCTTAGATTCAAAATATAAGTACTTGCATTTTCATTTGGATCTTAGGGTTTTTACATTTTTTTCCCAATTTCTTTAAAACTTTGCAGATAATTCAAGTACATGTTCAATGCCAGTTTAATCGTATAGTATTTTGGGAGGAGTTGAGGAGCACTGTTGAAGTCTACATGGGAAGAGTTATCAGGAAGCTTTACCTTTGAGTTTTATCTTACAACAAGCTGCTGTCTTTTTGTTTTTTCTATGAGACTGAATGAAAAAAAAAGATAAAAAAGAATTACAAGGAGGCTATGACTGCTCCTAATTAGTTGAGAGACCTAACAGAGACAGATAGGGTGTTAGTATTTAGCCCTGGCAGGCCTGGGACTCACTATGCATATCAGGCTAGTCTCCATGTCATGGAGACTTTCCTGCCTCTGCCCCCTAAGTGCTGAAATTATTCTGTCTTAGTACCATTTTACTGGTTATACTGTCAGTCTTTGTGGTTCCAATGTCTTATTCAAATTTTAAGGAAGACATTTATGCTCCATACAGTATTGTGTGGTTTCCCTGCCTTTGTTTGACCTCACTAACCCTGACCTAATCAGGAGACAGGGACCTAGAACCTTTCCACACTGACCCTTAAAACCCAGCTTTCTTAAGCTGTGTATACAAAAGGTGCCTCCTGAAGGTGACATATGGTCAATTGGAGCTTCAAAAGGTAGATTTGGCTAAGGAGTATGAAACTTGTATTGAAGCCAGTGTGAGGAAGAATGCAACTCCTTTGTATCTCTCAGCATTGGAACACAGCAGTGAGTCTTAGACTCTCATGTCAGGGACAGAGATTCCAGAGAGAAAAATCTAGCTCCTTCCAGAGTTACTCAAAGTAAGCACAACGTGGAGAAATCTGTGTATTGGTGGTGGTCTGGCGGAGGGGGAGTATGTATGAGCTGCTAGGCAGACCCTCATCTGACTCTTGCAGGCTCAAATGATAGATGCTGGCTAACCCCACCCCTGAAGTGTCAGTAAGACTTGCCATAGGCAACAAGTAGCTAGATTCTTAGCATTACTAAATAGGTCTGTTGGGGAAAGGAGACAGCTTTCTGAGAAGGGATTCTTTTCTGATGATCTGTTAGGCCAGCACCATGAGGTGTTTGATGCATGGAGTGATTTGAAAAAGGGAGACAGCAGATCAGTCAAGTCTAGGAGCAAGGGACAGAAGATATTCATTCTTGGTAGCCCCAGTTCATGAAGTACCTAAGTATAAGGTGAGGTGAATGATTCTGAATAGGTCTTTGAAAGATCCTGTAAATGGGGGAGGCAGGAGAAAGGATATGCAATAGAGAGTGGCAGTTGGCATAACTGAAGCTTGGATATTCACTTGAAGGATGGAGACCAGGTGGGTGGGACCTAGGAGCCAGGGACAGGTTGCAACCTGCCCGGGGAAGCATTGTTTGCTCTGTGTTATAATGAGATGGCTCATAGGACTTGAAGTCAGGCAGTGTCATGGTAAAAACAATGGTGTGAATTATAATGAGCACAAGGTTTCAAATGTGTGTGGTAGGAGGTAAAAGCACTCACTGTGCAATCTTGAGTACCTAGTTCCATCCTAAAAAACCTTGGTAGTGGAAAGGAATCTCAGACTCCCAAAAGCCACCCTCTAGTCATCCCATGCAACACAACCCACTTGTACAGCCATATTCTCACATATTCCTCATACATACAATGTAATAATAATAATAATAATAATAATAATAATAATATTACTATTTTTATTATTAGTCATAATAATAGTAATTTTTTCTAATAATAGTAATTGTAATAATTATAATAATTAAATCCTTATTTTGGGGATACAAAATATGAGAAATAAGGGTTTGCAGCTTGGTATGAAATGTTCATGTTGACCACATAAGAGGAGAGTACCTATTAATGTGTGATCTAGTTAATAATGTAGCCTTTGACCTAGGATCACAGGGAGGAGGGTTTCTGGCCACTAAAGAGCTGGGACAGAGCTTACCAACAGATTTCTTGGCTTAGGGTCTCAGAAATATGGAGTCTAACACCTATCTTATAAATATTTAATAAGGTACTTATTTTAAAAACAACAAAATTACTAATCTGTTCTCCCAGAGCTTTGAGACACTTCACCCCAATTTCTCTTTGTAATGCTTTGCTTAGTCTTATGAAGTAAACCATGACTGTACTAAGTAAGCTTGTAGATGATTTCAGCATTGTCTACATTTAAGTGTTTATATGTAAACATTTATATGTTTCTCAAATTACATCATGGATATGTATCACATGCTCATCTCTTGGGTGATACCAACCCAGAGGGCGTCATTTGGAAGCCTAGATATCTAGATCAAGGAAAGTAGAATCTTCTAAGGGTTCCATAGAGGCTTTTCCTCTTCCATGTGCCTGGATACTATAATTCTTTCAGGCTCCTTGTAGATAGGTGCATAGTTGTTTCTGAGTCACCAATGCACAGGCTAGGTATCTCTTCACTTTTGCAAGGAAATGTTACAGGGGAAATGGGGTTGAGGTCATTTTCATGGCCAGTCTTTTAGAGAAGATGTCAAGAAAAGAAACTGCTTTAGGAAAGGGAACAGAAACAGGAAGGAAGGAAAAGAGTCACTGAGGGGGAGAGGGAAAAAGGGTACAAGGGCAGAAGTTGAAATCCAGCCAGAGAAAAAAGCTCTCCAATGCCACAGTAGGCACAAGCCCTGAAAGCTGGGGAGACCAGTCTTTGAGCACTTTCAATGAATTCAGTGACTCTAAGATTTTTTTTTTTTTACCTCAACCCTCATCATACCAAAGGGAAAGAACAATACTACTCTCTCTCTCCTAAGTTCCTGTGGGAGATAAGCACACAGATGTGTGAGGGATGTTTAGAATAGGCCCTGTCTCCAGATATGAAGTGAACTGAGTATTGATTTCACAATAGGAACTCCTGAGATATTTTTTATGACATTCATCTCCTCACATGGTATTTGTTTGTTTTTTTTCCTTCGAGAAAAACTATTATGAAGGTTATAGCAAAGACAAAGTGGTAGAGGTGGGCATGAAGTCATTACACTTAGTGGGTGTGACAAGATCAAGAGAGGAAGGGTTGACTGCAAAGGTTACTAGTGGACACTCAAAGCTGGAGGGCTTTCTCAGGGAAACTGTAGCTGTTTCCCTTTTGGGGACCTCCTTTCATTTGGAAACACTTGGATACCATTATTGTGTGAGGAGTGGGATTAGATGCCTGCACCTCTTTTAAAGTTTTAATGTTTGTATCTTATAATTGTGTATGGATGTTTTATGTTCCTGTACGCATGACTGACTATATACATACATGCATGCCTGGTATCTGGAGAGGATAGTAGAGTTTGTTGGATCCCCTTGAACTTGATTACAAATGGTTGTGGGCACCGTGTGGGTGTTGAGAATGAAACCTGGGCCCTATGTGAGAACAGACAGTACTCTTATCCTAAGAGGCAGTGTTCTAGTCATGTGTCTCTGCAGAAGGATAGGTGTTCCCAGCTGCAGTCCATGGGACTGCTCAGAACATGGCTACCTAATAGCAGAGAACATTCTGCAGGGATACTTGCGGGTAGGAATAAAAGCTTCCAGCTTCCACTAAGTCCAAGTTCAGTAGCCACACAGGCCAGTGGCTAACCTACTATTAAACACAGTTCAAAGGAGTCTGCAAAAAGGGTTTGTGGGCATGCTTTGTATAACTTTTGACATCTCTGTGCAGAGTTGGATGTGCACTCTTATGTTTTGGAGAAGAGACCATGTCTGGCATCAGGTTCTGAAAGCTGAAAGGACAGGAACCATATACACGTTAGTTATCACTCCCGTGTCTCCTTTCTCATGGAGGCCTCCTCTCTGTTGCAGGTGGCCCAAGGAAAGACCTGAGACCTGAGGCACCAGGACCAAGGAAGAGCCGTCCAGTGGGAAAAATGGAAGCACCCGTTAACTGCCCCACAGGGATCCTCTACTCAGCCTTGGAAATATGGCAGCCTGTGAAGTCTTCGTCTAGCGCTTCAGGCAGTTCCAGTATGATGAAGCAGATGGGCCTCACGAGGCCTTCGGCAAACTCTGGGGACTTTGTTTCCAGTGGCTGAAGCCTCAGTCACACTCTGTGGAGCAGATCCTGACTCTGCTCCTGTTGGAGCAGTTCTTGTTTATTTTGCCCAATACAAACACCAAGACCCAGAAGTTCAGCCTGGAAATTAGACAAAGATTTCTCACCCTGATAGAAGACCTCAAGAGAGATCACAAGAAGCCAGGATACAAGGTGAAGATTGGTTGTGGTTGTTTGTTCTCAGGCCAAAAATGGAGGCAGGCAGCTGGGTCGGGATGAGCCATTCTGTCTCTGTGTCATTCCACAGCCCCTAGCCTTCCACAGAGCCCTTTAAACATTCTCTTCTGCTGGATTCAGAAATGAGGTCACAGAGTCTCCACAGTTCCTGACTCCATGCCCACTCTACAACACCCAAATGACAATGCCTCATTTATTATCAGTAAATGAATTTCTTGAGCAGCATCAGTTACTACAATTATCACTGTAGTGAGGAGATATGTATTGCTTGGATCTTTATGGAACAGTTTGAAAAGGCAATGCCAGATAGTCTAGAAAACATATAAAAGGAGGGAACGGGAACATAGTTTATTATAAACTATTATTGCTTCTGTATAAATGTGCTTGGACATTGTTTTACCTGAAGACACTTCAAATTGTCTTCCATGAAATGGTTCCATGCCTATATCTCTGATTACTCACTGTGGTAGGACAGTTAGAAGTTAACATCAAATTTCCTGTGCTATATACTCTTTATGTTTGTCATGTGTTATCCTTAAGTGGATAGATGCTTTTACCTTCCTGTAACTACTAACCAGCAGCAAAGCTATGAGCTTTGGTTAGGGTAAATAAGGACAACAAATGCGATGCTCTCCCTCCTGTTAAGAATTCAAAGAACATCTAAGTGACAGGAAAATATGTAACAGTATCTGGTTCTTCCTAAGTTTTCCTGATCTGCATAATGAATATGGGGGGGGTGTGTAGATGTCTGAATTTGTGAGAGCTTAGGAAGAGCTTTCCATCATGAGTGATACACATCACTGGCCCATTAAATTCCAATAGCAGTTCACATTAGCATACCCTAAAGGCCTCAGAAGGAAGGTAGTAGTGCTTTGTGCTCAGAACCACTTCTCAAAGCCTCTGTACAGGGAAGGCTTGGATGTACACTGGACAGTGTCTGTGGGAGAGCAGCCAGCTGAGATTCGTCACTTCAGCATGGGACAGGTGCTGCTTTGCAGTAGCTTCAGCTTCAGGGCAGTTGACTGAATGGACAGGAATCTGCCAAAGGACTCTGCCTCCTGAAGGTAGCATGACTGAATGCTTTTGCTTTCTTCCTGTCTTCCTGATTTTTTGAAAATAGAAGATGTCATCTTCAAGAGTCTAGACATGTCATGACCTGTCTAGGATCCACATGCCTCCCCCGGCACTTGAGTAATTGAAATGTGGCCATTTAGGTATAAATCTGTTGTGAGTATGGAATGTATTTGACCCCACTGTCTCC
>NW_028227277.1:10110233-10150233 GCF_978045245.1 Mus caroli
AGCCAGAGATACACAGGAAAACACAACCTTCCAAACTCAAGAGAGAGAGAGAGAGAGAGAGAGAGAGAGAGAGAGAGAGAGAGAGAGAGAGAGAGGGAGGGAGGGAGGGAGGGAGGGAGGGAGGGAGGGAGGGGAGGGAGGGAGGGAGGGAGGGAGGGAGGGAGGGAGGGAGGAAGGAAGGAAGGAAGGAAGGAAGGAAGGAAGGAAGGAAGGAAGGAAGGAAGGAAGGATGGATGGATGGATGTCCCTGGCCATATATAACCAAATAGCAGGATCCAGTCACCACACTGTGCAGAAGAGGAAAATCTAGTTTACCTTGGGTAGTGGGAGAAAAGAATGGCAGTGCATCATTTGATTCCATCTCTTCTTGCTAGTTTCCAAATATCGTATATACTATTGGAAGGAATACAAGATCAACATGCCCTTATAACAGGGTGAGTGGTTGTATGAACTCTAAGAATCCCTCATTGTTGTATTGGTCTGTAGAATTCCATAAATAGAGATAAGAAAACAGCTGTTCTGACAACAACCTCTAGGAATATTACATGCAGTTTTGTTTTAGATTTCTATTTTCTGTCCACTCTCCTACACCCAGAAAGATGTGAGGTCCCACTGTGAGGTTGCAGTTGTGCTTGCCTGGCAATCTTGGTCACAGAGAATGGCACTAAAGTATTATGGCTTTAAATTCAAGTTTGAGGTGGCCTTGGAATGACAAGATGCTCTTGGGCATCCCATAGATGGAGGCTATATAGGAAAGCCCATGTCTGCAAATCAGATTGTGGGAACTTTGCCTTCCACTCCAGGACCTTTGGTGTCTACCCAAATCACTGCGGTGGTCTCAGAGTCTTTGTCATCTAATCAAAAGTCTCTGGGAATTTCTTTATCTTCAACAGGAACTCTAGGCTCTTCATCTTCCTTAGAGGCTTTTGGACATTCCCTTTTTTCTTTTTCTTTTTTTTTTTTCTTTATTCAGCATAATTCTTGTTTATTCTCTTTTTAAATATATTTTATTACATATTTTCCTCAATTACATTTCCAATGGTATTCCAAAAGTCCCCTAAACCCTCCCCCCTCTCCCCCATTTCCCTACCCACCCATTCCCATTTTTTTTTTTTTTTTTTGGCCCCTGTACTTGGGCATATAACGTTTGTGTGTCCAATGTTCCTCTCTTTCCAGTGATGGACAACTAGGACATCATTTGATACATATGCAGCTAGACTCAAGAACTCCGGGGTACTGGTTAGTTCATAATGTTGTTGCACCTACAGGGTTGCAGACCTCTTTAGCTCCTTGGGTACTTTCTCTAGCTTCTCTATTGGGGGCCCCGTGCTCCATCCAATAGCTAACTGTGAACATCCACTTCTGTGTTTGCTAGGCCCCGCATAGTCTCACAAGTGACAGCTATATCAGGGTCTTTCAGCAAAATCTTGCAAGTGTATGCAATGGTGTCATCGTCTGGAGGCTAATTATGAGATGGATCCCTGGATATGGCAGTCTCTAGATGATCCATCCTTTTGTCTCAGATCCAAACTTTATCTCTGTAACTTCTTTCCATGGGGGTTTTGCTCCCAATTCTAAGAACGGGCAAAGTGTCTACACTTTGATCTTCATTTTTCAGTTTCATGTGTTTTACAAATTGTCTCTTGTATCTTGGGTATGCTAAGTTTCTGGGCTAATATCCACTTATCAGTGAGTCCATATCATTTGAGTTCATTTGTGATTATGTTACCTCACTAAGGATGATGCCCTCCAGGCTCAACCATTTTCCTAGGAATTTCATAAATTCATTCTTTTTAATAGCTGAGTAGTACTCCATTGTGTAAATATATCACATTTTCTGTATCTATTCCTGTTTTGAGGGGCATCTGTTTTCTTTCCAGCTTCTGGCTATTTTAAATAGGGCTGCTATGAACATAATGGAGCATCTATCCTTCTTACTGGTTTGCATATCTTCTGGATGTATGCCCAGGAGAGGTATTGCGGGATCCTCTGGTAGTACTATGGTCAATTTTCTGAGAAACTGACAGACAGATTTCCAGAGTGGTTGTAAAGCTTGCAATCCAACCAACAATGAAGGAGTGTTCCCCTTTCTCCACATCCTCGCCAGCATCTGCTGTCACCTGAATTTTTGATCTTAGCCATTCTGACTCGTTTGAGATGGAATCTAAGGGTTGTTTTGATTTGCGTTTCTCTGATGATTAAGGATGTTGAACATTTTTTCAGGTGTGTACTGGCTAGTTTTGTGTCAGCTTCACACAGCTGGAGTTATCACAGAGAAAGGAGCTTCAGTTGGGAAATGCCTCCATGAGATACAACTGTAAGGCATTTTCTCAATTAGTGATCAAGGGGGAAGGCCCCTTGTGGGTGGTGTCATCTCTGTGCTGGTAGTCTTGGTTCTATAAGAGAGCAGGCTGAGCAAGCCAGGGAAAGCAAGCCAGTAAAAGAACATCCCTCCATGGCCTCTGCTCAGCTCCTGCTTCCTGACCTGCTTGAGATCCAGTCCTGTTTTTCTTTGGTAATGAACAGCAGCATGGAAGTGTAAGCCGAATAAATGCTTTCCTCCCCCAACTGGCTTCTTGGTCATGATGCATGTGCAGGAATAGAAACCCTGACTAAGACAAGGTGCTTCTCTGACATTCAGTATTCCCCAGGTGAGAATTATTTGTTTAGCTCTGAGCCCCATTTTTTAATGGGGTTATTTGATTTTCTAGAGTCCACCTTCTTGAGTTCTTTATATATATTGGATATTAGTCCCCTATCTGATTTACGATAGGTATAGATTCTTTCTCAATTTGTTGGTGGCCTTTTTGTCTTATTGACAGTGTCTTTTGCATTGCAGAAGCTTTGCAGTTTCATGAGGTCCCTTTTGTCAATCCTCAATTTTACAGCACAAGCCATTGCTGTTCTATTCAGGAATTTTTCCCCTGTGCCCATATCTTCGAGGCTTTTCCCCACTTTCTCCTCTATAAGTTTCACTGTCTCTGGTTTTATGTGGAGTTCCTTGATCCACTTAGATTTGACCTTAGTACAAGGAGATAAGAATGGATATATTCACATTCTTCTACATGATAACCACCAGTTGTGCCAGCACCATTTGTTGAAAATGCTGTCTTTCTTTCACTGGATGGTTTTAGCTCCCTTGTCGAAGATCAAATGACCATAGGTGTGTGGGTTCATTTCTGGGTCTTCAATTCTGTTCCATTAGTCTACTTGTATGTCACTATACCAGTACCATGCAGTTATTATCACAATTGCTCTGTAGTACAGCATTAGGTCAGGAATGGTGATCCAACCAGAGGTTCTTTTATTCTTGAGAAGAGTTTTTGCTATCCTAGGTTTTTTGTTATTCCAGATGAACTTGCAGATTGCTCTTTGTAATTCGTTGAAGAATTGAAATGGCATTTTGATGGGGATTGCATTGAATCTGTAGATTGCTTTTGGCAAGATAGCCATCTTTACAATGTTGATCCTGCCAATCCATGAGCATGGGAGATTTTTCCATCTTCTGAGATCTTCTTTAATTTCTTTCTTCAGAGACTTGAAGTTCTTATCATAGAGATCTTTCACTTCCTTAGTTTAGTCACGCCAAGGTATTTTATATTATTTGTGACTATTGAGAAGGGTGTTTTTTCCCTAATTTCTCTCTCAGCCTGTTTATCCTTTGTGTAGAGAAAGGCCATTGACTTGTTTGAGTTAATTTTATATCCAGCTACTTCACCGAAGCTGTTTATCAGGTTTAGGAGTTCTCTGGTGGAATTTTTAGGGTCACTTATATATACTATCATATCATCCGCAAAAATTGATATTTTAACTTCATCTTTTCCAATTTGTATCCCCTTGATCTCCTTTTGTTGTCTAATTTCTCTGGCTAAGACATCAAGTACAATGTTGAATAGGTAGGGAGAGAGTAGACAGCCTTGTTAAGTCCCTGATTTTAGTGGGATTGCTTAAAGCTTCTCACCATTTACTTTGATGTTGGCTTCGGGTTTGCTGTAGATTGCTTTTATCATGTTTAGGTATGGGCCTTGAATTAATGATATTTCCCAGATTTTTTATCATAAATGGGTGTTAGATTTTGTCAAATGCTTTCTCCGCATCTAACAAGATGATCATGTCGTTTTTGTCTTTGAGTTTGTTTATATACCGGATTACATTGATGGAATTCTGTATATTAAACCATCCCTGCATCCATGGAATAAAACCTCCTTGGTCAGTATGGAAGATTGCTTTAATGTTTTTTTGGATTCGTTTAGTGAGAATTTTATTGAGTATTTTTGCATCAATATTCATAAGGGAAATTGGTCTGAAGTTCTCTATCTTTGTTCAATCTTTTTGTGGTTTAGGAATCAGAGTAATTGTGGCTTCATTGAATGAGTTGGGTAGCGTACCTTCTACTTCTATTTTGTGGAACAGTTTGTGCAGAATTGAAATTAGATCTTTGCAGGTGTGATAGAACTCTGCACTATACCCATCTGCTCCTGGGCTTTTTTTGGCTGGGTGACAATTAATGACTGATACTATTTCTTTAGGGGATATGGGAATGTTTAGATCCTTAACTTGATTTGGTATCTGTCTAGAAATTTGTCCATTTCTGCCGAGCGTGGTGGCGCACGCCTTTAATCCCAGCACTTGGGAGGCAGAGGCAGGCAGATTTCCGAGTTCGAGGCCAGCCTGGTTTACAAAGTGAGTTCCAGGACAGCCAGGACTATACAGAGAAATCCTGTCTCAAAAAACCAAAAAAAAAAAAAAAAAATTATCCATTTCGTTAAGGTTTTCCAGTTTTTTTTTAGTGTAGCCTTTTGTAGAAGGATCTGATAGTGTTTGGATTTCTTCAGGATATGTTGATTATCTTCCTTTGCATTTCTGATTTTGTTAATTAGGATGCTGTCCTTGTGCCCTATAGTGGGTTTATCAATCTTGTTGATTTTCTCAAAGAACCAACTCTTCCTTTGGTTAATTCTTTTAATAGTTCTTCTTGTTTCCAGTTGGTTGATTTCGCCCCTGAGTTTGATTATTTCCAGCTGTCTAATCCTCTTGGGTGAATTTGCTTCCTTTTGTTCTAGAGAATTTAGATGTTTTGTCATGCTGCTAGTGTGTGCTCTCTCTAGGTTTTTTTTTTTTTTTTTTTTTTTTTTTTTTTTTTTTTTTTGAGGCACTCAGAGCTATGAGTTTCCCTCTTAGAAATGCTTTCTTTGTGTCCCATAGGTTTGGGTATGTTGTGGCTTCATTTTCATTAAACACTAAAAAGTCTTTAACTTCTTTCTTTATTCCTTCCTTGACCAAGGTATCATTGAGAAGAGTGTTGTTCAGTTTCCTCGTGAAGGTTGGCTTTCTATTATTTATGTTGTTATTGAAGATCAGCCTTAGTCCATGGTGATCTGATAAGATGCATGGGACAATTTCAATATTTTTATATCTTTTGAGGCCTGTTTTGTGACCAGTTATATGGTCAGTTTTGGAGAATGTCCCATGAGGTGCTGAGAAGAAGGTATATCCTTTTGTTTTAGGATAAAATGTTCTGTAGATATCTGTTAGGTCCATTTGTTTCATAACTTCTCTTAGTTTCACTGTGTCCCTGTTTAGTTTCCGTTTTCACGATCTGTCCATTGATGAAAGTGGTGTGTTGAAGTCTCCCACTATTATTGTGTGAGGTGCAATGTGTGCTTTGAGCTTTACTAAAGCATCTTTAATGAATGCGGCTGTCCTTGCATTTGGAGCATAGATAATCAGAATTGAGTGTTCCTCTAGGAGGAGTTTATCTTTGATGAGTATGAAGTTTCCGTCCTTGTCTTTTTGATAACTTTAGGTTGGAAGTCGATTTTATTCGATATTAGAATGGCTACTCCAGCTTTTTCTTCAGACCATTTGCTTGGAAAATTGTTTTCCAGCCTTTCATTCTGAGGTAGTGTCTGCCTTTTTCCGTGAATTGTGTTTCCTATAAGCAGCTATATGTTGGATTCTGTTGGGGCAGCCAGTATATGAGTCTATGTGTTTTTATTGGGGAATTGAGTACATTGATGTTAAGAGAAATTACATAAAATTAATTGTTGCTTCCTGTTATTTTTGTTGTTTAAAGTTAGGATTCTGTTCCTGCAGCTCTCTTCTTTTACGTTCGTTGAAGGATTACTTTCTTGCTTTTGTTGGTATTAGTTTCCGTTCTTATATTGGTGTTTTCCCTTTATTATACTTTGAAGGGCTGGATTCATTGAAAGATATTTTGTGAAATAGGTTATATCATAGACTACTTTGGTTTTTCCATCTACAGTAATTGAGAGTTTTGCTGGGTATAGTATCCTGGGCTGGCATTTGTTTCCTCTTAGTGTCTGCATGACATCTGTCCAGGATCTTCTGGCTTTCATAGGCTCTGATGAGAAGAATGTTGTAATTCTAATAGGCCTGCCTTTATATGTTACTTGATCTTTTTCCCTTACTGCTTTTAATATTCTATCTTTATTTAGTGCATTTGTTATTCTGATTATTGTGTTGGGAGTAATTTCTTTTCCGGTCCAGTCTATTTGGAGTTCTGTAGGCTTCTTGTATGTTCATGGGCATGTCATTTTTTAGGTTTGGGAAGTTTTCTTTTATAATTTTGTTGAAAATATTTGCTGGCCCTTTAAGTTGAAAATCTTCATTTTCATCAACTCCTATTATCTGTAGGTTTGATCTTCTCATTGTGTCCTGGATTTCCTGGATGTTTTGAGTTAGGATCCTTTTGCGTTTTGTATTTTCTTTTTTTTTTTTTTTTTTTTTTCTTTTAGAATTTTTTTTTTATTTATTTATTTTTTTACCTGTCCTGATTTTGGAGCCTGTATGCACAATGTAACTTTTAACTAATCTCTAATATCTTGGCCAGTCCTTGATTTACCTGGGCAAGGAAGGCTGGTCCATTACCTCGGGAAGATTTCTTTTAGGATCTTTTTGGCTATCACATTGGCCATCTCAGTCTTTTAACGGTAAGGCTACTGCCATTCGTGTACCAGCTTGAACTCTCAGACCAAGAATGATCTGATCCTTCAGATCATTTTGAGTACCAGTTTTTTCTATCAGAATGTCAGCGCAGGGATGAGTATGTGAAGTCTTGGGCAGTAGGATAGAGATTGAGGACAGCAGGTGGAGCGAAGTTCACTAGTTCAGTTAACAAAAAGCTCTGATAATGGTTCACAGGAGTGTTGGTAGTCATCTATCAGTCAGGAGGGTTTTGGATAATGCTTTTAAGTGTGTGGGGTGCCAGTACAGTTATTTGCTGTCCCAAAGTGAGCTTATCAGCATCTTTGATAAGTAGAGCTATTGCAGCAGTAGCTTGTAGGCAAGAAAACCACCTGCTGGCAACAGGGTCTAACTTCATGGATAGGTAAGCCACTGGCCTTTTTCAAAGTCCTAAAGTCTGTGTATGGATTCTTTTGGTGACCAGTGATCTCTCTTTTACATAAAGAGTGAAAGGCTTGGTTAGGTCAGGCAAAGGCTGGCCATCATTAGGGCCTTTTTTTATTTCACTAAAGGCTTTCTGGTGATCTGGGGTCTACACAGACACTTCCACTTCCTTGGTTAGGGGGTACAACGGGCAGCTAAGGTAGCCAACCCAGGTATCCCGAGCCTGCAGAAACCAGCTGTGCCCAAGAATTTTCTTACTTGCCTTGGTGTAGTTATAGACTTTTTTTTTTGTCTTTATTTAGCCACTGCTTCCCATCTCCAAAGGTGTATTTTAAATAAGTAACTTTAATCTGAAACAGCTGAGCCTTTTTAGCTGAGGCTCAGTCTTCTGTTGCCCAGATTTCTTGTCTAGATCTTGTTTTTTTCTTTTTCTCTTATCACTGTGGCCAAGATTCTAGTCAAATTTCTCTCTTGTTTACGATCCCTCTTATCTTCTCTTTTTTTGCCTCTCGCCTCTCTCTCTCTCTCTCTCTCTCTCTCTCTCTCTCCGTTTGAAATATGCCTTTTCTGCCTCTTACTTACTGGTTTTACTCTAAATATTTTTCATTTGGGGTATCTCTCTCATCTCGGACCTCTCTAATCTCTTTTATCTCTATTTTTACTATTATCTATTTTTCCTCAGTCTGCCGAAGCTTTGCTTTTTCTTACAATCTAAGCTCACCTTTTTCTAGACCTCTATATGCATTTGTCAGAGCCTGGTGATTAGACTTGTATGTGCTCTTTACCTGGGACAGAAGTTTTAAGTGGGCAGATGTCTCCCTTGCGGTTAGCAGCATAGGGTGAGACCACCCTAGAAGAGAAAACATGTGAGGCAGGGAAGGGAAGGCAGCTCTCACAGATGGCTGCGCCAGGCCAACTCGGGGATGCAGGGGAAGGCGGCAGAAGAGGTGACTCTAGTTGGCCCTAGGAAGCCAGGAGAGGTCAGCGCTGTGGGATCCCCCCGCAGGCCTAGCCCCTCATTCTTTTCTTGCCCGTCCCGCAGGTGGTGAAATGTGTGGTGGTGGTGGGGCAGGCATCCCAGGGAAACCTCCATATATGTGTTCCTGGGCCACAGTTTCCCACGTAGCGCCTTGTCTCGGCCAGTGCATGCCACTGTTGCTGAAGTTCTCAGTCCGGCCCTGTAGCTGCATGCAGCTCCAAGGGGTCTTTCGGGTTTCCTCGGTCATGCAGATCTCCATGGAACCTCCAAATGAAAGAACCTAGTGGGGAAACCCCCACTCAATTCCTGTTCGGTGTGCATCCAAGAATCACGAACAGACGACCATCTTAATGTAAAAGCATGAGGTAATTTGATGACGGAGCTCTGGCCGACACATATCTCCCACAGGAGACAGAGGTGTCGACCACATGGTGGAGCCATAATAGAGGAGCTCCGGGTCGAAATTATCTCTCGCAGAAGACAGTGGTATCGACGTGTATTTTCTTTGATTATTGTGCCGATGTTCTCTATGGAATCTTCTTCACCTGAAATTCTCTCTTCAATCTCTTGCATTCTGTTGCTGATGCTTGCATCTATGGTTCCAGATTTCTTTCCTAGGGTTTCTATCTCCTGCGTTGCCTCACTTTGGGTTTTCTTTATTGTGTCTACTTCCCTTTTTATGTCTTGCATGGCTTTATTCAATTCCATCACCTGTTTGGTCATGTTTTCCTGCAATTCTTTTAGGAATTTTTCTGTTTCCTCTTTAAGGTCTTCTCCCTGTTTAGCTGTGTACTCCTGTATTTCTTTAATGAGTTATTTAAGTCCTTATTGATGTCCTCTACCATCACCATGAGTTATGCTTTTAAGTCTGGGTCTTGCTTTTTGAATGTTTTGGGGTGCCCAGGACTAGGTGATTGGGAGTGCTACTTTCTGATGATGGTTTGTGGAATTGATTTCTGTTAGTAGGATTCTTATGTTTGCCTTTCGCCATCTGGTAATCTCTGAAGCTAGTTGTTATAGTTGTCTGTGATAGCAGCTTGTTCCTCAGGTGACTCTGTTAGCCTCTATCAGCAGACTAGCTCTATCCTTAGCTTCAGTGGTCAGAGTACTTTCTGCAGGCAAGCTCTCTTCTTGCACAGAAGGTGGCCAGATATCAGTTGTTCGAACCTGCCTGGCAGAGGTTGTGTTCCACTCACCAGAGGTCTTAAGATCCCTTGGAGGGTCCTGTGAGGAACTTGGGGGTGTCCGGAAACTCCACGTGAAAGGAACCCCAGTGCTAGGGTGGACTGGAAGGGACTTTTGCCCCTGTTTAGGCTGGGTATCTGCCTCCCTAATTAATGCAATCTCAGGTCCTGCGCGAATGGATTGGTGCAGACGCTATGTTCCACGCACCAGAGATCTTAGGATCCCATGGGGGATCCTGTGTGCATCCTTGCAGGTGTCAGCAGACTCCCCGGGCAATGCACCCAAATGCTGGAGTGGACCCGAAGGCTTATTTTATTTCTTAATTTCTTTATATTTCTTTTCTTTTCTTTCTTCCTTTTTTTTTTTTTTTTGAGTTTTTTGGAGACTGTTTTTCTCTGTGTATCCCTGGCTGTCCTGGAGCTCCCTCTGTAGACCAGACTGGCCTTGAACTCAAAAATCCCCTACCTTTTCCTCCCAATTGCTGGGTTTAAAGGCATGGGCCGCCATTACTTGGCAACACTAAAACTATGAAACACCAAAATTAAAAACACTCAAATTTTAAATAAGTATTCAAGAACAAGAACAGCAAAATAACCTAAGAAAACCACTATAATGCAAAAAAAAAAACAAAAAAAAACAAAAATTAAAAAAAAAAAAAACCTGAAGGATAAATAAAACCTCAAAACCCTAAAACACACTAAAATCATTTAAAGAAACAGAAAAAAATACTAAAAATACACTAGAAGCCTGAAAAAAAAAGACAAATAAACACTCTAAAACACTCTTCTAAAAACCCTACAAACACTAAAAAAAATCCTTAAAACTTAAAAAACACACAAGAAGCCAAAAATATCACTAAACTTATTTTTTCTTCTTTTCTTTCTTTCTTTCTTTCTTTCTTTCTTTCTTTCTTTCTTTCTTTCTTTCTTTCTTTCTTTCTCTCTTTCTCTCTCTCTCTCTTTCTGTCTCTCTGTCTTTTCTTTCTTTCTTTCTTTCTTCTTCTTCTTTATTTATTTATTTTTTTTTTTTTTTGAGTTTTGGAGACGGGGTTTCTCTGTGTTACCCTGGCTGTCCTGGAGCGTCCTCTGTAGACCATGATAACCTTGAACTCTTAAATCTATCTACCTCTGCCTCCCAAGTGTAGGATTAAAGGCAAGGTCACCACTGCCTGCTAACACTAAAATTCTTAAACCCCAAAAATATAATTCTTAAATTAAAAAAAAGAAAAAAAACTCAAAAAAACAAAAAATAGAAACAGTAAAATGCTAAAAATACCCTGAAGCCTAATAAGAACTGAAAATCACTAAAACACAGGACGAAGTAGCACTCTGAACCCAAAAGAAGGGGCTCCTCAGCGTCCCTCCTCATTCAGAAAGCTTGGATGATTGCATTACTACCTCAAGCAGAACTGCAAAGTGAGGAAGATCAGAACTGGCCAGTGCAGGCACAAGGACAGCTTCTCCACGGGCTCTAGACTGGCCTGTGCAGCCACTTTCCAGCTGAGGACTGACGCGTGCAGGCGCAAGGACACTCACTTTCAAGGCTCAGGACTGGCCCATTCAGGCATGAGGACAGCCTCCCTCCAATCTCGGGACTGGCCCGTGCAGGCATGAGGACTGCGGTTCTCGAGGTTTGCTTGATTCCTGAGGCCAATGGCCACTCTAGTTCTGTGTGCTTGGCCTTCAGGACACTTTCACAGTTCTAGGGAGAGAGAGCCTCTCTCAGAGGAAGCTGCTTAAGTGTTTATTTTATTTATTTATTTATTTATTTATTTATTTATTTATTTATTTAACCTCGAGTAACCATTTGCAAGTACATTCGCTGCCCCTTTCATGGGCAGTGGCCCATTTCATGTTTCTTGAACAATGTCCTTCACAATTAAATGGCCAGACGTGTGGAGAGGGGGCAGCAAGCCTCAGCCTGGACTTTACCCTCTGACCACAGACTGTCGGTTTCCCAGCCTCCACAGCCTTGGACCCCCTTCACTGTCCCCCAACCAGATGGTAACACCTTACCCCAACAGGGTCAGCACTTGACGAGCAGAGACCCGAGGGACTTTGCTACTCCAGGGCCCCTTAGACCAACTGGGTAAAGGGTCAGGTGCCCAAATCCCTATGAAGTCCAGAGATTCAAAACACCTGATGCGCATGTGACAGAAAAGCTAGTGAAACTCAAAGCTCTTGTCAAGGCTTCGGCCAAGAAGAGGACCTCGGACCCTTTGAATGATCTAAAAAAGAACAAAAAAATGGACACTTACACATCCTCTGAAGGTTCCTGAGAGCACGAGTCACCCACTGACCAGGGATACCAGACCATCTGTTTTACAGCCCGCCACCAGAAAAAGAGTAGCCTCCTCTTCTGTGCCCATCCCTGGGAAGGTGACAAGAAGCCAGTCTATATCCACTGTGTTTGAAGAACCTATGGATTTTGACCAGATGGGTGCCAGAGTGCCTGCAACATCTTTTAAACATGGGGCAGGCGATGTCAGTCAAAAGTTCAAAGAAGATCACTCAGTGCATGGGCCATCTTCTGCTGGACAACATGGACAGGTAACTTCCCCGCACATTCAAGTTTCCCCACACCCTTCCCGATTTAGCCAGGAAGATCTGGGATCATCCACTTCTCCCCAAGATGCTCAGGGACTGTCGCTATCCACCCAACATGCTCAGGGACTGTCCCTATCAACCCAAGATGTTCTGGAACTACCAGATATTTCCAAGAGTCTATGGGACATTCCACTTCTGCCCAAGCATCCCAAAGACTTCCCACTTGTGCTGAAAGGAAAATCATACATGCCTCCTCTTCCAGAAGGAGTTCTAAAAGGATGTCCCCTACCCTACCTAACTCTCATCTTTCCAATTCTCCTCCAAAGCATGTTGGACAAGACTCCTCTGTTCAAGGGGACCTACCACAGGCACCATCAGACAAGGAGGGATCCAAACCTCTTTCTCCCAAAGGTAACGTCAGAGATTTCTCCTTTGTCCCAAATGCACCGAGTTCCATCTCCTTTCCCCAAGAGAGTTCAACATTTTTGACAGCTGCCAAAGCAGAGCATGGAGATAAGTCCTGTCACAACGACAGCCAAAGATGTTCCCCTTCTCCCCCAAAGTGCTCTATGCAATCTGTTTCTAGTAAAGTTAGTGTGAGACCTGACCCTGCTGACCAAGGGGATTTCAGAACTTCCCCTTTAAACCAAGAGCGCTTTCAAAGTCCTCTACCATTAAAAAATGGGCTCGGATCATCTCTTACAGTCCAAAGGGAAAGAAATGCAAACATGATTCCCCAAGTGAGCCTCAAACCGCTCATATCTGCCCAATCAGAGACAAAAATTTCCACACTTATACCAGGAGTTCAAGGACCTTTGCCATCCTTAGAAGGGGCTCTTGAAAGTTTCACACATAGGCTAGATGTGATAGAAACTCCCGAGTCGTCCAAAGGGACTCTTGTGCCTTCTGCACAAACACAAAGTGAACTAGAACCATCAACATCTTCGCCAGGGGTTCTGAAACCTTCTCTATCTGTAAGGGGGCCACTAGGATTATCCCCCTCTATGGAAGAGCATCAAAGACATGTTCTTAAATCTGCTCTCCCACAGAAAAGAAGATTAAATCATTCTCCTGCTATTAAAAGTGACCCTGAACATTCTCATTCTAGCAGAGGACTGAAAGATGCTTTCTCCAAACAATGGGTCCTCAGAAAGTTCCTATCTGATCAAGAATTATTCAAATATCCCCCACCAGCCAAAAGGGCCCTCCAGACTTGTCATCAGGTCCCAAACAGCCGAGATTCTGCCAAAATGCTTCCAGGGAGCCAAACAAGCTCCATCTTTGTACAGTGTGCTGAGACCATACAACCCTCCATGCAGCCCTTGGGGGCGCTGGTACATTATGTATCTGTAGGAGAGGCTGTAAAGAATTCCCCATATACACCAAAGATGCTAGGATTTCCAAAACCTGTACAGGATTCTCTGAGTATTACCCTATCACATAAAGGGATTGTAGGACAGGATACCTCTACAAAAGGAATTATAGCCACAGTCCCATCTTTAGAAAGGACTCATGGTTGTGACACATCTACAAAAGATGTTCTAGGACAGATTCCATCTGTACAGAGGTTCTGGATCCAATCCAATGTGAACAAGGTGCTATGGGACGTGATTTGCACACACAAGAGTCTGTAGCATCCTGTACAGCTAAAGAAGGGAATTCCTTGGATTCTACCTGTGCACAAGAATCCATAGGACCTCCCCAAATTTCAATGGAGACTATGAGAACTACCCTATCTCCTCAAGAGGATCAACCATCTTCCCCAAATACACAACATGCTATAGACTCTTATCCACATGGACAAAGGGCCGTTGGTCCTTCTCCATGCCAACACGTCTCCAGAATATCTTCCAAATGCCCAGAAAGCTGTGGGTTCTACCTCATCTTCAAAAGGCCCCGTGGAACCTGTTTTGACCATCAAGTTGGCTAAGACACCTGATACTTCTAGACAGAAGTTGTTATCCCCTTCTCCAGCTGAAGAAAGTTTTCTTGGAAATTCCATGAGTACACACGTAGGGCTAGAAATCTCCCTACCTGCCCAAGAGTCTCTTAGATCTCTCAAATATGTCCATGATGCTCTAGGAGAGGCCACATCTACAGAGGTATCTCTAGGCCCTTCCCCTCATTCTGAAGCCACAGTCAAGTCTTGCACAGGTACACAAGACACATTAAGACCTTACCCATCTGTGCAGATGTGCATAGGATCTACCATATCTGAACAGGGCACTTTACAATTATGCAAGTCCCATTTTAGCAGAAGTTCTGGAGTCTCCTTTGTCAAAGTGCTCTTGAATGTAATATGATTATTAGGATGTTTGGACTCACATACAAGTAATGCTACTCATCTTCCAGAACTGCTATTAAGAACAGTAAGATTATACTATACATGTCATGTATTATTCCTTTTAGAATTAGACTATTCCTGACAAGTCTGAAATTCCTAGAACACAGTTTTACCTGTTTGCACAGTACATCTATGAACTGATTATATATATATATATATATATATATATATATATATATATATATATATATATATATATATATAATATATATGTATATATAAATATATGTATATATAAATTTAGTGTGTATGTGTGAGTGTGTGTGTGTTTGTGTGTGTGTGTGTGTGTGTGTGTGTGTGTGTGTGTGTTTGTAGCAGTGGTGGCCCATGACTTAAATCCCAGCAACTGGGAGAAACAGTTAGAAGGATTTTTGAGTTCAAGACCAGCTTGGTCTACAGAGGGAGTTCTTGATCAGCCAGAGAAACCCAGTCTCTAAAAACTCAAACAACTAAAATCAAGAAACAAGGTCATGTACTCTTTCCAATAGTATTTAATAAAGTGAATAGAACAGCAATGGCCTGTGCTGTAAGATCGAGGATTGATAAATGGGACCTCATGAAACTGAAAAGCTTCTGCAAGGCAAAAGACACCATCAATAAGACATAAAGGTCACCAACAGTTTGGGAAAAGATCTTTACCTATCTTAAATGAGATAGGGGACTATTATCCAATATATATAAAGAACTCAAGAGGGTGGACTCCAGAAAATCAAAGGACCCCATTAAAAAATGGGGCTCAGAGCTAAACAAAGAATTCTCACCTGAGGAACACTGAATGGCTGAGAAACACCTTTGTTGAATAGAATTGTAGTTATTTTTTTAAAGGAATTTATTATGAATCTTGCATAGAGAGCAAGGCAAAAAAAATAATAAAAGTGATTCAAATAGAGAAATTTGAAGTCAAATAATTTTAGTAATAAATAGAATAACCTTACACGAAAAACCCCTAGAGACCTTCTAGAAAGCTCTTAGATCAGATGTATAAATTCAACAAAATAATAGAATAGTCAGTATATAAGAACTAGTGGACAGCATCATTGGTTGAATTGGAGAAATACTGAAGGAGGCTGACGTCACAGGCCCCTCCCATGACGTGCATTTCCTGCCCTGGGCCTGAGTGACTTAAAAACCTTTACCCCCTGGCCCGACCCCTGCAACTCACTTCTTGCCCCTGGACCTCGCCTCTCTGGCCTCCATAATAGGCTTCATCATTGACTTCAGGACCGTGGGACTCCCCCTGCACCTGCTTGTCATATTTAAATAAAAAATATCCCATGAGTTCCTGAACAGAAGGGATTTTTATTTTTGTATTTTTATTTTATTTTTATGAGAGCCCATTGGGTCAAAGGGGTACATTTTATGACATTGATCATCACTTTATGAGTCTTCAAATACTATAGCACATTGTTTCACAATATGGTTTTATAATTTTTGGGGTCTTTTTAGGGTTCTTGAGGTTTTGTTGAATTTTAGGGCAATTTTTAGGGGTTGTACCTCTACCTCCCAAAGTACTGGAATTATTCACATCAACATTTCTGGTTTTTTAGACTTAAGGTTTTTTCGTGTCTTTTTAGGGTTCTACAGATTTTTTATTATTATTTTAGGTTGTTTAATGCTTTTTAAAAAACATACCTAAACCACATGATCATCTCGTTAGATGCTGAGAAAGCATTTGACAAAATCCAACACCCATTTATAATAAAAGCTGTTTATCATGTTTAGTTTCTCTCTGGTGGAATTTTTTTTGCTTCTGTTTGTTTCTTCTTAGATTAGCAGATTAAGATTGTGAAAATGGCTCTTTTGGAAAATCAGAGGTCTTTTGTATTTAAAGAACCCATATAATGGCAGAATCTCTCTGTCCCTGTCTCTGTATCTGTCTCTTTCTCTCTGTCTAAGTCTCTGTCTCTGTCTCTGTCTCTCTGTCTCTCTGTGTCTCTCTGTCTCTCTGTCTATCTCTGTCTTTCTCTCTGTCTCTTTCTCTGTCTCTCAACCTCTCTGTCTCTCAATCACTCTGTCTCTCTGTCTCTCTCTGCCACTCTCTGCCTCTCTTGGTCTCTGTTTTTCTATGTCTCTCTGTCTGTCTCTGTCTCTTTGTCTATCTCTGTCTGTCTCTCTCTGTCTCTGTCTCTGTCTCTCTCTGTCTCTGTTTCTGTCTCTGTCTCTGTCTCTCTGTCTCTCTGTCTCTGTCTCTCTGTCTCTGTCTCTGTCTCTGTCTCTGTCTCTGTCTCTGTCTCTGTCTCTGTCTCTCTCTCTCTCTCTCTCTCACTCTCTCTCTCTCTCTCTCTCTTTCTCTCAGGCTGCCTAAGAATCAATATTTCTCTATTGCTTCAGTTCTGTGCTCCCTGCCATGATGATTGACCAAAGTTCTGACGCTGTATCCCATCGCCCAAATAAATGCTTTATTTTCTAATAATAGTCTTAACCATGGTGTCACTTCACTGCAATAGAACAGTGACTAAGAAAGGGTCAAGCCAATAAACAGTGTTTCCTGTTATCACTTCAAGTTCCTATTTTTGGCTTCCTAGGAGATAGTCTGTAACCTGTAAGCAACTAACCCTTTTATTCACAAATTATTGAGTGTAGTATTCTTTATGGTGAGAAAGAAGCAAACTAGAACAATTACCTGTAGTTGGCCTATGAGGAGGTGTGGACTTGATGGAGTAGGTGTGTCCTTGATGGAGGAAGCATATCATTCTGTGTCTTTAAAGCTCTGTCCAGTGTGGAAGAGACTCTCCTCCTCCCTGCATGCAAAACAAATCTTTTCTCCTGGCTGCAATTGGATCAAGATGCATAACTCTCAGATTACACTCCACCACCATGCCTGACAAGACACAACCCTGTTTCCTGCCTTGATGATGGTGGATTGAACCTCTGAACATGTAATGAAATGTTGAAAAGCCCTCATGAAATGTTGTCCCTTATGAGAGGCCTTGGTCATGGTGGCTTTTCAAATGAATGAAACCCTAACTAAGACAACCAGCTAGTACAGAAACTCTCCCAGATATCAAAATTAATCAACAATAGAGAGTATTTTCAAGTCATGCAGCATACAAACTTATTCAAGAGAGAAAAACAGCAATGAATGAGTACATGAAAAGCCTCCCTCAAAGAGACACTCTTAGAGTGCAGATTTGGACAAGGCAGACGCCCATGAAGCTCAGGGGCTCCTCAGGAGAAGTGACCTACCAAGTGGGCAACCTCAAAGCATTTGAAACCCATGACAAACAGCAGAGGAAAGATGTCAGCACAAATGCATTCGATATACCTTCTATGTTTTCTGAGAAGGAGGTCACAGACAAGTAAAAGACTGGAATTTCAAGGGCATAGACAGGTTGAAGTAGCACACAGATATGTAGATAGTCATAAGTTTGGTGGAGAGCCAGGTGGAAGAGACCAGTGTGGGAGATTTTGATGGTCATCTGGGTCATTCATCACAGATATCCAAAAGATCACAGGATTCATCAGAGGCAAAGAGTGCTCAGGGAAGGAACACAGGATCTATTCAACACCTGAAATTACCTAACAGCATAATCATTTTATTTTCTGAATTACTTATTTGAACTGATCATAAAAAAATCATGGTGTTTATGATGTTTTAGGAAGACTCATATATATATACTCTTAGATTTGGATTCACAATTTATTCTGGTAAAATGTACTCTAAGAAACACACACACACACACACACACACCACATCCTTCTGTAATGACTGGCTGGCTATTTGTTAAGAAACAAAAGAAGCCAATGTGGATATGGCACAAGTTTGACTATGTAAATGAACTTTCTATTCTTCGTGAGTCTCCTGCTTCATTTTGTGAGAATTCCTTCTTTGAATTTATTTATCCCTCAGTGTCCTCTACTCCTTTGTGTGTCCATTGTTCTTTTTAAAGGTCACTATCAATTTGATCTTTCTTACCTTCATCGTGGTTTCTTTTCTGCATGTAAATAATGTATTTCTTAAAATAGATAAATTTATGGGATTAGAGAGATGACTCTAAATCCAGAAGACTAGATTTGGTTTCTTGAATTCATATACAAGTCTCAAAATCACTATTAATGGCAGCTCCAGGGGACCCAACAACTCATATCTCTGTGGTCACCTGCACTCACAAGCACATGTCCTACCCTCACACATATAAGAAAAGATAAAAATATTAAAAAGAGAGAAACGTTTCACTAGACTTAATTATTCAAATGAAACCTGATACTCTCTAATTGCTGAATCTGTTTGGATCATTTTTATGGGTTACTCCTTATGTTCCAAGGCCAAATTCCTTTTATGTGTCACTCTTTCACCAACTTTGTTTCTTCCTCAGACATCATACCAGAGATTCTACTGATGTTATATCCTTCTCCCCTACTTAATAAACATCCTTCTTTTGCTGTGATCCCTGCTCCACCACATCCCATCTCCAATTCCAGTCCTCCATACAGAGCAGAGATACTAAGTCCTATTAATTTTACCATGTGTGATATCAGATATATGTACTGTTCTTCCACCATAGCCCATCCCTTCCACCAAAGTCTTCACTCACAGCATGTCATATCACACGTTTTAAATTTTAGAGCAAAACAAATTTTATTGGCAATCATACTGGGTTTGTCAAAGACACTTAGGTAGACAACACAGGAAAACAAACATTTTTTTTTCCTATTCTACAAGTTTATGGGCCTGTACTTTTGTGATTTTTTCACCTTAAGGAGTCTTTGACACCAGATTATAGACATAGATCTGGAAATCACCATGAAACTTGATAAAGTACACAGAAGGATTGGCAAGAATTTGGTAAACAACCTTTCCAAGATTTTTGGAACCATCCTCTCTGGTGTATTGCACCCAGTTTCCTATTAAGAAGTCACTGTTATGATGTGATGTCACCTCAGCATGAGGAGTCTCTGGAATGATGGCAAGGTTACCTTCATCGTAGTCATCCAGGAGCTGATAAATGTAGAGGACCGGATCCTTCTTGTAGCTAATGTAAAACCAGTCCTTCATGACTGGCACCTGGGCTAGCACCATCCCATTCCAGTTTTCCTCAGAGCCATGCTTTCCCTCAAATTTGTGTTGTACCGCTCTGCCAACCAGGCTTCTGGCTAGGTGGGCATCCCTTATCTGAGGAAATACTACATTGTGAGGCAAGACCTTAAGATTTAAAATCCTCTCATCACTGTGGAGCTCCTGTCCATAGACGCTGACAATACCATCATAATTCAGCAAATAAAGAGAAGGGTTTGTTGGCAGTTGATCTAGAACTATGGCCTTCCAATGGCTGACAGGTTCATTACCTTCCTTCCAACTGTGAGAAATTCTGCAGCCTACAATAATTCTCAGGGCCTGGGATGAAGGCATCCTCCTCCTCTTCTTTTTGAGGGATGACATGCTCAGCCTCTTCAGAGGTATTGTCTTCTAAATGGTTGTAGAACTGGTGTAGTAGGCCACAGCAACCCTGGTCCACTGTCTTGTGACTATCATTCTTTGTTCAATCATCATACTTGGCCATTATCTGGGTTTGAAGATCTTGCCTGTTTAAACCAGAAACAATGCTGTTGCCTCTGTCATAAATATGCGATCTTAAAGGGCAATGGGTGTGGGGTGCGAGAGAATGCTGGACCAATGCTCTTCTTTAAGAGAACTTCTGGGTAGGTGAAGAAGGCTATGCTAATCAGGTGTGTGCTTCTAAAGTCAATTTTATCAAAATAAGAAGTTCATAAGCCAGCCATTATGGTGCATGCATTTATTCCCAGCACTCAGGAGGCAGGGTCTGGCATTTTTCTGAGTTAGAGGCCAACCTGGTCTACAAAGTTAGATCCAGGGCAGCCAGTGATATACAGAGTATTCCTGTTTCAAAAAGAACAAAAACAACAAAACAAAACAAACAAACAAACAAAACAAAGAACAAAATAACAAAAAATGAACAAAGAAAACAAACGAATAAAAAGAGAATTTAATAAGGAAATGGTCGTGACCTAAGTCTTTAATCCCAGATTTCAAGGGGCAGTGGGAGGCTGACCTTTGTGACATCAAGGCTAGCCTGGTCTGACAGCCATAGCTACACACAGAGAAACTCAAAATAAAATTAAACAAACAAATAAACCAACGAACAAGGGATTCCAGGAAATGAACATAGGGAAATGAACAAGTAATTCTCTAGAGCTCAGAATAACATACTCAGAAAAAATTTTCTTCAGCCCTGAGCTAATTTTCCTCTGCTGAGGAAACATTCCTTAAATGGGTAGGTCAGTGTGGAAGTTGGTATGTCTGTTGCCCTCAAGGATCAAGCAGAATAAAATTAAAAAATGAGCCAGAGTTGTCACCATACCTCTCTTGTATTTGCATGTTCTGAGCTAGGTGGCTACTTTCACAAATATCTACCTAGGGACAGAGCACACAACTGGCCTTCTGTATTGTTTCTCCAGATCCAGCCCCAGGCATATTATTGAAGCCATTGCATCTCCGACTTCAATAAGATCTCAACAAGTCCATGCCATATCAGCCATTTAGAAGTAATATCTTCTAAAATGCACATGGACAAAGGGGAGTTTTGGCATATTAGTGGAATTCTGAAGGAGATATTGTTAGCAAGGTTAATAAACTCAGGAGATCAAATAACCTAAACCATCCACCCTCCTAGATCCCAAACATGGGAGAAATTAGAATGTACAGTTACTCACTGTAAGAGGGAAAACATATAGCCTTAAGGAGCCATGAGAGTCCAAGATACTCCATAAATATACATACCCCAAACAAATGTCCTAGTTTTCAAGATTCTGTCTTCTGAACCAGGCCAGGCACCAAAAGCCTCTGGAACAACTTTATGGGTCAGGAGCTGACCTGGCATTCACACACCACTGTGAAGATACTGAACCCAGCTTCAAGGAATTCTAGTGTCTCCAAGTGGAATAGATGTGCAAACTCTGACCAGTGCTCTGTGACATCACCCTATCTCAGCTTACATCATAGAACCTCTATCAGGCTGGTTTTGTCTGGAGTTACACTCAGAAACTTTGAGCATCTAGAATTTACATTTTTATATGGCCTCCTAGAAATCCAAAATAAATCCCTACAAAAATGGCCTGATTACCTGATTCACATTCTGCCCAAGTAGATTCACTCTTGTATCATTTTTATTGTGTATTTGTTTGTTTGTTTGTTTGTATGTTTATTCGGGTTTTTGGGGGGAGGTTGTTTCTATTTTCCTTCGTGAAAGTCTTCAGTGTCTGACACACCAGCATTCTTGGTGGTTATTTTCCCTGTAAGAATCTTCCCCTTGGTTATCTTTAAGCTGTTCTTGGAATCAGAAATGTTGCCAGACTCTTGAGGCAACACACTGGATAGCACACTATTCATTTTATCAAAACCCACAGTTAGAGGAAGGAAGACAATTTTTTATTCAAAGAAAGCTGGAATTTGACAGGATTGAATACCTTGTATTGAAGCCAATGGCAACCATGAATTATGGATTCTTTGCAAAGTGCAAGGAAATCATAGTCCTTGGGCCTGCTTACAAATTTGAGATAAACTTAAAACAACATGATATCTAACAGTAACATGTTAAAGTTCTTTAAAATTTACCACCATTTCTGGTTACAAGGAATTTCATAGATTGAATGCAGTAAAACAGGATGAAATAGATAATGTAATTTTATTTTTGAAATATGGGTTGACAGAATACTGGACACAGGTAAGTATGGAATTTACTTACAAATTAGAGGGCACTTTAATTGTTCATGCCACATAGATCTTCAGTTCTTCAAAAAATCTTTTTCAGTCTCCTCCACTGTCCCCACCACACTGTACATCCTCTTCATATTGGATGACACCTACTAATTAGTTAGACTCTTCCAGCTCATCCATCAACAAAAGATCATTCCTTACAGATGTGGCCACATGTCAGTGTGATGGGAGGCAGTCTTCCTCTGAGGTACTATCTTCCCAGTTTGATTTTTGTTCCAATAATAATCTAAGAAGGACCACTAAACATCCATATTATCAATGTTGATTGTTATACTGTGTGAAATAGACAAGCTATGGAGGAAATATAGATGTCAACCACACGATGAATTTCTTAAAATGAGAGAGAGAGTGAGTGTGTGTGTGTGTGTGTGAGAGAGAGAGAGAGAGAGAGAGAGAGAGAGAGAGAGAGAGAGAGAGAGGAAATATAGATGTCAACCACACGATGAATTTCTTAAAATGAGAGAGAGAGTGAGTGTGTGTGTGTGTGTGTGTGAGAGAGAGAGAGAGAGAGAGAGAGAGAGAGAGAGAGAGAAAGACAGAGACAGAGACAGAGACAGAGACAGAGACAGAGACAGAGAGACAGAGAGACAGAGAGACAGAGATAGACAGAGACAGAGACAGAGAAAGGGAGACAGAGAGACAGAGAGACAGAGAGACAGAGAGACAGAGAGAGAGACAGGTATTTCTCATCTAAGTTTACTAGTGAAGGGTTTTGTTTTCAGAAAGAATAGATGGGAATGGGAATTATGTTAGGTGAGACAAGCCAAACTCAAAATGACAATTGTCAAATTATAATTTTAATAAGGCACATTAAATAATAGGAGATATTTTGAAAGTGTATGGGCAGCAGCAGGGGGGCTGAGCAGGTAGAAATGGAGAATAGTGGGGAGGATGAAGATGGTTAAAGGACAGTATAAACCTGTGAAAAGAGTCACAACAAAGTCCAGTGACTTGTACACTTAAAGCACATTGGTATTAAGTAGAAGATTCTAAATGATGGTTTGATTAAATTGGGAATTTTAGCTTCAAGATACTATAAAATTTATTTTTATGTTTCTACTCTCATGTGGATGTTGCATTTTGGGCTAGATATGGTTGACAGGATATGGCAAGGTGTTTACATCTTTGTATATCATTATTCACCCTAAACACATGTCACTCACTGGGCTGCCATGCTTTCATAGGGAAGGAAGTAGCTAGAGATTTTAAGTGTACATGAGGTAGAAAGAAAAAATGCCCCCACATGACTATAGATTTTCCTTATTCACCTTCATATGTTGTTTGAATATGTTTCTCCAAATATAATTTTCTGTAGACTAATACTCAGGTTTTAATATATTAGGAAAAATTGGACTGGGTCAGGAGGGATAGGACCTACAAATAAAAATCAATGAATAATGCTGTCATAGAAAAGGTTTAATTATGACAGGGAGTTTGGTTCCCTCTCTTGTCTTTCTAGCCCATTGGATCCCTTCTGTGATTTCAACATCTCACTAGAATTTCTTTATCTACTGATAGTGTCTTCTTCTTGAATTTCCTGACTCCTGAAAAGAAGTCTTGCAAAATAGGCTTTATTATATACTAGAAATTAGTGTCATTCTTTTGGTCAATACAACTTGTATGATTATGTCTCAGAATCATGATCAACTGAACCATAGGGGAAAATAATTAGGCTATTTGTGCTGACTAAAGACGAGATGAGTTCAGTGTTATCATGTGATCTCTTCATGAAAGAAAGCTGCATAGTGGGTGAGAATAGATTAGAGAGGTACAGCCCAGGAGGGACTCAGCCATCTGGTGTTGGCCTTGGAGATATAAAGGGACACTACATAAGGGATCCCTAGGAATAGTGCCAGCCACTGCTTTTAGCTAGTAGAACTATTTTTAGAATCACCATTTTCTAGATTTTAAGAGATAACTGGATTACTTTAATTTACTAAGTAAGGCCATTTGATACATCAGTGATCATCAACAAGCTGTACAGGTGTGGAAAGAAGTTTGGGGACTCAGAAGAAGCCTGTTCTTGAAAAACCCTCTGCGTTCAAGGGAGGGAGACATCTGCCCAGCAACACTAGATAAACATTATACATTGGTAATGGTACCCCCATCGTGTCTAGACTAATGGTTTTCAAACCATGGGTTGAGACTCCTCTCAGTGCTCAAACAACCCTGGTTACAAGTGTCCCATATCATATATCTTGTTTATAAGATATATACATTACAATCAATGACTATAACAAAATTATAGTTTGAATTTGCAATGAGATAACATTACGATTTGGGAGCTGTGTTTTAAAGGGCCACAATATTGGGAAAATTGAGTACCACTAGTCCTGACTCTTCAAAAGCATGTGATTCAGGATCATCTGGAGGAATAATCCCCTTTTCTCAATCTGATACTCCCGGAATACATCACCCAAAATTGTGAAAGTTAAACAGCTGCCTTACCATAGACTATAAGCAGGACATGCTCTCATCTTAGAATTCTTGTAATTTATTTTATTTTATTTTATTTTTATAATTTAAAGGGATTTTTATTTTTTTTTAGAACTTTAGCATTCTCTTTAGGGTTTCAGGTTTTTATTTAGGGCTTTAAAATTTTGTTGGTATGTTTTACATCGTTAAAGGGTTTTTTTGGATTTCAGTGTTTTGATGGGTTTTTAGCTTTTTCTTTTTAAAGGATTTTAGGTATTTTATGGTTTTAGTGTTTTTTGTGTCTTTTTAGTGTTCTTCAGTTTTTCAGAATTATAGGAATTTTCTTAGTGATTTAAGATTTTTTTGAAGCTTTTTTTTAAAAAGAAATTTCATGGTGTTTTCTTGTTTGTATATGTTTTTTAAAGAATTTTATTGTGTTTTTAAATTTTTGGGATTTTTTTTGGAGCCTTAGGGTTTTTTCTTATAGTTTTACATTTTTTTTTTTTTTAGGGTTCTTGAGGTTTTGTAGAATTTTAGGTCTTTTTTAGGTTTTTAGAATGTTTTAGGATTTCTTAAGAGTTCTTGTTTTGTTTTGTTTTTATGTTTTATATGTTTTTTTTGTAGTTGTATTTTTGTTTGTTGCTTTTTCTTTTTTTTTTTTTTTACAGCTTTAAGTTATTTGAGGGATTTTTGGTTTTTGTTTTAGTGTCTTTGTAGGGTTCTTGGGTTTATTTTGGTATTATAGATTTTTTTTTTTTTGAATTTAGGATTCTTTTTAGGATTTCAGTTTTTATATTTAGGTTATTAGGATTTTATTCGTTTTTAAAAGTGTGTTTCAGAGATTTGGGGAGATTCAGGGTTTTGATGTATTTTAAGTGCTTTTAATATATTTTAGGAGGTTTTTTTTTAGGATTTTAGGGTTTTTGGGGGGGTCTTTTTATCATTCTTTTTTCTTGAGTTTTAAAAAAGAATTTTGGATTTTTGGTGATTTTTTTTTAAAGCTTCATTTTTGTTTTTGTTTTTTCTTTGTTTTTGTTTTTAATTTTATGGATTTTAGGGATTTTTCATGTTTTTTAAAAAAGATTTAAATTTTTTTTGTTGTTGTTTAATTCTTTAATTTTTTTTTAGGGTGTCAGGGTTTTTTATTTTGATTTTTAAATAATTTTAGGGTTTGGGGAGGTTATGGTCTTTTTTTTTAATAGTTATTTTTAGGGCTTCTTTTTAGGCTTTTATAATTTTTTTCACGGTTTAATTTTTTAGTTTTTTTCTGATTTTAGGGATTTTTATGTGTATTTTAAAAATGAGTTTAATTTTTAATTTATTAGTTTTATAAGGATTTAGGAATTTTTTAGGATTTTCATAAAAATCTTTAGGGTTATTTTGGGGTTTTGGGGGTCTTATGTATTTTTGAAGGTTGTTTTTTGATTTCTAGAGATTTTTTTTTTGTTTTTTTTTTTTAGATATTTAAAGTTGCTTTGTTTGTTTGTTTGTTTGTTTGTTTTATTGTGTTTCACGGTTTATTTTACAGCTTTAGGGTGTTAGGTTTTATATTGTTATTTAAGATTTTTGGGTGTCTGTGTGTGTGTGTTAGGGTTTTTTTTTGGAATTTTAGGGATTTTTGCGGGGGTTAGGTTTTTCTGTATTAAAGAATTTTTTTTTAGAATTAGTGTTTTTTAGCATTATAGGTATTTAGGTTTCTTTTTTTAAGATTTCAAGATTTGGGGGGGAAAATTCAGGGTTTTTTGAAAAAAATTTTAAGGAATTTTTTTAGGGTTCTAGAATTTTTTTTTAGAAATTTAGGGTTTTTCAGGGTTGTAATTGTGTGTTTTTATTTTGTGTTTCTCTTCTTTTTGTCGTTTGTTTCATTTTAGGGATTAGGGTTTCCTGGATTATTTTAGGGTTTAATGTACATTGTAATGTTTTATATATATATATATATATATATATATATATATGTTTATTTAAAGGTTATAGATTATTGTTTTTGAGTATTGGTTTTCCGTTTCTGGTTCCGAAGATTTTGTTTTATTTTATTTATTTATTTATTTATTTATTTATTTATTTATTTTATTTTTTAGAAATGTAGTTTTTTTTTTTTTTTTTTTTTTTAGGGATTAGGGTTTACTTGTTTATTTTAGTGTTTTAGGTTCATTGTAATGTTTATATATGTATATATATAACATAAATATATGTTTATTTGAAGGTTATAATGTTTTGTTTTTGAGTATTGTTTTTGGGTTTTTGGGTCCTAAGTTTTTATTTTATTTTATTTTATTTTAGAAATTTAGGGTTTTTTGTTTGTTTGTTTGTCTGTTTGTTTGTTTGGTTTTTTTTTAGTGTTTTAAAATCTCCTGCAAGTTTTTGTTTTGGTTTTTGTTTTGTTTTTTGTTTGTTTGTTTGTTTGTTTGTTTGTTTAGGAATTTTTTTAGGACTTTAAAAAAAATTAGGGTTTTTTAATGTTTTTGAATTTTTAAAAAAAGACTTTAGGGTTATTTTTAGGGTTTTACGGATTTTTTAGAGTTTCAGGTTTTTTTCTTTTAAAGTTTTAGGGTTTTTTTAGATTTTTGAAAGTTTAAAAAAATAATTTAGGGTTTTTTGGCTTCTTATAGGGTATTTCTTTGTTCTTTGTTAAATTCCCCCTCGACCTCTTCCTATTCCCCGGGATGTATGCTTTAAAACCAGACACATCAGCCTAATAAATGGAGACTTAATAGGACCCTCTGCTTGGTTTCTAGCTTTTCTTCCCCTTCCAATTCCATTTCCTCCCAGGTTTGCAGTACCACTCACACCCATGTATAACTGAAACCTATGGGACTGATAAGGAGCACCCAATGTGAGGGCGAGTTTTGGATCTTATGTCCTTCCAGTGCAGGTTCCAGAGAAGTTTGTCCTGACTCCAAGAATTTAGAAGTAGTGAAGGACCCCTTCCACTGCTCATAGAAGAGAGAAAAGTCCTTGAATAGTTGATTCATCTCCACTCCAGGAACTGGGAAACAAACTATCAAAGAAAGCAGCCTTTATAATTTGCTTAAAGACAGCTCTCATGGAAAGAGGAGTTAGAGTTAAGAAGTAAGATTTGATAAACTTTTTTGTTTGTTTTCATAGACCAGGCATGTCCATGTTTATTATAGTTGGAGCAGAGATACATTGTAAGAAATGGAGAAGAGTAGGTAGAGGACTAAATGAAATTTTGACAAAGCAGGGCCCTGATGTGATGCTGTCCTTGAGAATTTATTTACTTATTGGAGTTTATTCCGTGATTTGGTATAAAATGCAGCTGATGATCCAGAGAAACAGCACCTTTTGTCAGTTGCAGAATATTGCCTCTATCCCTTGTCTCAGGAAGCTTTAGAGGGCTCCTTCCCTACTACAAAGCCTCCAAAAGCTGCAGACAGGTCTGAAGCCCCATAGGCTGCTCTTTATCCACATGTCCAGGTAACCACTTTGTCTGAGCAGCCCGCCCTGGGCAATCCACCACTGATCAATCCATTCTTTAAGAAATATTTGGCTTAAAGCCCTTTAATTTCAGAGGACTCAGACACTTTAGAGAAAGAGGTAGTTCGCCCAGTAAACTTGAGCTGCTGTCTTGCTTCAGTCCCTCCCTGCAGTGCCCCTCCCTATCTGCTGCCTATTAGTTCTTCTGCACCATGGGTGTCAGGTTTACAGGTTTCTATTCTCATTGCTGCTAAGGATAAGCTGGTGTCTCAGGTAGCAGGATTACAAGAAGGACTAAAGCTACAGCAGCAGTATGCTCGCCTTTCTAAAGAGCTAGCTTCACTTTAAATTGCTTACAACAGACTATCCTGGTTCCTCCTCCAGCCACAGTCTCAGGAGGCATAAAAAAGAAAGCTCAGAGAGCCATAAAAAACAAAACATTGGCTTTCCTTGTAATCACTCTCTCCAAGAGAACTGCTAGCTGTGACCTGCCCACTTCTATGGCAGAGGAGCAGCCCCCAGCCACCAGTGCCAAATCTCCTTCTGCAGAAATAGGGCCTTTAGAAGTACCCCATGCCGATTTCTCTGTAGACACTAACAGTGAGGGTGGAGAAGATTATGAGAGTGATAATGAAGTAGAAATCAAGAAGAATTAACTGTCCCTATTCAACAGACAGAGCTTTGTAGGCTAAGTTTTAAAGACTTAAAAGAGCGTAACTCTGCAGTTAGAACTTATGGTCCATCTGCGCCTTATATGCTTTCGCTCCTAGAAGCGAAAGTAGTGATTGGATCAAAGATATTTAAACTGTGTTAACTCGAGGATAGTTTTTCTCATGGAGGGTTGATTTCCTCAATAGGTGCCAGACCATTGCAGTAGCTAATCAGAAAAACCCTCTAGTGCCTGGACTGGCTGGACCTTGGAAAAGCTTTCTGGTCAAGAAAAATATTTGGCTAAGGCCAGGCAGAAATTGCCCAGTGGGTCTCTTGGCTCAAACTGCTAACACAGCATTGGGAACTTGGCATGCTATTCCTATGAAAGTT
Source organism: Mus caroli (assembly GCF_978045245.1). Lineage (NCBI taxonomy): Eukaryota > Metazoa > Chordata > Mammalia > Rodentia > Muridae > Mus > Mus caroli. The sequence goes on from NW_028227277.1 coordinate 10,139,285, forward strand.
TCCATTATTTCCCCTTTAACTAAAATCATTCAAGGAACCCAAGAAGACTTTAGTGAATGTGTTAGTAATTTGCTTGAGGCTGCAAAAAGGACCTTAGGTCATGAGGATGTGAAAGAACCTAGTGGGGAAACCCCCACTCAACTCCCAATTCAGCGTGCACCCAAGAATCACAAATAGAACAAAAAGACTTGATGTAACAACACGAGGTATTTTAATGGCGGAGCTCCGGGTCGAAACGCATCTCACACAGGAGACAGTGAATTAGACCACGAGGCTTGGAAGCTAGGGGTTTTTATAGAAAAAGAGTGGGGCTGGGGGAGGAATTGGCGCGGTTTCACATGATTGGTCCATTTAAACATCAGCAGCCTGAGGTCAGAGGGGTGGGAGATAGGGAGGCAATGGGCCTGCCCGGGCATGTCCTGGTCTGTTCTGCTATGTTCTCAGCCCCAGGTTTCAAAGCTCACAAACAACTCTTTGGGCTATTTGACATACATTACATGAATCACAGGTCTCAAGTTTTATTTCCTTTCATTCCCCTCTTCTTCTGTTTAGACTAATTCTAATCATAGAATTTTAGAGATTGGTGTCCCCTAACTCTTCATTTACCTGAACTATATGTTGATATTGTCTCTGAAGAACCATGAGTTTTACTGTATCAATTCTACTCTGGATGAAAGCCATTCCTCTATTTATTATACAGGGGCCGAAAACTAAAGGTAAGCATATCATAAGGATTGGTCCAGCTACAGCGGAAATCAAAGAAGTTATCCAAGATGGTCATAATTCAAACCACATCTCAAACCACCCACTTTGAGCATTCCATTCCCGTTTCCTTCACTCTAATCTTTCAGTTTCTGCATAGAGTCTCTAACTCTTCCTGTATGATCTGCATAGAAGAAACACTCTTCTTTAAGGGTGGCACACAGTCCTCCTTCTTTTAGGAACAACAAATCAAGGCCTCTCCTGTTCTACAAAACTACCTCAGACAGGGAGGTCAAAGATTTTTCTAAAGCATCAATGGACTTCTCTATTGCCATTAGGTCTTCATTGACAGCATCCCTCAAAGACTGAATTCCCTGTCTTCCTTCTATCAAAGCTGACACTTCTGTCCCCACTCCTACTGCCATACCTATTCCCATGAATGCAGCCATGGTTAAAGTAATTGGTTCTCTTTTCGACCACGGGCCAGCATAGCTTTCTTCTAAACTGGATGCAGGGTGATAATATATATGGGGTAACAGCTAGATCATGACACAATAATCATGAGTTGAATTAAAAACCTTAGTTGATACACAGGGAGTAAGTCCTGTATTGCAAACCCACCATCCAACTGGGGAAGATACAAGATAGTAATTAACTTCCGTTCTGGACATGGACTGAATTTGTCTGCATAGGTGTTTGTGAGTGGAAGGTGGGGTGCCTATACAGAGACCTGGACTCCTCACAGATACATCAGTCAGGGTCAGTTTTTGTCCTGTTCCCCAAGAGCAGGAAGTATGGCTGCTGATTCTGTTGAAATCTCCATTGAAGGCAATTTCTTCATAATAAGGCGGACCCGAGGACAGGGATAGCCAGCAGTCCTCAGTTGCCCTTGGATCAGTTCTATTAAGGGCATAAACAGCTCCTCTCACTAGGTTAAACATCCTCTGTCTTGTTGAAGGAATCTCCGTGGTAATAGTTAGAGGTACGTGAGGATTGGGAGGTTAGGTGATAGCAGCCATACTAAGGGGGTCTGCAATCAATGGAGTACGCTGAGTAATAGTATGGGTGAAGGGTGTGGACTTGGTTGGGGGGCCTAAAGGATTGTAGGGGGTCTCTAATTTTAATCTGATAGTGAACAATAATCCCTCATCATATCTTTCCTTGTAAATCCTAAGACCCCAGGTATACCCTTTTGTCCATCCCAGAGCTCTTTTCCCTGGTTCAGTAAAGGTGACACGGCGCAGATGGCACCAGTCAGTACACTCATCTAGGTCAAATCCTCCAGGTATATCAGATGCTAGGGAATAGTTGGCTGTTACTCTAATATAGTCCCAGCTTGAGGAGGGCTTCCAGTGGGCTGTACCTGAAGTCTCGCAACCCCAGCTCTTGCAAAAGAAGTCAGCCTTACCTCCACATGTTGGATTAAGGGATTGACTTTGGTGGGGCCCAGGACAGACAAAGAAGGGATGGGTTTGAAGCATACTTCTATCCCTTTGGTTAGAGCAACCACCCCATGGGTCTCTCAAATGTTTTTCTACGTACGGACAGGGTGTTAAAGGTGCCCATGAATGTCAGAGTACCCCACCAAGTCCCATCCAGTAGGGGATCCTATAGCCAACTTAAAGATGTCAGGGAAAAGATCAGGCCACCAAGTCCACAGAGGGTGTACCTTGGCTATTGTCCATACAGCCCTACCCCCCTCATTGAGTACCTCCCACGTTTGTTGAACAGGACTGTGGGGTTTGAAGTCCATTGGGATCACTCCTACAAAGCAGGCACAACTTAAAAGGGTTAGTAGTCTTCTCCAAAGTCCACTCAACATGGCTGACTCCAGGGGGTGCTCTCTTGACATGGGATGCATGGACCAAGTGGGGATTCCTTCCAATTTGAGATATTTATTTCCATACATAGTTGGTTTCACCTCAGTGAAGTCAGTTTCCCAGTAGGCTCCAGGGCTGTCTACTCGCAGTTGTTTTCTTTCCTGGAGCTTGCTAGACTCAGCATTGGTAAGTGCACAAGCAAGGAAGTTTTTTATTATCTCCTCCACAATTCTCTTTAATCCAGGAATGTAATAGTGGGACTTACTAACCAATTTTAGTATTTTTTTAGTTCCTAAATGAGTCAGATGATCTATGTTAGCTAAGTAATCTCGCCCCTCTTCTTCTGTGAGGGTTCTTTTATTTATTTCCTCAGCAGCGGGCTGTTGGGTTCTCATAACCAGTCATTGGCCCTTGGGCTGCTTTTTTAGCTTCTTGGTCTGCCATTTGATTTCCCTTTTCAACGGGCCCAGTTCCCTTCTGGTGTCCTGGGCAATGGATAATTGCCACCCAGCGGGGCAGATGAACAGCTTCTAATAAGCTGAGAATTTCTTCTTTATTTTTGATATCTTTGCTGGCAGACGTCAGCAGTCCATGGTGTAGGTATATTGCTCCGTGACTATGAGCCGTGGCAAAAGCATACCGGCTGTCGGGATAGACATTAAGAGTCCTTCCTTCTGCCACCTTAAGGCTTGAATTAGTGAAATTAGTTCCCCTTTTTGAGCTGATGTACCATCCGGTAGGCTGCTGGCCCATATGACAGAATTTCCATCCACTACTGCTGCCCCAGCCCTCTGCTTACCTTCTACTACAAAGCTGCTTCCATCCGTGAACCAAGTCATCGCCCCTGGCCAAGGTTGTTCTGTGAGTTCTGGCCAGATTCCAGGCTCTTCTGCCAGTATTTCTTCACACTTATGTGCAGGGGTCTCGTCAGCCTCAGGTAGTAAGGAGGCAGTGTTGAGAATGGCTGGGGGTGCGAAACTTACTCGCTCTGTCAGCAATAGACTCTGGTAAAGCGTCATTCAGGCATTGGTCATCCAGCAGTCCGGCAGTTGCCTGACGATGCTCTCAAGAGAGTGTGGGGCCACTATGGTAACATTCTGGCCCATAGTCAGTTTGTCAGCATCTCTTAATAGCATAGCCGTGGCTGCTATCGCTCGCAGGCAGGAGGGCCATCCACTGGCCACAGGGTCCAGTTTCTTTGAAAAGTAGGCTACCGGGCACTTCCATGGTCCCAAAACCCGGGTAAGGACTCCCCTTGCCACTCCATTTCTTTCATCAATGTATAGGGTGAAAGGTTTGTTTAAATCTGGCAGGGCCAATGCTGGAGCCTGCAACAGTGCCTTTTTGAGAGTTTCAAAGGCTAGCTGATGTTCCCTGGTCCAGGTGAATTCCCCTTTCTCTTTGGTTAGTGGATACAAGGGAGCTGCCAGTGAGGCAAATCTGGAATCCAGAGTCTGCAAAACCCGGCAGTCCCCAGGAACTATCTTACCTGGCAAGCAGTGGTTGGGGCCGGGATCTGCATAACAGCTTGATTTCTGGCTTCTGTGAGCCACCATTGTCCATCTCTCAGGACATATCCTAGGTAGGTCACTTCTATCTGGCATAACTGAGCCTTTTTAGCAGAGGCCCAATAGCCCAGCTTACCTAACTCGCCCAGGAGGTTATGGGTTCCAATTTCACAGTCCTTGGGTGTTTCTGCAGCTAGGAGCAGGTCATCTACATATTGCAGAAGAGTCACCTGTGGGTTATTGGCTCAGAAAAGAGCAAGATTTCGGTGTACGGCTTCATCGAACAAAGTGGGTGAGTTCTTGAATCCCTGAGGCAGCCTCGTCCATGTGAGCTGTCCAGCCTGTCCACTCTCAGAGTCTCACCATTCGAAAGCGAACAAGGACTGGTTGTTGGTGTGTAACCTCAAACAGAAAAAAGCGTCTTTAAGATCCAGGACTGTGTATCATGTCCGACAAGGTGGCAAGGTGCTGAGGAGGTTATATGGATTTGGCACCGTGGGGTGTATGTCCTGAACTCTCTTATTGACTTCTCTAAGGTCCTTGACTGGACGGTATTCACTGGTCCCTGGTTTTTTTACTGAAAGTAAAGGAGTGTTCCAAGGGGATTTGCATGGGACCAAAATGCCTTGTTGCAGCAGTTTGTTGATTTGGGGGCATATACCCTCTTGAGCTTCTCTGAACATGGGATATTGTCGGACCCCTATAAGGGTGGCCCTGGACTTAAGTTCAATCACCATGGGGGGGACCAGTTTTGCCATCCCCACTCCTCCCGTCTCTTCCCATGCCTGAGGGTATTGATTCAACCAGTCCTGTAATCTCTCATGGGGCTTTACTTTATTTTGGTAAAGTCGATATTCCCCTCCTAGTTGTAAAGACAACTCTAGAGTCTGGGGCACTTTTATTCCCCAGAAAACCTCTGGTCGATGAGAGGTGAAAGTTATTTGTGCTTTTAACTTGGTTAGTAAGTCTCTCCCCAATAAAGGCATAGGACACTCTGGAATGACTAGAAACAAGTGAGTTACTCGATTTCGCCCTATGTCTACTACTTGGGATGTGGTCCATGGATACATTTTTTGTCCCGTGGCCCCAATCACCAAGGTTTTTTCATTTTTCTTCACTTTTCCTAGAGGAGTTTTGAGTACTGAAAATTCGGCTCCCATGTCGACTAGAAAATACTCGGGGGTCCTTCTAAGTTTACCCTAGGCTAGGGGAGGGGGTCCGAGCCCCTTTCCCCCTAGTTTTCATCTTCTCCAAGAGAAAGCACCTTTACCTCTTGTTTTTTTTTTTTTTCCCTCCCGGACAGTTGCTCTTCCAGTGGCCCATTTCCTTGCAATATGCGCATTGGTTCCTCTCCAGGTGCTGCTGGCTTTCTCGAGGTCTCCTTGGTCCCTGCTGTCTTTTGTCTCCCAGGTTTCCTGAATGTCTACCTCTTCTTCCTTTATCTCTTTCTCCTACTGCGGCCAGGATCCTAGTCAAAACCTTTTCTTGCATCCTGTCTCTCCTATACTCATCCTCTCTTTTCTCTCTCTTCTCTCTCTCTAACTTTTCATCTTCTGTTTCTTTCCTATGATACACTTTCTCTGCCTCTCTAACTACATCCCTTATAGTGTAATCCTACAAGCCCTCAATTCCCTGTAACTTCTTCTTAATGTCAGGAGCCTACTGGTCAATGAAGGCCATAAGTACTGAGGCCCTTTGACCCTTACGTAGGGTGGAATGGGGTATATCTCCTATAAGCATCCATGAGCCTTTCGAGGAAGACTGAGGGGGGCTTAGTTGCTCCCTGCATAACCTCTATTACCTTGGCCAGATTCGTGGGCTGCTGGAGAGCACCTTAGAGACCCGCCACTAGGACCCAGCGATAATTGGACAGTCGTTCCCTACCTGGTGCCATATTATAATCCCATCATGGCCGGGTTAGCGGGAATCCTTCATCTATTTCAGCTGGAGTTTGGACAGGGTGCCCAGCCTCGTCTCAGACGTTTTTCTGAGCCTGGAGGAGAATTCTCTCTCTCTCCTCGGTTGTGAATAGAGTCTGCAGAAGCTGCTGGCAGTCATCCCAGGTCGGCTGGTGTGAATAGATTAATGATTCAACCAACCCAGTGAGTTTTGATGGGTTCTCTGAAAAAGGGAGGTGATTAGCTTTCCAGATATAGAGGTCAGAAGAGGAAAAAGGCCAATACTGTAGGGGCTGTAGACTGTTCAGATCAGCAGGGGGAGCTCCAATAGCCCTGAGGGGGAGCACCAAGGTTGAATCCTCAGGCCCCTCAGGGGTGACTCCTTTCCGGCTCCTTGTTCCTGTGGAGGGACCCCCTCCTCCGGCAGGGGCCTGAGGCAGGGGTCCCGAGGGAGCTGAAGATTGGGGCTGGGGAGCATATGGTGGGGGTTGAGGGGTGTCAGGCCACTCAGGGGGTTCTTCAATCTCTGGATAGATCTTGGGGGGTTTCATCACTGGTGTGCTGCAATCAAAATCTCCCCTGCGCAGTGGTTTTGGTTTCTCTTTCTCACCATTTTCTCAGATGGCTAGAATCTTGGTGCCAGGGCAGAGAGGTCGGAGGAATGAGCGAACCCATGGGGATGGGTAGCGAGCCAAGTCCTCCCATACTGTGATGTACGGTTGCTGCTCTGGATACGACCCTGGCCCCTCCTGAAAAACAATGGCCTTCACAGCCCTTATGGTGGGTAAGTAAAAAGTTCCTTCTGCTGGCCAACCTACTCCAAAAACAGGCCATTCCGAGGAATAGAAAGTCATCTATGGCTTTTTCTTCACTGTTACTGACAAATTTCGTCCTCTAGCCCTAACGTCCATTCAATGGTCCTTAGTCAAAGATAAAAAAGTAGACACAGTCTGTCCCATAGTGAAGAATAAGAATAAACACAACACAATGACAGAGACAGAAAACACTAAGACATCCAAACACACTGTCCGCGTCTGGACTTATACAACCAGCCAAATGCTACCTCTGACGGAGTGGGATTCCACGTCCACTCCTCTGGCAGGAAGAGCACTCACTCTTCTTCACTCTGCCAGGCAACAGCCAGGTCCTCCTGCCTGTTCCGTACCCTGGGCACTCCATGGTCTCCCTCGGAATGTCTTCCAGGGGTGCAGCCTGTGGGGAAATAGACTGTCCTCTTCCCACAGCCACTAGGATCCTTATGGTCCTCAGTGGCAGCTGCCAGAATACAGAATACCAGAACTGGTAACACAGGTGGGGCTCAAACCCACAATCTCAGAACTGAAAAACTAAGACACAAATTCAGCAGTGCCACACTTAGACACTTAGACAACAGACAACATAACAAGACTCACACAAACAAACGTACCTCCAAGGGGTCCTTTGGGGTTCCTGGGTGTCAAGCAGATCTCTTTGGTACCTCCAAATGAAAGAACCTAGTGGGGAAACCCCCACTCAACTCCAGATTCGGAATGACCCCAAGAATCACGAATAGAACACAATGCCTTGATGTAACAACACGAGGTATTTTAATGGTGGAGCTCCGGGTCAAAACACATCTCACACAGGAGACAGTTGATTCGACCACGAGGCTTGGAAGCTAGGGGTTTTTATAGAAAAGGAGTGGGGCTGGGGAGGAATTGGCACGGTTTCACATGATTGGTCCATTTAAACATCAGCAGCCAGAGTTCAGAGAGGGGTGGGGGAGATAGGGTGGTGATGGGCCTGCCTTTGCATGTCCTGGTCTGTTCTGCTATGTTCTCAGCCCCAGGTTTCAAAGCTCACATAGAACACTTTGGGCTATTTGACATACATTACATGAATCACAGATCTCAAGTTTTATTTCCTTTCAGATGCAGACAATAATCTTGTAAAACATCTGGCTTTGGAGAATGCTAATTAGGCTTGTAAGGCAGTCCTGCCTGGTAAGATTAGGGACAAAGATCTTAATGAGATGATTGATCTTTGTCGTGTTCCCTTACAAGATGTCCAAGACAGTCAATCTTGCAATGGGTGCAGCTCTTCAACCTCTTATGGCAATTGGCAAGGCTCTTCAGCATGCTGGCCTACAAACTAGTTTTTTTAAGTGTAGCCAGCCTGGACAATTTGCATGAAAGTGTCCCACTGTGCCCTCCCTTAATGGTGCTCCAGCACAACCTACTGACCAATCTTTTCGGCCTACATGGCCTTATTTTCTTTGTCCACGCTGCAAAAACGGCCAGCATTGGGTAAACACTTGCAGAGCTCAGACAGATGCATCTGGGAATCCCCTGCCTCCCGTTCAGGGAAATGGATATGGGGGACAGACCAAGTCCAAAAAACCATCGCATTTCTCCCAGACACGGTGTACAGCCAGCAGACAAATCAGCCACTGGTCTCTCTAGAGCCATCATGGGCAGAGCAGGACTGAACTTGTGTTCTGATACCACTGCAAATTTAACACCTGAGCATGGCGTTTATATCCTCCCTATGGGGTCTATGGCCCTCCTTCACCTCATACTTATTATTATTATTATTATTATTATTATTATTATTATTATTATTATTATTATTATTATTATATTAGGGCGTGCTTCTGCCACTTTGAAAAGACTTACTGTCCATCCCTCAGTAGTAGATAATTACTACACTGGAGAAATTAAAATTTTAGTTAGTGCCTCTCAAAGACCAATTTCTGTATCAAAGGGCAACGTTTAGCACAAGCCTTGCCTCTACCTTTAGATACTTCCGATCCAGCAATGGGCACACATCGTGGTTCTTCACAGCCAGGGTCATCAGATCTGTATTGGGTACAAGCAATTACCAAAGATTGCCCTACATTTTGCCTTAAGATAAATGGCAAGAGCGTTGAGGGCCTTTTAGACTCAGGTGCAGATTCTCTTATGATTTTACAAAGTGCCTGGCCTGCTACTTGGCCATTAAAGGCCTCTTTAACTCATTTACAGGGAATTGGACAATCAAGAAATACTGTCCAGAGTTCACAGTTATTGACTTGGGAAGATGATGAAGGAGATTTTGGTTCTATTCAGCCTTATGTTGTCCCTGGTCTGTCCATTAATTTATGGAGAATAGACTTTCTTTCTCAAATGAGAGTCATTATGTGCAGTACCAATGGAGTCATTACTCAACAAATGCATATTCCGTGTTAACTCTATGGACACAGACTGGGTAAAAATAGCCAAGGATGCCTGCACCAATAAAGGCCACCCCCAATAGTTGAACCAAGTTTAGGTTATGACTCCTATTTTTCATAAGGAACATTGCTCTCCCTGCTCCTCAGGCAGATAAGATTACATGGAAAGATGATACCCCTGTCTGACTTGACCATTGGCACCTTCCTGCAGATAAATTGTCAGCAGCCATAGAGTTAGTGCAGGAAATATTGATAGCTGTACACATTGAATCATCCTCTTCGCCTTGGAACACTCCTTTGTTATAAGAATGTGAAATGGTAAATGGAGGATGTTACAAGATTTTAGAGAAGTTAATAAGACTATGGTCCCCATGGGGGGTCTTAAAACCTAGTATTCCCTATCCAGTGGTTATTTCCAGGGGATATGTAAAATTTGTGATTGATATAAAAGTTTGGTTCTTTTCCATTCCTCCCCATCCTGAAGATTGTAAATGCTTTGCATTTACCCTTCCAGTAGTTAATTGAATAGGGCCTTTGCCTCACTTCCAATGGATGGTCCTTCCTCAAGGTATGTCTGTCACATACTCAGGTGGAGTCAGCTTGACAGGCCTAGAGGCCTAGAAGCCACTAATGCGGCTGAGAGTTTCATGGAAACTCACCTCCAGGAGTCTAGTGTTCTCTCTAACCCATATATTAATATTCCATTCCCGAGTTAGTCTGGTGTATGGATCCATGTGCTCTGTTTTAGTATTATCCTATTATAAGTGCCTTTTAAGACTCTCTCTCTCTCTTTTGAGTTTGGAAGGTTGGGTTTTCCTATTTATCTCTGGTTGTCTTGCATCTCTCTGTGGAAACCACGCAGATCCTAAGGGAAAAAAAATAACAACAACAACAACAACAACAAAAAAAAAACCTTCAAATGGCTCCCAATTGCTGGGATTAAAGGCAGGGGCCAACAATGCCTGGCAAACCAAAACAATAAAACACCAAATATAAAACCCTAATTTTTTTTAGTAAATATCAAAAACAAAAACAACAACAAAAACAACAACAACAACAACAACAAAACAACAATCCGTAAGAAATACTGTAAATGCTAAAAAACTGAAGTCAAATGAAGGCTAAATTAAATCCCAAACACTAAAATACACTAAAATCATTTAAACAAAGAAAAAAACTATAAAAATACAAGGAAGCCTGAAAACAAAACAAAGCAAAACAAAAACTCTAAATCACTCTTTAAAAACACTCTAAAACTTTAAAATAATCTAGCAATCTAAAAAGAATACGTATGAAGCCGAAATATCTCTAAAACATTTATTTATTTATATATATTTATTTATTTATTCATTCATTCATTCATTCATTCATTTAATAAATTCTGTCATTCTATCTTTCTGTTTTTCTATCTTTCTCTTTTTCTCTTTTTCTTTCTTTCTCTCCATGTCTCTTTCTTTCTCCCTTTCTCTCTCTCTCTCTCTCTGTCTCTGTCTCTCTCTCTTACCCCCTCTCTGTCTCTCTCCCTCTCCCTCTCCTTCTCTCTTTCTCTCTCTCTCTCTCGATCTCTCTTTTGACCTGTCAGTCTATCTGCCTGCCTGCCTTTCTTCTTGCCTTCCTTATTCCCTTCCTTGCTTCCTTCCTTCATTCCTTCCTCTCCCTCCACTCTCTCCTCTCTCTCTCCTCTCTTTCTCTCTCTCTGTCTCTGTCTCTCTGTCTCTCCTGCTATTTGTCTCTCTGTCTCTTTGTATCTTTCTGTCTCACTCTCTCTGTCTCTCTCACTGTCTCTCTCTATCTTTCTTTCTGATTATTTGCCTGCCTGCCTCACTTACCA
>NW_028227277.1:10155233-10157733 GCF_978045245.1 Mus caroli
TTGAGTTTAAGAGCTTTAGTGTTGCCAGCCAGTTTTTTTGTTTGTTTGTTTGTTTGTTTGTTTGTTTTTTGTTTTAGTGTTTTGGGGTTTTATTTAGGCTTTATTTATTTATTTACTTATCTATTTATTATTTTTGCATTTTACTTAGGAGTTTTTTGTTGTTGTGGTGGTGGTGGTGGTGGTGCTTGTTTTTCTTCTATTTTTAATTTTAGAGTTTTAAATTTGGAGTTTAAAAGTTTTAGATTTGTCAGTCAGTGGTGGCCCATGCCTTAAACCCCAATACTTGGGAGGCAGAGGGGGGTGGATTTCCGAGTTTGAGGCCACCCTCGTCTACAGAGGCAGCTCCAGGACAGGTAGGGATACAAAGAGAAACCCAGTCACGAAAAAAAAAAGGAATAAAGAAAGAAAGAAAGAAAGAAAGAAAGAAAGAAAGAAAGAAAGAAAGAAAGAAAAAAGAAAGAAAGAAAAAAGAAAGAAAGAAAGAAGAAAGAAAGAAAAAGAAAGAAAGAAAGAAAGAAAGAAAGAAAGAAAGAAAGAAAGAAAGAAAGAAAGAAAGAAAGAAAGAAAGAAAGAAAGAAAGAAAGAAAGAAAAAACAAAGAAAGGAAAGACAGAAAGAAAACTACTTTATGGATATTTTTGGCTTATTGTGTGGTTCTTTTTTTAATATTACAGTTTTTTTAAGGTGATTATACGGTTTTAGAAGAGAATTTTAGAATATTGTTTGGTTTTAAGAGTTATAATGTATGTTTAGAGGTTTTTCTATAATTTTTAAAGGACTTTAGGGTGTTTTAGTGATATCTGGTTCTTACAAGGTTTAAGGAACTTATTTTTTAGCACTTTACTGTTTTATTCAGTTTTTGTGTGTGTGTTCTTGAGTTTTTCTTTTAAATTTGAGGGTTGTATATTGTGAGTTTAAGAGTTTTAGTGTTGCCAGCCCCTTTATTTAGAATTTTTAAAATTTAGGTGTTTTATTTAGGGTTTGAAGGATTTTTAGAAGAGTGTTTTAGAGTTTTTTTGGTTGTCAGGCTTTTAGAATATTTTTAGTTTTTTTTCCTCGTTTTTAAAGGATTTTAATGTATTTTAGGGTTTGGGGGTTGAATTTAGGCTTTATTTTATTTATTTATTGTTTAGCATTTTACTCTATTTCTTAGGGGTATTTTGTTGTCCTCGATTTTTTTTTTTTTATTTAGGGTTTTATATTTGCGGATTGTTTTACTGTTGCCAGACAGTGGTGGCACATGCTTTAAATTCCACCAATTAGGAGGCAGATGTAGGTGGACTTTTGAGTTCAAGGCCAGCATAGTATACAAAGGGAGCTCCCGGACAGCCAGAGGTACATAGCTAAACAGATTCTCTCAAAACTCAAAAACAGAAAGCTCAAAAAAAATTTTTTTTAGAGTCTTTTTGGGGTTCTTGTGTATTTTTTTTTCTTTTTTTCTTTTTTAGAATGTTAGTGTTTTTCTTAAGGTTATTTGGAAGATTTTTTTAGAGTTTTGATGTTTTTTGTTTTTGTTTTTGTTTTGTTTCATGTCTTTCAGGATTCTAGTGTATTTTTTTTTGTTTGTTTTTCTTTTTTTTTTTTTAATATTTTAGAATGTTTTAGTTTTTTTTTTTTGTTTTTTGTTTTTTGTTTTTAAGGCTTTACAGGTTTTTTTCTTTTAGGGATTTTTTTTTTTTTGCCTTTTTTTTTTGTTAGTTTTGTTTTGATTTTTGTATTATTTTTTATTTTTAATGTTTTTGAGTATTATTATTTTTAATATAAGGTTTTATTTTTGGATTTTAAGACTTATGTTTTGGCTCAAAGTGGTGGCCCTTGCCTAGTTTCTCATCAACTGGGAGGCAGAAGTAGTGGAATTCTTAGTGCATGGCAGCCTGGTTCAAAGAGGAGCTCCAGGACATCCAGAGATACACAGAGAAACCCAGTCTACAAAAACTTAAAAAATAAAAATAAATAAAAATAAATATAAATATAAAAACAAATATAAAAAATAAAAATAAAGAAAGGAAGGAAGGCAGGAAGGAAAGAAGGAAAAAATAAAAAAACAAAGAAAGAAAGAAAGAAAGAAAGAAAGAAAGAAAGAAAGAAAGAAAGAAAGAAAGAAAGAAACTATTATGGACATTTTGGCTTAGTGTGTATTTTTTTTTTCTTTTTAGATTTCTAAGTGTTTTTTTTTTTAGGGTTTGTACAATTTTTAAAAGAGTGTTTTAAGAGTTTTTTTTTTTTTTTTTGGTTTTCAGGCTTTCGAGTATTTTTAGTGTTTTTCTTGTTTTTTTAATGATTTTCGTATATTGTATGGTTTTGGGATTTAATTTAGCCTTTCTTTTTCTCTCTCTTTTTTATTCTTTCTTTCTTTTTTCTTTTTTATTAAGCATTTTACAGTATTTTTCAGGGTTTGTTGTTGTTGCTCTCCTTGATTATTTTTTAGAATTTTTAGGGATTTATATTTGGGTTTTAATTGTTCTAGGGTTGCCAGGCAGTGGTAGCCCAAGCCTTTAATC
>NW_028227277.1:10160233-10217733 GCF_978045245.1 Mus caroli
AACCACCTCTGCCTCCTGATTGCTGGAATTAAAGGCGTGCGTCACCACGCCCGGCAACTGTGCACTTTTTAACATGCACAATTCAAATGACTTGGGAAAAAAAAAAAAAGACTAAAAAAACAAAAAAATCAGGTCATTCTTGGATTCTTGAATATGTATATATATATTTAGATTTTTAGAGTTTTTTTTAAAGGCTTTTGTTGGTTTTTTAGAACAATGATTTGAGAACTTTGGCTTTAAGGTTTTTAGTATATGTTTAGTGATTTTTTTTCTTTGTTTATTAAGAATTTTAGGATTTTTTCTTGATTTTCAGTTCTGATTAGGGTTTAGTTCATTTTTTAAATGATTTACTGTTTTATTTGACTGTGTGTGTGTGTGTGTGTGTGTGTGTGTGTGTGTGTGTTTGTGTGTGTGTGTGTGTACTTGAGTATTTTTTAAAAATTAAAGGGTTATATTTTGGGGGTTTAAGGGTTTTAGTGTTACAAGGCAGTGGTAATCCATGCCTTAAATCTAAGACTTGGTAGGCAGAGGCAGGTGTATTCCTGAGTTGTAGGCCATCCTGGTCTACAGAGTGATTTCAGGGACTACCACTGTACACACATAGATTCCCAGTCTTCAAAAACACACAAAAAGAAAGGAAGAAAAGAAAGAAAGGAAGAAAGAAAGAAAGAAAGAAGGAAAGAAAGAAAGAAAGAAAGAAAGAAAGAAAGAAAGAAAGAAAGAAAGAAAGAAAGAAAGAAAGAAAGAAAGAAAAGATGATGACTCTTTGGGCATATCAGGCTTTCTATGTATTGTTTTTTCTTTTTATTAATTCTTATTTTTTAGAATTTAACGTTTTTTTAAAGGGTATTTAGGCCTTTTTGATAATTGTTTTAGAGTTTTTTTGCATTTCAGGGTTTTAGTGTATGTTTATGGTTTTAGTTTTGGAGTGTTTTAGAGTTTTATTTTTGGTTTTCAGTACTTTAGTGTATTTTTAGTGTTTTTTTTTTTTTTTTTTTTTTTTTTAGAATTTTATGGTGTTTTAGGATTTTGGGGATTTTAATCAAAAATTTTTAAGGTTTATCTTTTATTTGGATTTATTTATTTATTTATTTATTTTTCGAGTATTTCACTATTATTATGTTTTGAAATGTTTTATAGTTAGAGTTATAGGATTGCCAGGCATTGGTTTTCCATGCATTAAATCTCAGCACTTGGGAGCAGAGTTAGTTGGATTTTTGATTTCGAGGCCAGCATGGTCTACAGATAGTAGTCCAGGACAACCAGAGACACACAGAGAAACCCAATCTCCAAAAACAAAACAAAACAAAACAAAGCAAACAAACAAAAAACAAAAAAAAAAAACCAAAATAAAACAAAAAGACTTATAATTTCATACTGTGTCCTTGTTTTATTATTATTATTATTATTATTATTACTATTATTATTTATAATTTTAGTGTTTTTGTTAAGGCTTTTGTAGGGTTTTTATTAGACAGTTTTGTTTTGTTTTGTTTTTTTTGTTTTGGTTTTCAGTATTTTAGTGCACTTTTAGTGTTTTTTTTTTTTTTTTTTTAATGATATTAGGGTATTTTTGGATTTGTGGTGTTTTATTAAGTGTTTTTTACGGTGTTATCTTTGTTTTTCAGATTTTTTTCTGTGAGTTTTTGAGTTTTCTTATCTTTTCTTTTCCTTTTAAATTTTTAAGTTTTATTTGGTGAGTTTAAGAGTTTCAGGGTTGCAGGGCGTGGTGGCACATGCCTTTAATCCCACCACTAGGGAGGCACAAGCAGGAGGATTTCTGAGTTCGATGCCACCCTGGTCCACAAAGTGAGTTCCAGGACAGCCAATGCTACACAGAGAAACCCTGTCTCGAAACAAAACAAAACAAACAAAAAAACCAACCAACCAAACAAACAAAAAAAGTGTTTCAGGAATGCCAGGCTGTGGTGGCCCATGCCTTATATCCCAGCATTTGAGAGGAATAAGTGTTGGATTTCTTAGTTCGAGGCCAGCATGCTCTAGAGAGGCATGCTCAGTATTGGCAGAAATACAAAGAGAAATCCATTGTGCAAAAAAGTCAAAAAGAAAGAAAGAAAGAAAGAAAGAAAGAAAGAAAGAAAGAAAGAAAGAAAGAAAGAAAGAAAGAAAGGAAGGAAGGAAGGAAGGAAAGAAGGAAAGAAGGAAGGAAGGAAGGAATGAAGTAAAGGAAGGAAGGAGGAAACAAATTACTTTATGCATATATTGGGCTTCCTTATATTTTTTCCTTTATTTTTCCTGTTTTTTTTTCCTTTTTTTTTTTTTCTTTTTTTCGTTTATAGGGTTTTGTGTATGGTTAGTTTTTTAAAAAACATTTTAGGGAGACTTTTTTTTTTTTTTTGCTTTAGGTTTATATTTTATGGTTTTACTATTTGTGTGTGTATGTATCTGTGTTTGTGTCTGTGTGTGTTTCTGTGTGTGTGTCTGTGTGTGTCTGTGTGTGTGTATCTGTGTGTTCCTGAATAGTTTTCAAAAAAATTAAAGGTCTTATTTTGTGGATTGAGAATTTTAGGGTTGCCTACTGTCTGGAGTGATCCATGCCTTTTATCTCAACATTTTAGAGAGTCTTTGATTTCTGAGTTCATGGTCGGGCTTAAAGAAAGAAAGAAAGATGGAAAGAAAGTTGGAAAGAAAGAAAGAATGAAATACTGTAAGTAGGAAATTTACTGTATGAAAAAGTTTGTTTCTTTTTTTTTAATGAATACTAGGGTTTTTAAAGAGTTTTTAGAAGAGAGTTGTATAGTTTTTTTTTTTTTTTGGAGGTTAATACTTTAAAATGTTTTTGGATTATTTTTTTTGGCTTTACTGTTATTTATTAGGGTTTTATTACTTGTGTGTGTGTATATGTGTGTTTGTGTGTGTGTGTGTTCTTGAATATTTTTCAAAAAAAGTAAAATTTATTTTGTAAAAAATTCAAAAAAAAACTCTAAAAATCTAAGAGAGAGAGAGAGAGAGTGAAAGAAAATTAGAAAGAAAGAAAGAAAGAAAGAAAGAAAAAAAGAAAGAAAAAAAAAGAAAGAAAAAATTACAGAAAAGAAAGAGTGAAATAAAAGAATGGAAGGAAGAAAAAACAAAGAAAGAGACAAAGTAAGGAAGGAATGAAAAAGAGAAAGGAAGGAGGGAAGGAAGGAAGGAAAGAAAGAAAGAAACAAAGGGAGAAAGAAAGGAAGGAAGAAAGAAAAAAGAAAAAAGAAATAATGAGAAAAAAGTATGGAAGGAAGAAAAAGAGAAAGGAAGGAAAGAAGGAAGGAAGGAAAGAAAGAGAGAAAGAAAAAAGAAAGAAAGAAAGAAAGAAAGAAAGAAAGAAAGAAAGAAAGAAGAAAAGAAGGAATGAAGTAAAGGAAGGAAGGAGGAAACAAATTACTTTATGAGGAAACAAATTACTTTATGCATATATTGGGCTTCCTTGTATTTTTTTCC
The DNA here is from genome assembly GCF_978045245.1 of Mus caroli. Taxonomy (NCBI): domain Eukaryota; kingdom Metazoa; phylum Chordata; class Mammalia; order Rodentia; family Muridae; genus Mus; species Mus caroli. Next base: position 10,163,672 of record NW_028227277.1, read on the forward strand.
TTTTTTTTTCCGTTTTTTTTTTTTTTTTTTTGTTGTTGTTGTTTTGTTTTGTTTTGTTTTGTTTTCGTTTAAAGGGTTTTGTGTATGGTTAGTTTTTAAAAAAACTTTTTAGGGAGACTTTTTTTTTTGCTTTAGATTTATATTTCATGGTTTTACTATTTGTGTGTGTATGTATCTGTGTTTGTGTCTGTGTGTGTGTGTGTGTGTGTGTATCTGTGTGTTCCTGAATAGTTTTCAAAAAATTTAAAGGTCTTATTTTGTGGATTGAGAATTTTAGGGTTGCCTACTGTCTGGAGTGATCCATGCCTTTTATCTCAACATTTTAGAGAAAGAGTCTTGGATTTCTGAGTTCATGGTCGGGCTTAAAGAAAGAAAGAAAGATGGAAAGAAAGTAGGAAAGAAAGAAAGAATGAAATACTGTAAGTAGGAAATTTACTGTATGAAAAAGTTTGTTTCATTTTTTTAATGAATACTAGGGTTTTTAAAGTGTTTTTAGAAGAGAGTTGTATAGTGTTTTTTTGGAGGTTAATACTCTAAAATGTTTTTGGATTATTTTTTTGGCTTTACTGTTATTTATTAGGGTTTTATTACTTGTGTGTGTGTATATGTGTGTTTGTGTAAGTGTGTTCTTGAATATTTTTCAAAAAAAAGTAAAATTTATTTTGTAAAAAATTCAAAAAAACTCTAAAAATCTAAGAGAGAGAGAGAGAGAGAGAGAGAGAGAGAGAGAGAGAGAGAGAGAGAGAAAGTTAAAGAAAGAAAGAAAGAAAGAAAAAAGAAAGAAAGAAAGAAAGAAAGAAAGAAAGAAAGAAAGAAAGAAAGAAAGAAAGAAAGAAAGAAAAGCTTGGGGGGAGCGGGGAGGGAAGACATTCAGGGTCATTCTTGGATTCTTGAATGTGTATATATATATTTGGAACTATAGAGGGTTTTTTTTTTTTTTTCTGGTTTTCTTGGGGTTTTAGAACAACGTTTTGGAAATCTTTGTCTTTAAGTTTTTTAGTATCTGTTTCGTGTTTTTTTTTTCCTTTGTTTATTAAGAATTTTAGGTTTTTTTCTTGATTTTTGGTTCTTATTAGGGTTTAGTTCATGTTTTTAATGTTTTAATGTTTTATGATTTTATGTGTGTGTCTGTGTGTGTGTGTTCTTGAATATTTAAAAAATAAAATAAAATTTATTTTGTAGTTAAGAATTTTAGTGTTGCCAGTCTGTGGTGACCCATGCCTTTTATCCCAGCATTTTAGAGGCAGAGGTCTTGGATTTCTGAATTCATGGTCAGGCTCTTCTACAGTGTGAGTTCCAGGACAGCCAAAGATACAAAGAGAACCCCTGTCTAAAAAACTTAAAAAAAAAAAAAAAAAAAAAAAACCTAAAAGAGAGAGAGAGAGTGAGAAAGAGAGAGAGAGAGAGAGAGAGAGAGAGAGAGAGAGAGAGAGAGAGAGAGAGAGAGAGAGAGAAAGTTAGAAAGAAAGAAAAAATTACAGAAAAGAAAGAAAGAAAAAAGAAAGGGTAGGAAGAAAGATAAAAAGAAAGAAAGGATGGAAGGAAGACTCTAAGTAAAAAACTTATTGTATGGAAACTTTTGCGTTCTTTTTTATTATGTTTTTTATAATATTAGGTTTTTTATTTTTTAAGTGTTCTTACAAGACTGTTGTACAGTTTTTGTTTTTGTTTATGATTGTTGGATTTTAGTGTATGTTTAGTTTTTTAATATATTTTAGAGAGTTTTTTTGGGGGGCCTTTATGGATATATTTTAGGGTTTTACTTGTGTGTGCTCTTGAGCATTTTTTTTAAAAAAAATAAGTTTTTATTTTGAGGTTTAAGGATTTTAAGGTTGCCTGACAGTGGTGATCCATATCTTTTATATGACACTGGTTGTCCTAGGTTAGAGAATAGTGTCTTTTGGATCATTTGTCCCTGTCCTAAGAGACAGCTCTGGATTTCTTGTAATTCCACTGTTGGGGAAACTGTGTATCAAAACATAGAGTCTCCTATATTGGTAATTGGAGTAGGCAATTTTGTTATACTTGAAAAGTGTATGTGGTAAATAAAGCTGGGTTCCAATAACTCCTTGGCCTAACTGACTCAGACAAATACAGTAGATAACAGAATAAGCAAGCTGGGCCCACAAAGCAAGAGCAGGTCATTCCTAGCAAGTAGTGGCTATGTATTCTTTCCATAGAAGGTAAAAAAAAAAAAAAAAAAAAAAAAAAAAAAAATCTATTGAACCCAGTAATTGTGTTTTTCTTTTCTAACTTTTGAGAGGCCTCAGCAAACCTTAAAACTTTCTGAGCTTCCTCAATCTTGGAAGTTTTGTTTGCTTCTGAGTTGTAGGATCCTCCATCCTTATAGGAAAAATATGTGTGAGAATTTTGCTTTCTATAAAAACCCAGTAATGTTATATTAGTATGTTTTTTTTTTGTTTTGCTTTGTTTTCTTTTAATCTCATGTGTGTCCCCTACTGCACATGGTTTATGTTTGAAATTCTAGTGATTCTTGAGAGAGTATTAATAAAAGAGCTCCTGAGAGGACCTGGGGCAGCTGCTGCTCCTTCTGCATCTGCTTTTATTGTCATTTGATTAAATGAACAATGTTCTAGCCAATGGAGCATGGTTGTGGGTTTATTAGGGTCTAAGGCCACTGATAGACATACATTGTTGAAAGGAGAAAAAAAAGTGCATAGTTGAGCGCACAAGGAGGGAGTTATTTTAATTTAAAAAATGTTAATGCTAATTAAAAAATAGTTGGATAGGGGCTAGGTATTTGGCTAACTGGGTAATTTACTTGCACTAACAGTAAATTCTAATATGCCAGCACTTGTCTGTAACCGAGCCCTGGAGGAGTAGAGAGAGATAGATGCCATGGCTTGCTGACATACCTGTGTAGCTGAAATGTTCAGCTCCAGGTTCAACGATAACAACTATCTCAAAATAAGATGGACAGCAGTAGAGGAAGTTACTCTTATCTTTCCAGTTTATCTGGAATGATTAATTCATTTAAGAAAGTTTAGAAAAACAGTATAATTGATTTGTAAAAATGTTTAAACATTGAATAATTTATAAAACAAATATTTCAATTCTTTCTATCTATAAATGTATATTTGACATTATGGGGAATGAAGATTAACAGCTTAAGAATGAATCTAAATACATTGAATAGGCCACTGACACAGTGTGTGCATAATTGTGAGTTTTAATTATGATATATTTTCAATTATCATAACAGTATGTTGGATAATATGTATTTTGAATGTGTCTGAATAAATAAAATACTGATCCAAAATAAAAGAATGAATTTAAAAACCAAATTTCTATATGTTTGCTGAACATCGAAATAGAAGACATCCTTGATCATTTATGTTTGAAGACCCATGTGAAGTATCCTTAATGATTAGGTAAGTTTAGGTGTAATTTATCTGAAGGCCAAACCAAATGAAATGATGTTTTGATGCTTTTATTAGAATACAAAAATCCATGTCTCAAACAAAAATTTATAGATTTTGTCAGTTGCATTTAATGTGTTAGTGTTATGAACTATAACATGGCAAAGGAATACCTTTGGTGGGCTTATGCAAGTGTTGCCCTTGAGAAATTACACCATGCAACAGACCTACTATGAAGGGATATATTGGGAGATGGTAGAGAAGTGAGGAACTGGGAGAGGTACAAAGGCATACAGACAAAAGCAAAATCATTAGGTCAGAAAAAAGTTTAGCAGAGAATAGATAGAGGGGAAGCTGGAAACAAAGAGAGAGCCAGAGAGCTACAGAAACAAGAAAAATGGGCATAGAGAGGCTGGGCCTGGAACAGAGAGAGGGGGCTAATCAGTTCTTTTATTCTGTCCCACAGTAAGTAGTTTAGTTTGTTTCAAGAAAGAAATATAATTTCTTTCAATGAATTTTGTAAGTAATCAGAAAATATTTTCATCTCTCAGAGCTGGTGGTGTTAATTTTATAGTTTTTATAAGTTTTTTTTGTTGTTGTTTTTGTTGTTGTTGTTTTGTTTTGTTTTTTTTGTTTTTTTGTTTTTTTTTTTGGTGAGACTAATTTCTTAAGAACAATATAAGCCAGGTATGTTGTTACATACCTGTAATAACACCTACATGCAATGCTGAGATCACCTTGACCCTAAATATTCTAGACCTCCCTGGACAATACACAACATACTAAGTGCCTATCTCAAAAATGAAATAAATCAATCCAATTTACCTTCTATATTTGTATCTTGTACCTTTGGAAACTAATAAGATAATGAATCAAAAACAAATTTCAATTATCTGTATGAATAAAAACAATAAGAAATGTTAAGAAGTTTAAAAAAAAACACGACAGTGATGGGGAGGGAGGAACCTGGTTGGGAAAGGGGACAAGAAGGTGAAGAAAGGAACATGATCAGGTACTGGGGTGTTGAACAGGACTGAAGCACTGAGGACAAGCAAAAAGAATGTAAACAGGCAACTTTGTCAGATAGGAGGTGAAAAAACCCTCTAGAATATATCAGAGACCTGGGAGGTGAGAGACCCTAAGGACCTGGAGGAGGGACCTAAGAGGAAATGCCCTACAAGGGGGAGAGGGAACTTGTAGAGTCCTCCTCCAGTGGAGGTACAGGACATCAAGTTGAAAGATGGGATTATCATCCCAAAGTTAAAAGCTCTAACACAGAATTGTTTCTGTCTGAAAGAACTGTAGGGAAAAAAATGGAGAAAAGCCTAAAGAAAAGGAGATCTAGTGAATGGACCAAATTGAAATCCAGCTCAAGGAGAGGCATCAAGGCCTGACACTATTACTTATGCTATCATATGCTCACAAAAAATGAGCTTATCATGACTGCCCTCTGAAAGACCAAACCAACAGGCGAAAGAGTCAGATGCTGAAATTTATATGCAACCAATGGACAGAAGCTGTGGATGAATTGGGGAAAAAAGCTGGAAGAATCTGAGGAAGAGGGCTACCCAGTAGTAGGACCAACAGTCTCAGATTTCCCAGGATCATTCAGACACTGAGCCAGCACCTAGGCATCATATACCAGGTGATATGAAGCCCACAATAAATATACAGCATAGGACTGCTGGGTCAGTCAGATAAGGTACATCCAATCCTCAAGGGTCTTGAGGCCCCAGGGAGCAGGGAGGTCTGGTGGGGTAGAGGCAGGATGGTGGGGACATACCTTTGGAGATGGGAAGTGGGGGCTTGGGGGAATGGGGGTATGGGGGCATATGGGAAGGGGGTATGGGATTTGTAACAGTCAGAGGGTGGACTAGGGGGCGATAAAGTCTGGACTTAGAAGAAAGATTAAAGAATAAATTATAAATAACTCACTACAATAGTGTGGGGAAGTTTGGTCCAACGGGCTATTTTCCATTCTCATATTCTTTTAGATTTTATTTGGAAGTAAATATAAATATGCTCTTATAATTAAACAAGAAAATGATTAGAGATGTTAAAAAATAAAGGAGTTGTATTTTGACTCTAAAGGTATACCTCCTAGTTAACTTTGTAATCACATCATTGAGATTTAACTTCCTTCAGAGAAGCATCAGAATAACAAGGATTAAAGAACCTTTCAAACTCTGTTTTATAGGAGACAAAAAAGTTAGCATTTTTTTTTATTTGGTTACAAATGTACAAGCAAGTGAAAAATGTGCATGCTTCATTAGTCTGAAGATTGGAAATTAGAAAAGTACTTCAGAGTATTCTCCATGATGTCTCTTTTAAACACAGACATTTTTTCTCCGTTCACCATCTGTATCAAAAAGCATATCTTAGTTGTTGGTCCCCAAGTTCATCAAACCCTAAAACAGAAAAGAACTTCATTAAATAAACTCCCAAGAATACAAATATGAAAGATTCTGTGAAAATGATTTATAGGGTAAGGGTTAGGTAGGGTTGGGATTAGGGTTAGTGTTAGGGTTAGGATTAGGATTAGGGTTACTTTCAATGCTTGTTGTTCTTTTTGATAATTGTTCTACAAAGGTAAAAGGAAAACATTACTATAACAATTCTGTTTATTTTTGGTGTTACTGCCATGCAGCATGAATGCTAAGCTAACAATCAAGCAGTTATGTATCTCCAATAATAAAATATATACATGAGCAAAAATAATTCCATATGAAACATAAAAGGAATAATCTTCCAACTGCCTTAAATTTTTGACAACGATTATGTCTAAATATACTTATATTTTTAAAATAACATGAAATAAAATTATGCTACCAATTGTGGGGTAAGAAAACTTTTTTTTTAATGAAAAAGAATTTTCCATAATGCACAGAATGACCTTAGCCTCCCAAATACTTATATTTATAGGCATGCACCATGCAAACATGGACTTGGAAATATACTAGTCTGGAAAGCTTAATTCTAGCTAGCGTTAATGCTTTTACCATATAATGTCATCATTTTGCTAAATAGCATAAGCAATCCTAGGAGGTAGTTCACTACATCATTTCCGTATCTACCTCCCCCCCACACACACACATGTGTATGTGCCATGTCTTCTACCTTCTCTTCCATTCTTAAGGATGACATATACTTGTTTTTTACTAAGTCCAAGGTTTTCCTTTGTCTCAACTATTGTCAAAAGTTACAGCAATTGTAACTTTGATTTTACATTTATGACTCTAGCTGGCCGGCAATGTAATGCCAATAGAACTAAGTTTTATAAAGTTTGATTTAGAATGATCACAAGGTCATGAATACTCATGATCAATAAAGATACACTGCCTCAAAATAAAGTATAAAAATATGTCTGAGGACAAATTTTAGTTGCTGATTGGTTTTCTCTAGGTTCCAATCTCAAGTAACACAGGGAAGTAGTAACATAAAGTTCTCTTTGTATTCTTTATGTTGGCACACAACCATGGTAATTTTCATTTAAAAAAAATATTAAGACAAGCCCTTTACACCTTTTCTCCTTGGGCTACTACATACCTATTTTGTCCTTTATTCACTGTGATCAGTTTTGTACCTCACATTTCCACTCAAATCATCTTTATTAAGTAAATTGACCTCCAAATTGTTAAGTTTATCTTTAAAAAAAATGCACCTGCATACATATGGAGACAAAGGGTTAATATTGGGTGTCTTCTTTGGTTGCACGCTACTCTTTCGGAGACAGAATCTCACTGAACCTAGAATTTATCCATTACGCTACACCTGGTTGCTATGAAGATCTGGGAATCTTCTTATCTCTGAATTAAATCTGAGTTTGGTCTTTGTAAAATGCTCACCAACACACCAACTTTTTTTTGTTGTTGTTGTTGTGTTGGTGGTGGTTTTTTTTTAGTTTTGCTAGTTTGTTGTGGTTTTTGGTGATGGTTGTGGTGGTGGTGGTGGTGGTGTTGGTGGTGGTGGTGTGTGCATGCATGCTGATCAGGGAATATAAGCTCGGGTCTCCATGCCTACACAGGAGAAAAATTACCAACTAAACCATCTTCCAGCCCTGAAAATCAATCTTATTTGGCCCATATGCAGAATATGACACAGTTAGTGTTCTTTTCTTCCTCAAAATTTTCCTTCACTCATGGTAGTTTTCTTTCTACCAATTGCTCTCTTCCATTAATGGCTCCCACTCACCAGCTGCCTCGTGCAGAGTTACAAATATTGAAGTACTCTGAGGGGCTGTCTTTGGACTCCTCATTTACATGGATGATCACTCATCCTTGAAATTTCATCCCGAGTTCAATGTTTAAAAATTGCCTTCAATTGGAGTATTTATTTATTTATTTATTTATTTATTTATTTATTTATTTATTTATTTATTTATTTTGTCTTTAGTTCCCATCTCTTTCCTGGACTGACTCATAATGGTACCTTCATCAATGCCTTCGGAGTCAAGAATTGTATTACTGTTCTTTTCCAATTGAATACTTTCCAAACTATTAACCAATCAAGTAAAAAATAAAATGAGTTAATAAGATCATCGTTGTCTCAGATCTTACTTGGAAACCATGTGATGACTGCAGTGATTGGTACAGTAATGGAGAGATGATATAAAATGTTTTGGTGATATTCTTCCAAAGGAATATTCTGCCAGGACTGTTGAGAAAGGTTGTTTCCATTCAGTGTTGTTACTAAATTTGTACTAATTTTAAGATTGTAAGAACGTATTTGCCAATTTGAGTTGGTTTTCTAATATTAACAACAGAGTCCAGATGACACCAGTAAATAAGCTTTCTCTCTCCTTTCAGCTCTGGTGTATTGTGCTTCATTTTGTAGACACTGGTAATCCTATTTCATCTTTCTGCAAATGTCTGCCTCTTGAAAATTTATGATCTGGTCTACCATAAAACGCCTAGTGTTTTTCATTGATATAGTATGTGATCAGTGGTTTACATCTCAGTAGGACTACAACAGAGCCAAGTATAGATAGATAGTGAAACTTAATTTAGTTTCATGTGCCCAAATCAAGGCTTGTTTCTCCATTCCTACTTGATACTTAGTTATACTAGGTTAAATATAAAGTTAGTTATGGTACCAACCGCTGATTTTCTTTTTTTTCACTGAATTTCTATACATCCATATCAGACTTCTGAAATGTAGTTTATATACTGATCACATAATTTTTTATTGATGTTCTTCCTGTAAAGCACAGTAATGAAAGCAGTCACATTTCATACCAATATGAAAAAGAACACTCAAAACAAATTAAATTGATCATTTCATATTATAAAGAGAAAAATAGCAGTATAAAATTATCTAATGGAAAATCATTATAGATTTTTCCCATAACATATTATGAGAGAAGTATTCTTTTATATTTTAGCTTTTCAAAATTAAATTAGTTTATGTGTTTATATATAAATATAAATATATATATAAATAAAAATAAGTATAAATGTAAAAATATGAATATGAATACGAATATAACTATAAATATAACTATGAATATAATGATAAATAAAAATGAATATAAATATAAATAATATATATATGAGAAATAATTATATTTCAAAGTGTTTTTTCATTATTTCCTACCAAATATAAGGTCTAATTTATTTTTCATATATTGCCTCAGTTAAAACTTAGTGTAAAATATAAGTCAATTAAAATATAGAAAATGCCCACATATGTAACTGTAGTTGTTGTTTTTCCATATTGTTAAGCATAATAATCCATAAATTACATTTCTAAGACTATGTGCAGGACTTCTGTATTTCCACAATGAATGTAAATTAAATTTAAAATCTCATTAACAGTTACTTAAAGAAGAAAATAAAATTTTCACAGATTTCTAAGAATTTGATTTAGTTTCCTTGAAGGCATTAAGTTATAGGGTTAACTGTTTAGACAAAATCAAAGCCACATATTTTTACTAAAGGATCAGACGTGATATATTTTTTTAAACTTCAGCCATATATAATTTTTCAAATGATACACATGTGGTCCTACAAATCTAACAACTCTACCTCTTTCGATTTTTCTTTTTGCAAAGCCTTTCTAATTTCTGGTTGCTGCCATTGAAAGAATCTTTCATATACATTTCCATCCATTTTTTTCTTTATGTGAAGCTTCTTATAAATGTCACCTATATTAAAAATTAAGGGTCATTTTGAAGAAACTTTAGGTGATTCCATGTATTCATAAAAATAGATATAGATAATAGATAAAATCCATTCAATAATGCCAAGAAAACTTAAAATTAAATGAAAGATATCACCAACATGCTTCATACTTTAGAATACTTTAGGATTTTGTATGTTCAGATGAAGGATATTCAACCAGTAAAGTCTACAGAAATGTTCCACAACACAGAAAAAAAAAAAAAAAGACACTCTATGTATTTTAGACAAGAAATATCTAATCTTATCTGAATTTTAATTTCTGTAAGTAAAATAATTTTAAGCTTCAAGAACAGTTTCCAAAGAACAAATGGACGAAACAAAGGATCAAAGGTGGGCTTTAATTCTTCATAGGGAAACACTTTTAATACAGGCTAATTCTTTTCTAAATCTACAAAAGATGATGCAACTGAAAGAACAAACTTGACTGTGGAATTGTTAGACTCATTATTTAAAATATTCAATTTCAAATAAGATGGCAGCCAGGCATATTGGTTCCATTTTAATCCTAGTACTCTGGAGGCAAAAGCAGGCAGATCTTTGTGAGTTCCAGGTTAACCTGGTCGACATAGTGAGTTCCAGGACAGCCTGAGCTACAAAATGAGACCCTGTCACAATCCTAGCACCCACATGATGTGCACAAATATCTCCAACTCCAGTTCCAGAGGATGTGATGCCCTGTTCTAAATTCTGCATGCACCATAAAAACCAATGAGAGTATTGGAAAGATAATTCAGCAGTTAAGAACACTGGATTCCTTCCAGAGATCTGAGATTGGATTCCCTGCACCCACAAGGTGGCTCACAGCATATAACTTCAGATGCAGGGGATTCAATGGTTTCATCAAGACTCCACAGGTACCAGACACACATGTTGTACACATACACACGTGAAAGTAAAACAACCATATCTATAAAATAAAATGTAAAAAAAAGTAATAAGGGTTACTTTAAAGAATTCAGTTTTCCACTGTGCCATATAAAGAAAGAAGCACAGAGGCGTCCTAGAAAAGGAACTGACTAAATATAAAATTAAAACTGGGTTAATGAAAATATGTTTCATGTACAGAATTTTGTATACATATCACTTAGGTTTAAGTACATGGAACTCTAAAAGTGTTTACATCAATTTTTTCCTCTTAAAATCCCTTCAAAGAAGTTATGAAGATGCCTCAATACTTGAGAGCCTACTGTGAAAAGAGGAATTTCACAAATTAGAATCTAGTACCCATCTACAAAACCAACCATGGATGGTTGTTTCTACAAGAACAGCACTGTGGTTGACAGAGTGAGAATTGCTAGGTCTTGCTGGATGCTTGTCTACCTGCATGTTTGGTGAAAGTCCTGTCTTAAGGAAATAAGATAAAAAGTAATAGAGCATCACCCAACATCCTCCTCTGCCCTCCACATGTGTATATATGTACCACAGACAAAAACATACAAAAAATAAAAATTAAGTTTCATTAATGTCATACCAAAGCACCATTTTCATTTTCTGTATCACAGAAAAAATTATTCCACGATGCTAAATCAAAAATATTTGCAAGAGTCTGTGTCATGAGTAGACCTTGGGATCTGAATCTGCACCTAATCCCACAAGAGCCAGAGGAAACTCAACTTCCAGGTGCTCTACCACTCGCAGGATCATAGGAAAGGCCCCCACATCAGGAGTAACTGAGTCCCAAAAGATCTAGGGACAGAGGAAATCCTGCCGGGTCAGTGGCCTGGATTTCTTCCTGACTGAACCTGTACATAGGGCAGACCTGAGGTCCTGGCTCAGAAACCACTCTTAAGACATCCAGAGGGAGTCCCACTCCAAGGTACTCTGAAGTGCCCAAGATCACATGATCACAAAGGAAGCTTGACTCTCAAGAGATGTGAAAACACACCCAAGAACACTGGAGTTCTGAACGAAGATCACAGCTGAGGACTCAGCATCTTTTGCAGCACCCTGTGTAACTTAGACCACAACAAGATCCAGGGCAACAAAAACAACCTTCCAGGCAGAGGCACGGGTTCCTTGTGGCTTGCATCTCTGTCCAGAGAAAACCTCGGGATCTGGCACCCCACCAAACCTTGCAACACACAGAGAAAGCTTAACTCCCAGGAGCTCTGACACAGCAGGATCTCAGGAGATTTTTCACACCAGGATTTCAGGATTCAAGAGGCAACTCGCGGCCAGCACCTGGGCACTTAGGCATGGAATCTGCAGACACCACCAAGGTCCCCACAGGACTCTCCACAGAATCTTAGAACCTCTGGTGAATTGAACACAACTTCTGCTCCAATCCAATCTCGAAGGACCTGAGACAGCATTAAGAAGGGAAGCAGAAAACCCGGCCTGACCAGAGTCACAAATCCCTTCCAGTTGGCACTAGCACTGGGGCAACATGGGCTCTGAGTCTACGGACACCCCCAAGGTCCCCAGAGAACTTTCCTTGGGATCTTAGGCCCTCTGGTGAGTGGAACACAACATCTGCTAGGAGGCAGATTTGAACACCACATATCTGGGCACCTTCCCTGCAAGAGGAGAGCTTGCCTGCAGAGAGTACTCTGACGACTAAAACTCAGGAGAGAGCTAGACACCCAGGTTTTCTGATAGAGGCTAACATAATAACCTGAGGAACAAGCTCTAACCAGAGACAGCAATAACAACTCACTCCAGAGATTACCAGATCGAAAAGGCAAACATAAGAATTTTTTAACAGAAACCAAGACCACTCACCATCATCAGCACGCAGTACACCCACCCCACCCAATCCTGGGCACCCCAACAAACCCAAAAAGATAGACCGGGATTTAAAAGCATATCTCATGATGATGGTAGAGGACATCAAGTAGGACTTTATTAACTCACTTAAAGATATATAGAAGAACACTGCTAAACAGGTTGAAGACCAAAAAAAAAAAAAAAAAAAAAAAAAATCCCTTAAAAATTTGCAGGAAAACACGACCAAACAGGTGATGGAATAAATAACATCATTCAAGACATTAAAAGAGAAGTAGACACAATTAAAAAAAAAACCCAAAGTGAGGCAACGCTGAAGATAGAAACCCTAGGAAAGAAATCTGGAACCATAGACTCGAGCATCAGCAACGTAATACAAGAGATGGAAGAGAGAATCTCAGGTGCAGAAGATTCCATAGAGAACATTGGCACAACAATCAAAGAAAATACAAAATGCAAAAAGATCCTAACTCAAAACATCCAGGAAATCCAGGACACAATGAGAAGACAAAAACTATGGATAATAGGAGTAGATGAGAATGAAGATTTTCAACTTAAAGGGCCAGCAAATATCTTCAACAAAATTATAGAAGAAAACTTACCAAACCTAAAGAAAGACATGCCCATGAACATACAAGAAGCCTACAGAACTACAAATAGACTGGACAAGAAAAGAAATTCCTCTTGACACATAATAATCAAAACAAAAAATAAAGAGATAATATTAAAAGCAGTAAGGGAAAAAGGTCTAGTAACATATAAAGGCAGGCTTATCAGAATAACACCAGACTTTTCACCAGAGACTATGAAAGCCAGACGATCCTGGAGAGATGTTATACAGACACAAAGAGAACACAAATGCCAGCCTAGGATACTATAACCAGCCAAACACTCAATTACCATGGATGGAGAAACCAAAGTATTCCATGACAAAACTAAATTCACACATCTTTCCACCAGTCCAGCCCTTAAAAGGGTAATAACAGGAAAAAACAAAACTAACAAACAAACAAAACAAAACAATACAAGAACAGAAACCACTCCCTAGAAAAAGCAACAAAGTAATTCTTCAACTAACCAAAAAGAAGGCAGACACAAGAACAGAATGCCAACTCTAACAACAAAAATAATAGGAAGCAACAATTACTTTTCCTTAATGTCTCTTAATATCACTGGACTCAATTCCCCAATAAAGAGACATAGACTAACAGACTGGCTATAAAAACAGGACACAATATTTTGCTGTTTAGAGGAAACCCATCTCAGGGAAAAAGACAAACACTACCTCAGAGTGAAAGTCTGGAAAACAATTTTCAAGCAAATGGTCTGAAGAAACAAGTTGGAGTAACCATTCTAATATCGAATAAAATCAACTTCCAACCCAAAGTTATCATAAATGACAAGGTGGGACACTTCATACTCATCAAAGGTAAAATTCTCCTAGAGGAACCCTCAATTCTGATTATCTATGCTCAAATACAAGGGCAGTCAAATTCATTAAATAAACTTTAGTAAAGCTCAAAGCACACATTGCATAGTGTGAGACTTCAACACACTTTCATCAATAGACAGATTGTGGAAACAGAAACTAAACAGGGACACAATGAAACTTACAGAAGTTATGAAACAAGTAAACTTAACAGATATCTACAGAAGATTGTATCCTAAAACAGAAGGATCTACCTTCTTCTCAGCACCTCATGGTATCTTCTCCAAAACTAACCATATTATTTGTCACAAAACAGTATTCAACAGATACAAAAATATTGCAATTGCCCCATTGCATTCTATCAGACCACCATGGACTATGGATGATCTTCAATAACAACATTAATAAAGGAAAGCCAACATTCATGTGGAAACTGAACAACATTCTCTCAATGATACCTTGGTCAAGGAAGGAATAGAGAAAGAAATACAAGACTTTTTAGAGTTTATTGAAAATGAAGCCACAACATACCCAAAATTCTGGGACACAATGAAAGCATATCTAAGAGGGAAACTCATAGCTCTGAGTGCCTCAAAAAGAAACTAGAGAGGGCACACACTAGTAGTTTACCACACACCTAAAAGTTCCAGGACAAAAGGAAGCAAATTCACCCAAGAGGAGCAGAAGGCAGGAAATAATTGAACTCAGGAGTGAAATCAACCAAGTGGAAACAAGAATTATTCAAAGAATCAATCAAACGAGGATCTGGTTCTTTGAGAAAATCAACAAGATAGATAAACACTTAGCCAGACTCACTAGAGGGGACATGGACAGCATCCTAATTAACAAAATCAGAAATGAAGAGGGAGACATAACAACAGATCCTTAAGAAATCCAAAACTCCATCAGATCCTTCTACAAAAGGTTATACTCTGGAAAACATGGACAAAATGGACACATTTCTAGACAGATAGCAGGTACCAAAGTTAAACCAGAATCAAGTTAATGATCTAAACAATCCCATATCCCCTAAAGGAATAGAAGCAGTCATTATTAGTCTCTCAACCAAAAATAGCCCAGGACCAGATGGGTTTTGTGGAGAGTTCTATCAGACCTTTAAAGATGATCTAATTCCAGTTCTTCACTAACAATTCCACAAAATAGAAGCAGAATGTACTCTACCCAACTCAATCTGTGAAGCCACAATTACTTTGATACCTGAACCACAGAAAGATCTAACAAAGATGGATTACTTAAGACCAATTTCTCTTATGAATATCGATGCAAAAATATTCAATAAAATTCTTGCTAACTGATTCCAAGAACACATTAAAATAATCATCCATCATGACCAAGTAGGTTTAATTTCAGGGATGCAGGGATGGTTTAATATATGTAAATCCATCAATGTAATCCATTATATAAACAAACTCAAAGACAAAAACCACAGGATCATCTGCTTAGATGCGGAGAAAGCATTGACAAAATCCAACACCGATTCATGTTAATAGTCTTGGAAAGATTAGGAATTCAAGGCCCAAACCGAAACATGATAAAAGCAATCTACAGAAAACCAGTAGCCAACGTCAAAATAAATGGTGAAAAGCTGGAAGCAAACCCACTAAAATCAGAGACTAGACAAGGCTGCCCACTTTCTTCCGTCCTATTCAATATTGTACTTGACATCTTAGCCAGAGCAGTTCGACAACAAAAGGAAATCAAGGGGACACAAATTGGCAAGGAAGAAGTCAAAATATCTATTTTTGCAGAGGGTATGATGGTATATATAAGTGACCCTAAAAATTATACCAGACAACTCCTAAACATGATAAAAAGCTTCGGTGAAGTAGCTGGATATAAAATTAACTCAAACAAGTCAATGGCCTTTCTCTACACAAAGAATAAACAGGCTGAGAAAGGAATTAGGTAACAACACCCTTCTCAATAGTCACAAATAATAAAAAATACCTTGGCGTGACTCTAACTTCTGGGATCAAATTAAATGGAGAGAAACTTGATGCAATCCCACTAAAATAAGACAAAACAGGACTAGACAAGGATTCTCATCTCTCCCTACTTGTTCACTATAGTACTAGAAGTTCTACCCAGAGCAAATAGACAACAAGAGAGATCAAATGAATAAAAAATTGGAAAGGAAGAAATCAAAATATCACTATTAGCAGATGATAAAATAGTATATTTAAGTGACCCCAAAAATTCCACCAGAGAACCTGTAAAACTTAAAAACAACTTCATCTGCGTGGCTAGATATACAATTAACTGAAACAAATCAGTAGCTTTCCTCTACTCAAAGGATAAACAGGCTGAAAAGAAATTATGGAAATAACACCCTTCAAAAGTCACAAATTATAATACCTTGGTGTGACTCAAACCAAGCAAGTGAAAGATCTCCATGACAAGAACTTCAATTCTCTGAAGGAAGAAATTACAAATCTCAGAAGATGGAAAGATCTCCCATGCTTCATAGATTGGTGACCCGATTAATTTAGTAAAAGTGGATGTCTTGCCAAAAGCAGTCTACAAATTCCATGCACTCTCCATCAAAATTCAAATTCAATTCTTCATAGCGATAGAAACAGCAATATGCAAAATCATTCGGAATATCAAAACCCCAGAATATCGAAAAACAGTTCTCAACAATAAAAGAAATTCAGGGGGAGTCATCCGTGACCTCAATCTGTATTATACAAAAATAGTGATTAAAAAAAAAAGTGTATGGCAATGGTACAGAGACAATGGCTTTATGAAATTCACAGGAAAAAGTATGGATCTAAATTATATCATCCTATATGAGGTAACAAAACCCCAAAGTAAAAAACATGGTATGCACTCACTGATAATTGGGTATTAGCCAAAAAGTTCAGAATACCCAAAATGTAATTCACAGTCCACATGAAGCTCAAGTAGAAGGAACACAAAAGTGAGGGTGTTTCGGGCCTTAGAATGGGGAACAAAATACTACTGGGAGGAAATATTGAGAGAAAGTTCAGGGCACAGACTGAAGGAATGACCACACAGAATCTGCACAACCTGTGGAACCATCTCATATACAGACCCAGTACAGACAACAGACCCAGTCACCATTGTAGATACCAACAAGTACTTGCTGACAGTAGCCTAATAAGGCTGACTCCTGAGAGGCTCTGCCAGAGCTTGGTAGGAACAGAGACTGAATCTCACAGCCAGCAATCAGAGTGATCATGGAGTTCCCAGTGGAAGAGTTAGAGGAAGGACTGAAGGAGCTGAAGGGGTTTGCAACCTTATAGGAAGAATATCAATATGAACCAAACAGACGATCCAGGGTCTGCCCAACATATGGATCCATCTCATATACAGACAGCAGACACATTCACTATTGTCGATACCATTTGCGTGCTGACAGGAGCTGAATATGACTGTCTTCAAAGAGGCACTGCCAGAGCTTGGCAAGAACAGAGGGTGATGGTCACAGCCTGATCATGGGGTCCCCAGTGGAGGGGATGAGGAAGGACTGAAAAAGCTGAAGGGGTTTGCAACCTTACAGGAAGAACATCAATATGAAACAAGTAACCCCCCAGAGCACCCAGGGACTAAACCACCAAACAAAGAGGGGGACCCATGATTCCAGCTACATATATATTAGAGGATGGCATTGTCAGACATCAGTGAGAGAAGAGGTCCTTGGCCCTGTGATCCTGTGAAGGCTGTATGCCCCAGTGCAGGCAACTGCCACAGTAGAAATGTGGGAGTGGGTGGTTGGAAGAACATGCTCATAGAAGCACAGGGAGGGTCGAATGGAATAGAAACTTTCTGGGGTGAAATCAGGAAAAGGCTAATATTTGAAATGTAAATAAACACAGACACACACAGACACAAACACACACACACACACACACACAAACAAACAAAATGATGGCTTTAACTGTGACTTCAAGTAGGTTTATATGTAATCTCAGGATGATATAAATTTTGGTACCCTTCCTGCTAAGTTTTTGATAAATTAGAGTAAATGTCTCTGCATCTCAGTCTCCAAATGAAATCATGGTTGCTTTTATCACAACCAAGCTCCTCAATCTTTTTCATCACAATACAAACCTAAAGCAGATCTAAAATATAAAGTTCTTCCTGGTTGGACAAATATTTTACTGCTACAGCAAGAAGTACTGGTTTCAAACTTCAACAATGAAAAAAAAAAGGATAAAAAAAAAATTAAATATAAAAAAATAAAATATACATGTTTCCTCAGGTCCAGGTACATTTGTAAGGATGAGGACTTTAGGTTCAAGGCCAGTCCAAGCTGCAATTGAGGATTCAGACAATCCTGAGATATAGAGTTACAGCTTACTTCCCTAAACCAAAACAACATATAAATAAAGACTGTCTGGCCTAAATTATGTCTGAAGTCCCAGTACTTCTGAGGCTGAGAGAAGCCCCTGTATTTTGAGGCATTTTGGAGACTATATATAGAAATTTCAGCAATCTGGCATTTTAACAACAGGTAGAAGAAAATGAAGACAGGTCTTTAGTTTATTTATAATGAATTCCTGTTTGGCAGAAGCAGCAAACAGAATGTTTTAGTCTGTTGGTGCCACTAACTGACATCCAGTTTACTCACACCTCACATCTCCAGGCCCAAAGAAGAATTTCAGGGTCTGCAATACCCTGGCATTCCTGCTTTCTGCTAGGAGCTATTCTGTGCAAACTCCTGCCCTTAGTGAAGTTCTCTGTTTTTCTCAGCAGATGCCGATGGGAAAGTCAATTGTGAACTTGGAAGCAGTACCTTCCTGAGTCCAGTGAGAGTCACCTCCTCGCCTTACTCCTGAAATAACTTGTCCACCCTTCCACCTTCATCCCAACACAGACCTCCAGCTCAAACAGGATTAACCATCTTTCAACAGACAATTGACTACCTCCACTGAGACTTCTCCCTACCATGCTTCCTCACGCACATTTCTTCCTCAAGAACTGGGCTTCATGACCACTACAAAGCATACTGGGTAACAGGGTTTGGATAGCAGGAAAGCAATCTCAGCAAAGCCCCTTGCTGATTGGCCGTGTTTTCACATGTGTACTAAGGGCGAGTTAGGCTCTATCACTCATCTGTCATCCAAGCAGCAAAAGGGAGGTAGTATTTTAGCTGCTACTAATACCCAGAGGCTTTCCATTTTCCAAGTTTGCAATACTAACTTGAAAGTTAAAATAAATGAACCCCTAAAAAGACTCTCCTACTTTTTTTTTTCCGATGAAGGGCTTCTTGATTGTAATTTAAATTGTTTTATTTTTTATGTAATGTGTTTTTGCGTGTTTGTATTTATACAACCTGCATGTATGTTGTTCATAGAAACTAGAAGAGAATTCCAAAACCCCTGGATATAGAATTAAAAATGGTTGTGAGCCTTTATGTGGGTTCTAGGAACTAAAACTTGGTTCTGTCCAAGAACAACAAGTGCTCTTAATTTCTAAGCCATCTTTCCATCCCTGTCCTTTGCATGTTTTAAGGTGTGCTGGATCATGTCTCTGGATAGATTTTCATTTTTACTATACAGGAGAGATCATAAAATTATGACACTTTCTTAATATTATCTATTTCAAGAAAGAGAAAAAACACCATAATTTTACCGGATTGTGTAAATCTTAAGAGTTTTGGCAAAAAAATGATGTGTATATATTTCAGTATGAGTGTGCACAAGAAGGCCACAAATAGACATCTACTGCATTCTAATCATATTCCAACTTACTTTTATTTTATTTTTTTTTATCCAAGACAGGGTTTCTCTGTATAGCCTTGGTTGTCCTGGAACTCACCCTGTATACCAAGCTGGCCTCAAACTCAGAAATCTCCCTACCTCTGCCTCCCAATTGCTGGAATTAAGGCATGTGACATCACTAGCTGACCAAACTTAAAACTTGAGACATGGTCTCTCAGAATCTGCAGCTCACCAATGCCACTAGCCTTGCTAGCCAGCAAGGTGTCTCCACCTACTCAATACTGGGTTGCCGCCTGCAATTTTTTAAGTGGATTCTATGTCCCCACCTTAACTCCATATACTTTCAAGGCAAGCACTTTACCAAAACAGCTTGTAGCCACTCTCTTCCTTTTTTTTTCTCTCTCTCTCTCTAATCATGCCTAAGTTTAGGCTCCTAAAATGCTTAATGCTGGTTTTGCTCATTTCCTTACAACAACAAATTGGGTTTCTTGCTCACTTTACAATCTGAAGTTGATTTGGAAAACTGCACAAACTAACATTTCATTTGAGAGGCTTATTGCAGAGTTTTGTTTGTTTGGTAGTTTTTTTGTTAATTTGGTGGGTTGGTTGGGTTTTGTTTGGTTTTTGTTTTTTTCTTTTTTTGTTTTGCCCACTGAAGATGAAACTCATAACTTTTACATGGTATTTTACCACTGAGCTACACCTTCAGCTAATCATTCATTCTAAATGTTGGTTGAGAAGTCATCTCATATGGGTTTTAAAGAGAACTACAATTACTGTGAAATCTAAAATTATCCCCTATGGTATAGGGGTTATAGAGATCTGATTCCCTCTTCTGACCTCTTCAAAATCCAGGCAAAAACCTCCAAAAACACATACCTCCAGATTTATCCAACATACTGTCTAGTTCACCTCTGTTAAGAAAGGAATATAAAAATTAATGTAAGAAATATCGTGAACTGGTAGGACATTTTTCTTCCCCACAGAAAACTTTAAACAGAACCTTCTTTTAATTATTTATAATAAATATATGTTTGGTTCGGAACAAATGACATATACATATAAAATACATGGTGGACTACCAAAGTGAACTTGTATGATTTACTTTTTACAATTCATACATTTACACCCCACAGTAGATTATTCATACCTCTACGACTCTTGCTGAGACCCTTCTTTTTCCCAGATGCCCCCCCTCTTATTCTTTTGATGTTTTTCCTTTTCTTTTTGTGTATATCTGGGAAGATCTCATGCAGGTGGTCCTACTGTATGAGTTGCTATGTGTTTGTGATCACAATGTCTCAAGGACCTCAATCTGGGCTTGAACACAACATATAGCAGTGTCTGACTTTGAATTGTTCATCTTCCTGAATCTACTTCTCCAGTGAAGGGATCACAAACACTACTTATGAAGTACTCTATTGAACTCTATTGAAATACTCTATTGAAAATTTTACCCCATATCTCCATCCTTTTTTACGTGAGTCGATATATTCTCATCTTTGTCAAATGCTGGGCTCTTTCTAACTGTATTGACAAGAGAAAATAGAAACATTTGAATGGATGCTATATAAGTAATAGTTAATAAAGTACTAAAGATTTGAATTTCTCTCAAGAAACTGCCCATGTGAGTTTTTGAAAGATTTTAGAAAGGAAATAATTACATCGATGAAATCCAGGACACAAAGAGATGACGAAACTTAAGGATAATAGGTATCGATGAAAAGTAATTTTTCCAAACTATAGGGACAGTGAGTATATTCAACAAAATTATAGAAGAAAATTTCCCTAACCTAAAAAAAGAGTTTCCCGTGAATATACAAGAAGCCTACAAAACTCCAAATAGTTTAGACCAGAAGAGAAATTCCAGCCATCATATAATAATCCAAACATCAAATGCAAAAAAAAAAAAAAAAAAAAAGGAAAAGAAAAAAAGAACAGAAAGAAAGAAAGAATATTAAAAGCAATATGGGAAATTTCAAGTAACTTATAAAGGAAGACTTATCAGAACTATACCTAACTTAATCTCTGAGACTATGAAAGCCATAAGATCCTGGGCATATATCATACAGAAATGCCAGCCAAGGCTATAATATACAGCAAAAATATCTTACCATAGTTTGAGAAAAGAAGGTATTCCATGAGTAGGGCCACAAGCCTCTCCGGTCAGAAAAGCGCTGGTGTAGCTAGGGCGCAGGGTCGGCTGACACTCGCCAGCTACCCACAACACCCGCCACAGGATCTTAAGACTTCTGGTGAGTGGAACACAGCTTCTGCTCCAATCCAATTGTGCGCAGGACCTGAGACTGCATTAGTTAGGAAGCAGAAAACCGGCCTGAGTAGGACCACAGGCCTCTTCCGGCCAGAACAGCACCAGGGTAGCTAGAGGGCAGGGTCGGCTGACACCCGCCAGCTACCCACGACCCCCACCACAGGAATTTGAGACTGCTGGTGAGTGGAACACAGCTTCTGCTCCAATCTTTAAACAGTGACAACGACAACAACTAACCCCAGAGATTACCAGATGGCGAAAGGTAAACTTAATAATCTTACTAACAGAAACCAAGACCACTCACCATCATCAGAACCCAGCACTCCCACTTCGCCCAGTCCAGGGCACCCCAAAACACTGGAAAAGCTAGACACGGATCTAAAAGCATATCTCATGATGATGGTAGAGGACTTCAAGAAGGACTATAATAACACACTTAAAGAAATGCAAAGGAACACTGGTAAACAGGTAGAAGACAGTAAAGAGGAAGCACAAAAATCCCTTAAAGAATTGCAGGAGAACACTGCTAAAGAGTTACAAATCCTTAAAGAAAAACAGGATAACATAATCAAACGGGTAGAAGTCCTTACAGAAAAACAGGAAAACACATCCAAAAAGATGATGGAATTGAACAAAACCATACTAGACCTAAAAAGGTAAGTAGACACAATAAAGAAAACCCAAAATGAGGCAACACTGGAGATAGAAACCCTAGGAAAGAAATCTGGAACCATAGATATGAGCATCAGCAACAGAATACAAGAGATGGAAGTGAGAATCTCAGGTGCAGAAGATTCCATAGAGAACATTGGCACAACAATCAAGGAAAATGTAAAATGCAAAAAGATCCTAACTCAAAACATCCAGGAAATACAGGACACAATGAGAAGACCAAACCTACGGATAATAGGAGTGGATGAGAATGAAGATTTTCAACTCAAAGGACCAGCAAACATCTTCAACAAAATTATAGAAGAAAACTTCCCAAATCTAAAGAAAGAGATGCCCATGAACATACAAGAAGCCTACAGAACTCCAAATAGACTGGACCAGAAAAGAAATACCTCCCGACACATAATAATCAGAACAACAAATGCTCTAGATAAAGACAGAATACTAAAAGCAGTAAGAGAAAAAGGCCAAGTAACATATAAAGGCAAGCTTATCAGAATTACACCAGATTTCTCACCAGAGACTATGAAAGCCAGAAGATCCTGGACAGATGTTATACAGACACTAAAAGAACAAAAACTCCAGCCCAGGCTACTATACCCAGCCAAATACTCAATTAACATAGATGGAGAAAGCAAAGTATTCCAGGACAAAACCAAATTCACACATTATCTCTCCACGAATCCAGCCGTTCAAAGGATAATAACAGAAAAAAAAAAACAATACAAGGACAGGAACCACGCCCTAGAAACAACAAGAAGGTCATCCCTCAACAAACCTAAAAGAAGACAACCACAAGAACAGAATGCCAACTTTAACAACAAAAATAACAGGAAACAACAATTACTTTTCCTTAATATCTCTTAATATCAATGGACTCAACTCCCCGATAAAAAGACATAGACTAACAAACTGGTTACACAAACAAGACCCAACATTTTGATGCTTACAGGAAACTCATCTCAGAGAAAAAGTTAAACACTACCTCAGAATGAAAGGCTGGAAAACAATTTTCCAAGCAAATAGTATGAATAAACAAGCTGGAGTAGCCATTCTAATATCTGATAAGATTGACTTCCAACCCAAAGTCATTAAAAAAGACAGGGAGGGACACTTCATACTCATCAATGGTAAAATCCTCCAAGAGGAACTATGAATCCTGAATATCTATGCTCCAAATACAAAGGCAGCCACATTCATTAAAGAAACTTTAGTAAATCTCAAAGCACACATTGCACCTCATACAATAATAGTGGGAGACTTCAACACACCACTTTCACCAATGGACAGATCATGGAAACAGAAACTAAACAGGGACACAGTGAAACTAACAGAAATTATGAATCAAATGGATCTGGCAGATATCTACAGAACATTCTATCCTAAAACAAAAGGATATACCTTCTTTTCAGCACCTCATGGTACCTTCTCCAAAATTGACCACATAATTGGTCACAAAACAGGCCTCAACAGATACAAAAATATTGAAATTGTCCCATGCATCCTATCAGATCACCATGGACTAAGGCTGATCTTCAATAACAAAATAAATAATAGAAAGCCAACCTTCATGTGGAAACTGAAAAACACTCTTCTCAATGATAACTTGGTCAAGGAAGGAATAAAGAAAGAAATTAAGGACTTTTTAAGAGTTCAATGAAAATGAAGCCACAACATACCCAAACTTATGGGACGCAATGAAAGCATTTCTAAGAAGAAAACTCATAGCTCTGAGTGCCACCAAAAGGAAACTAGAGAGAGCACACATTAGCAGCTTGACAACATACCTAAAAGCACTAGAACAAAAGGAAGCAAATTCACCCAAGAGGAGTAGACGGCAGGAAATAATCAAACTCAGAGGTGAAATCAACCAAGTGGAAAGAAGAAGAATTATTCAAAAAATCAACCAATCAAGGAGCTGGTTCTTTGAGAAAAACAACAAGATAGATAAACCCTTAGCCAGACTCACTAGAGGGCACAGGGAAAGCATCCTAATTAACAAAATCAGAAATGAAAAAGGAGACATAACAACAGATCCTGAAGACATCCAAAAAACCATCAGATCCTTCTAACAAAGGCTATAATCAACAAAACTGGAGAACCTGGATGAAATGGAGAAGTTCCTAGACAGATACCAGGTACCAAAGTTGAATCAAGATCAGGTTAATGATCTAAACAGCCCTATATCCCCCAGAGAAATAGAAGCAGTCATTAATAGTCTTCCAATTAAAAAAAGCCCAGGACCAGATGGGTTTAGTGCAGAGTTCTATCAGACCTTCAAAGAAGTTCTAATCCCAGTTCTTCACAAACTATTCCACAAAATAGAAACAGAAGGTACTCTACGCAATTCATTCTATGAAGCCACAATTACTCTGATACCTAAACCACCCAACAAAGATAGAAAACTTCAGACCAATATCCCTTATGAATATTGATGCAAAAATCCTCAATAAAGTTCTTGCTAACTGAATCCAAGAACACATCAAAACAATCATCCATCCTGACCAAGTAGGTTTCATCCAAGGGATGCAGGGATGGTTCAATATACGGAAATCCATCAATGTAATCCAGTATATAAACAAACACAAAGACAAAAACCACATGGTCATCTCCTTTGATGCGGAAAAAGCATTTGACAAGATCCAACACCCATTCATGATAAAAGTCTTGGAAAGATCAGGAATTCAAGGCCCATACCTAAACATGATAAAAGCAATCTACAGCAAACCAGTAGCCAACATCAAAGTAAATGTTGAGAAGCTTGAAGCAATCCCTCTAAAATCAGTGACTAGACAAGGCTGTCCACTTTCTCCATACCTATTCAACATTGTACTTGAAGTCCTAGCCAGAGCAATTCGACAACAAAAGGAGATCAAAGGGATCCAAATTGGAAAAGATGAAGTCAAAATATCACTTTTTTCAGATGATATGAAAGTATATATAAGTGATCCTAAAAATTCCACCAGAAAACTTCTAAGCCTGATAAACAGCTTCAGTGAAGTAGCTGGATATAAAATTAACTCAAACAAATCAATGGCCTTTCTCTACACAAAGAATAAACAGGCTGAGAAAGAAATTAGGGAAACAACACCCTTCTCAATAGTCACAAATAATATAAAATATCTTGGCGTGACTCTAACTAAGGAAGTGAAAGATCTGTATAATAAAAACTTCAAGTCTCTGAAGAAAGAAATTATAGAAGATCTCAGAAGATGGAAAGATCTCCCATGCTCTTGGATTGGCAGAATCAACATTGTAAAAATGGCTATCTTGCCAAAAGCAATCTACAGATTCAATGCAATCCCCATCAAAATTCCAAATCAATTCTTCAACGAATTAGAAAGTGCAATCTACAAATTCATCTGGAATAACAAGAAACCTAGAATAGCAAAAACTCTTCTCAAGGATAAAAGAACCTCAGGTGCAATCACCATGCCGGACCTAAAGCTTTACTAAAGAGCAATTGTGATAAAAACTGCATGGTACTGGTATAGTGACAGACAAATAGACCAATGGAATAGAATTGAAGACCCAGAAATGAACCCACACACCTACGGTCACTTGATCTTCGACAAGGGAGCTAAAAACATCCAGTGGAAGAAAGACAGCATTTTCAACAAATGGTGCTGGCACAACTGGTTGTTAACATGTAGAAGAATGCGAATCCATCCATTCCTATCTCCTTGTACTAAGGTCAAGTCTAAGTAGATCAAGGAACCTCACATAAAACCAGAGACACTGAAACTTATAGAGGAGAAAGTGGGGAAAAGGCTTGAAGATATGGGCACAGGGGAAAAATTCCTGAATAGAACAGTAATGGCTTGTGCTGTAAGATCGAGAATTGAAAAGTGGGACCTCATGAAACTGCAAAGCTTCTGCAAGGCTAAAGACACCATCAATAAGACAAAAAAACCACCAACAGATTGGGAAAGGATCTTCACCAATCCTAAATCAGATAAGGGACTAATATCCAATATATATAAAGAACTCAAGAAGGTGGACTCCAGAAAGTCAAATAACCCCATTAAAAAATGGGGCTCAGAACTGAACAAAGAATTCTCACCTGAGGAATACCGAATGGCAGAGAAGCACCTGAAAAAATGTTCATCATCCTTAATCATCAGGGAAATGCAATTCAAAACAACCCTGAGATTCCACCTCACACCAGTCAGAATGGCTAAGATCAAAAATTCAGGTGACAGCAGATGCTGGCAAGGATGTGGAGAAAGAGGAACACTCCTCCATTGTTGGATTGCAAGCTTGTACAACCACTCTGGAAATCAGTCTGATGGTTCCTCAGAAAATTGGACATAGTACTACCAGAGGATCCAGCAATACCTCTCCTTGGCATATATCCAGAAGATGTCCCAACCGGTAAAAAGGACACATGCTCCACTATGTTCATAGCAGCCCTATTTATAATAGCCAGAAGCTGGAAAGAACCCAGATGTCCCTCAACAGAGGAATGGATACAGAAATTATGGTACATTTACACAATGGAGTACTACTCAGCTATTAAAAAGAATGAATTTATGAAATTCCTAGCCAAATGGATGGACCTGGAGGGCATCATTTTGAGTGAAGTAACACAATCACAAAAGAACTCACACAATATGTATTCACTGATAAGTGGATATTAGCCCAAAACTTAGGATACCCAAGATATAAGATACAATTTACTAAATGCATGAAACTCAAGAAGAATGAAGACCAGAGTGTGGACACTGTGCCCCTTCTTAGAATTGGAAACAGATCACCCAGGGAAGGAGTTACAAAGACAAAGTTCGTAGCTGTGATGAAATTTTGGACCATTTAGAGACTGCCGTATCCAGGGATCCTTCCCATAAGCAGCTTCTAAACGCTGATACCATTGCATACACTAGCAAGATTTTGCTGAAAGGACCCAAATATAGCTGTCTCTTGTGAGACAATGCCGGGACCTAGCAAACACAGGAGTGGATGTTCACAATCAGCTATTGGATGTATCACAGGGCTCCCAAATGGAGAAGCTAGAGAAAGTACCCAAGGAGCTAAAGGGATCTGCAACCCTATTGTCGGAACAACATGATGTACTAACCAGAACCCCGGAGCTCTTGTCTCTAGCTGCATATGTATCCAAAGATGGCCTAGTCGGCCATCATTGGAAAGAGAGGCCCATTGGACTTGCAAACTTTATATGCCCCAATATAGGGGAATGCCAGGGCCAAAAGAATGGGAATGGGTGGGTAGGGAAGTGGGGGGATGCTATGAGGGACTTTTGGGATAGCATTGGAAATGTAACTGAGGAAAATATGTAGTAAAAATATTAAAAATTAAAAAAAAAAGAAAGTTACCAGTAAAATTTCTTTATATTTTCCTTTAACGTATGTTTAGATATGAACATAAAGGATTTCTTTAAAATAAAATATGCACCATACTTTAAAAATCAAAAAAAAGAAGGTATTCCATGAAAAAACAATATTTACACAATATTTTTGAACAAATCCAGCCCTCCAAGGGATAATAAAGGGAAAACTCCAATATAAGGAGGGTAATTACACTCTAAAAAAAGCAAGACATTTTTCTTGAAGCAAACATAAAAGAAGATAGCTACATTAAAAAATTCCACCAAAATATCAGGAAGCAACAAAGACTTTTCCTTAGTATCTCTTAATATGAGGGGATTCAATTCACCAATAAAAAGACATAGACTAATACACTGGATGTGTAAGCAACACCCATCATACCAGAAACAAACCTCAGGGACAAAGACAGATATTACTTCAGAGTAAAAGGCTGGAAAACAATTTTCCAAGCTAATGGTCCAAAGAAACAAGCTTGAGTAGCAATTCTAATATCAAATAAATTTGACTTTCAAACCAAAGTTATCAAAAAAGACAAAGAGGGACACTTCATATTCATCAAAGTTAAAATTTACGAAGATGAACTCCAAATTCTGAACATTTATACACCAAATGCAATGGCATTCACATTCCTATAAGAAACTTTAGTAGAGCTCAAATCACACATTATACCCAAGACAATAATAGCGGAACTCCCCTCCCTCATTAATAGACAGATACTGGAATCAAAACTTAAAAAGGGACTCAGTGAACCTAACAGAAGTTATGAAACAAATAGATTAGTTGATATCTATAGAACATTTTACCCTAAAACAAAATGATGCCCATTCTTCTCAGCACCTCATGATGCCTTCTCCATATAATCAGTCCCAAAACATGCCTTAACAGATATAAAAATGTTGTAATAATCCCATGCATCCTACCTGATCACCAAGGACTAAGGTTGATTTTCAATAATGTTATAAATAATTGAAAACGCACATAAACATAGTAGGTGAACAACAATATAGTGAGTGATAACTTGGGCAAGGAGGAAATAGAAATAAATTTAAGACTTTTTAGAGTTTAATGAAAATGAATCTGCAACATACCAAAAGTTATGGGACACAATGAAAGCAGTTCTAAGAAGGAAACTCATAGCTATGAATGCCTCCAAATAAAAATTGGACAGAGGATACAGGAGTAGGTTGACAGCACACCTAAACATTCTAGAACAAAAGGAAGTAAATTCACTCAAGAGGAGTAGAAGGCAGGAAATAATCAATCTCAGGGTTGAAATCAACCAAATGGAAACAAAGGAATTCTACACACACACACACCCACAAACAAACACACACACACACAAAATCAAACAAATTAGGAGCTGATTCTTTGAGAAAATCAAGAAGATAGATAAAATATTAGCCAGACTAACTACAGGGCAAAGGGACAGTAACCAAATTCACAAAACCAGAATTGAAAAGGGAGCCATAACAACAGAAACTTAGGAAATCCAGATCAGATCTTATTAAACAAGCATGTATTCAAAAAAAAAATGAAAATAAGGAAATAAGGATTAAAATGTACACTTGTCTAGACAGATAATAGGTACGAAATTGAAATCAGGATCAGATAAATCCTGTAATTACTCCCATAACCCCTAAAGAAATAGAAGCAGTCATTAATAGTCTCCCAACCAAAAAAAGCCCAGGATCTGATGAACCCATCAGATTTCTATCAGATCTTCATGTGTGAGACCCCGACTTAGAGCGTTTCTCCCTGGAAGGTAAAGCCCCTGGACTTTCCCCAAGCTTGTTTTCCCTAATCTCTAAACATACAGCTAGAAAGAAGCTCTTTGTTCACTATAGCCTGCAAAAAGACTTTTTTGTTTCTGAGCCTTACAGCCAGAGATGTGATAATTGTAATTTTACCAAAGACATCTGGGCAGAGAAGAACACTCCTCCCAACTCTTCCCATCTCCTCCCAACTGCACCCAGTTCCTCCCAACTCCTCCCAACTCCTCCCAACTCTACCTACCTCCTCCTAGCTATCCTCCCAACTCTTCCCAATTCCTCAACTAGCTGTTAAAAGCCCCCCACTGTCACCACTCGGGGTTGAAATCCCCACCCTGTAAGGTAGAAGGACTTCATCCTCAGCTAGCTGATAATAAAACGTCTTGTAGTATGCATCAGGTGTGATTATCTCTCCAGTTTGCTGTCCAGCTCATTCTGGCACATGAGTAGAAGCCCAACTTCGGGAGTCTTACATGTGCGTTCTCATACACCAGGAGGCCTACCCCAGTTCTCAGAGA
This sequence comes from Mus caroli, assembly GCF_978045245.1. NCBI lineage: Eukaryota > Metazoa > Chordata > Mammalia > Rodentia > Muridae > Mus > Mus caroli. The sequence goes on from NW_028227277.1 coordinate 10,193,668, forward strand.
CCCCACTTGGAGGTAGGATCCTGTCTTTGCTATGTCTTTGTCTGTCGGCTGTGTTTGAATTCAGCATTATGGTTTGCAGTTTACTGCACTCCTGAGAGCAACGACCTCCCTGTTCTGGATGGAGGGCAGGGATACTGACAGACATGTTAGTCGTAACCGCTTGCTGCACTGGGAGACATCCCAGAAGGTCTGAGGGAGCTCCAGGGATGCATGGAGATCTCCAATCGAGGTGCCAAATGAGAGTGTGCTCACTTGGCTGTCTGTTTCTGTTACTGGGTGCCAAGTGAGCATGTGCTCACTCGGCTGTCTGTTTCTGTTTATATATATATATATATATAGTGTTTGTTTCCCTGTATGTGACTCTGATGATGGGACAGACTATTAGCACTCCTCTTGGACTGACTCTTGAGAGTTGAACTGAAATTACTACTAGGATTCACAGTCTGTTTGTAGATGTCAGAAAGAGATTTTGGAGAACTTTCTTCTCAACGAAATGGCCAGCTTTTGGTGTTAGTTGGCCAACAGAGGGCACTATTGAACTGATTGTGATTTCTGCAGTTAAAGATGTTGTTGCACAGAAGAGACTACAGTCTCAACTAGAACAAGCAACCTACATTGACATCTCGGAAATTTCCGCGCAGGAAGCTCCCCTGACCCCACCCTGGTTGAAGCCTTGGGTTCAGAAGAACAAGCTGGACTCCCGAGTCCTACCTTTCCACCACTCACCAAAAAAAAAAAAAAAAAAAAAAAAAAAAAAAAAAAAAAAAACCCTAAGATAAATATGTTGGGGGGTGAACTGCAACCCTTGGCTCCTCCCAAGATCTATCCAGAGATAGAAGAACCTCCAGAATATTGTAACACCACACCCTCATATCACTAACCGGTCTCTCCCAGATACCTCACCAGGGTACCACTGGAGACACGGGGGAGGGACCAGCTGCTGGAACACAAGACAAATGAACATGGAGCCCAGAGAGACCAGACTCAACAACCTTGCTGGCTTTAGGTACTTATGGCCTACTCCAGCAGACCCTGGAACTACAGCCTCTTCATTACTGGTCTTTTTCCTTCTCTGATCTCTATAATTGGAAGGCAAATCATGCCACCTTCTCTGAAAACCCCTCTACCCTTACTAATCTCATGGAATCTCTCATGTTCTCTCATCAGACCACTTGGGATGACTGTCAACAGCTTTTAAGGGTTATTTTTATCACACAGGAGAAGAAAAGGATTCTGCTGGAAGTAAGAATGAATGTGCTGGGGCAAATAGATGGCTGACACAACTTCCAAATGAAATAGATGCATGCTTCCCCCTCTGACACATACTGACTGGTACCCTAACAGGCCTGAAGGTAGTGAGCAGTTGACAGTTTGGTGCAGGGATACATTACCAGGAATGAGAGGAGCTGACAGACAACCCAGCAATGTGGCCAAGGTAAGAGGGATCCTACAAGAGGAAAAGGAGCTACCAGCAGAGTTTCTAGAGTGCCTCTTAGAAGCATACAGGCATTACACTCCCTGTGTCAGATAGCCAGCAGGCCGCTCTGGCCATGGCTTTCATTGGGCAGTCTGCTTCTGCCATTAGGAGAATGTTACAGTGTCTAGAGAGTCTGTAAACACTGTCTTTGCAAAATCTGGTTAAGGAGGCAGAGAGTGTACCATAAGAGAGAGACTAAAAAGAAATAGGAGAAAGAGAATAGAGAGCAGCTGAGGCAAGAGAAAGTAGATGAGATGGAAGGCAGGCAAGAATTTTAAATAGGATTTTGGATACATTTGCAAGTGATAAGGAAGTTTATAAAAAAGTTGGAGGGAGAAGGCAGACAGGGTACCTGGGCAACACAGGGCCAAAAAGACCTCAGATCTCCATAGGACCTTTACGACCACCTCTACATAAGGACCAATGTGGGTACTGTAAAGAAAAGGGACACTGGGCAAGAGACTGTGCCATTAAAGAGACAGATATCAGAACAACTAAGTCCTTACTCCAGGGGATGATGACTAGGGGATATGGGGCACAGACCCATTCCCTGAGACTAGTGTAACCCTAACTGTGGAAGAGACCCCTACGGCTTTTCTTCTTGGTATCAGAACAGTTTTTTCAGTCCTGACAAAGTCACTAGAGAAATTGAGTAACCAGAAAAACGAAGTAATTGGGGCTACTGTTCAGAAACCATTCTCACCTTGCCTGGTAGCACACACCTTTAATCCCAGCACTCGGGAGGCAGAGGCAGGCAAATTTCTGAGTTCGAGGCCAGCCTAGTCTACAGAGTGAGTTCCAGGACAGCCAAGGCAACACAGAGAAACCCTGTCTCGAAAACACACACACACACACACACACACAAAAAGACAGAAACCATAATCTTGGACCACTGATAAGAAAATTAATCTAGGAGTAAGCCAAGTAACTGATTCCTTCCTCATCATTACTGAATGCCCCACCACATTGTTGAGAAGAGACATAGTAGCAAATTTAAAAGTCCAAATAAGCTTTTCTTTTGAAGGAACTTCAATCCCTTGGCTAGCCTCTATCTCTATAATTTGAACTTTAAAATTAGAAGAAGAATATAGATTACATGAGCCTCAATCCCTGTCAAGAAAAGTATTAGAAGGGACCAGGTAAGGGAGATATCCTAAATGCTGGGCAGAGACTTGGGATATAAGAGAGGCAAAGAGGGTGCACTCCATTCTTGAGACACTGGAAACTGATACAACAATACCCCATGAGCAAAGAGGCCCAAGAGGGCATCAGACCTCATATTCATAGTCTCTTAGAACTTGGTGTTTTGGTCCCTTGTCAGTCTTCCTGGAATACTCTGTTGCTACCAGTTAAAAAGCCAGGCTTTGCCACCCTGGCACTCTCTACCATACCCCCTTACTAAAGAGACTGTGACTTTCTCATGGACCCCCAAACACCGGAAGCCTTTAAAGAGATTAAAAAATCTTGCTTAGTGCATCAGCTCTAGTCCTGCAAGACCTGAACTAGCCTTTCATTCTCTATGTAGACCAAACAGCAGAAATAGTGAGATGGGTCCTGACCCAAAATCTGGGGAAATAGAAACGACCTGTGGCCCAATAGTTAAAAAAAGAAAAAAAAATTAGACCCAGTGGCCAGTGGATGACCATCTTGCTTAAAAGTTATTGTTGCTGCTGTGTCAGTATTTCACAAAGAGGCTGAAAAAATGACTCTAGGTCAATGAACTATAGTAGCAGCCCCTATATCCCCATGCCTTAGAAAGCATCATTAGACAGCTGCCTGATTGCTGGATGACTATTGCTCACAGGACCCATTAACAGAGCCTTTTACTGACTGAAAGAGTATAGTTTGCACCCCCTCCTATCCTGAATACTGCCACCTTGCTGCCGGAAGCCGAAGACTTCCTACAAGTACAACAAGGTATAGACATCCTGGCAGAAAAAAACTGAAATTAAGAAAGACCTCACTGACCAGCCATGGCCAGGCTGCCCTAACTGGTACACAGATGGTATGCGTTTTTGGTTGAAGGTAAAAGAAAAGCAGGGGCAGCAGTGGTCAATGGAAAAAAAAACATCGGGGACAGCAGCTTGCCTGAAGGCATGACAGCCCAGAGAGGCTAATCACACTCACCCAAGCCTTGCAGCTGGCCAAAGAGAAAAACATCAATATCTACAGAGACAGCAAGTATGCTTTCACCACTGCTCACATACATGGGGCGATCTATAGAAAACAGGAGTTATTCACATCTGATGGGAAAGATATTAAAAATAAAAAAGAAATCTTGAACCTATTAGAAGCCAAACACTTTCGAAAAAAAACTAACTGGCCATCATACATTGCACCCATCTCCAAAAAGGTCATGATGCCATAGTGAAGGGAAATCAGATGGCTGACCTTGATGCCAAACATGCGGCCCTAGGGGGGAAAAAAAAATAAAGAACTTAAAAACCATTATAAACTCAAAGACACAGGCTTGGACTACAGTCTAGGAGATCAAGAACAGAAAAAAAAAAATACCTGAGATATGTGTATATACTACCCAAGGAGTGGCTAAGACCCAAGATGGTCACTGGATCCTGCCCACCAGAGAAGGGTTACAATATGTAGCCAATCTACACAGGCTCCCCCACTTGGAAACTAAGAAGCTAAAGAAATTGTTAAGAGCTCAAACTACTATGTTACTAGATTGCCAGATGTTGCCCAGGAGTTTGTTAATGAATGCCAAGCCTGTGCCCTCACCAATGTCAGCCACCAGAATAATACTCCCCAGAGGGGGTTTAAGAGGTGACGGCCTGGTACATTCTGAAAAGTAGATTTCACTGAAGTTAATTTCGCCAAGTACAGTAATAAATATCTATTACTTTTTATAGACACCTTTTTAGGCTTGGTCGAAGCCTTCCCCACTAAGAAGGAGACCGACAATGTTGTGGCAAAGAAGTTATTAGAGGAAATGTCCCCATCATTTGGCATCCTTAAGGTACTTTCATCAATCAAGTGCCCCTCCTTCTTTGCCCAGGTAAGCCAAAGGTTAGCCAGAAAATTGGGGATCGATTGGAAGTTACATTGTCCCTATATACCCCAGACATCAGAACAGGTAGAGCAGATGAATAGAGAATTAAAAGAAACCTTGACTAAATCGGCTTTAGAGACATGCAGAAAAGATTATGAAACTCTCCTTCACTTCACCTTATTGTGAGTATGGAACACCACAGGAAAATTTAAACTTACACCTTTCCAACTCCTCAATTGGGGACCACCTTCCTTAACAGAAGAAGGGGGAATGTTTGACCCTGATGTTCCTTTTTCTGAACCCCTCCTAGCTCGCTTAAAGACCCTAGAACTGGTCAGAAAAATGCCTTGGAATTGCTGAAAAATAAAAGAAAACAAAACAAAAAAACAAAAAACAAACAAACAAACCAAAAAAAACAAAAACAAACAAACAAACAAAAAAACACCTACCTGCTGCTTTTGGCAAGCCTCACCACCGCTACTCCAGCATGTGCTGGGCTCCTGCACCCAGCCCACCATGGCTCACTGGCCCTGTGCTGCTCACATTCACCAGGCAGTGCACAGGAACCTCCTCCCTCCCTCGTACCACGGCAAGAGAAACTTTTGTCTCTTTCAAGTGCATTTTGAGGCTCTCAAGGTTACAAATCCTAGAGCTGTGACCTCATGTTGGCTTTGTTTGGCAGCTGGGCTAGCGGTTATTTTTCCTAGTTTTAAGACTAGAACTATGTAGAAGAAGTAGTGGGGAATGTGAGATTCCAACTTAGAGCCGTTCTCCCTGGAAGGTAAAGCCCCTGTATATTCCCCAAGCTTGTTGTCCCTAATCTCTACAAATGCAGTCAGAAAGAAGCTCCTTGTTATTTATAGCCTGCAAAAAGCCTTTTTGTTTCTGAGCCTTACAGCCAGAGATGTGATAATTGTCACTTTAGGAAAGACATCCAGGCAGAGAACAACATTCCTCCCAACTCTTTCCAACTCCTCCCAACTCTTCTCCCAACTCCTCCCATCTGTTCCCAACTCCTCTGAACTTTCATCCCAATTCCTCAGCCAGCTGTTAAAAGCCCCCTTCTGTCACAGCTCAGGGTCAAACTCCCCTGCCCTGCACGGTGGAAGGAGTTTGTTCTCAGCTAGCTGATAATAAAACCTCTTTCTGTTTGCATCAGGTATAGTTTTCTCTTGAGTCATTGGGGTGCTAGCCAGCTCATTCCGGGACTTGAATGGGCTTAAGTGGAGGTCCAGTTTCAGGGGTCTTACACATGGAGACCTAATACCAATATTCTTCAAACTATTATGCAAAATCAAAAGAGAAGGAATACTATTGAGTTTATTCTTTGAAGCCAGATTACAATTATATTCAAATGATACAAAGACCCAATGAAGAAAGGAAACTTCACACCATTTTCTCGTATGAATATCAAAGCAAAAATACTCAATAAAATCCTTGCAAACTGAATCAAAGAATACATCAAAACGATCATCCATCATGTTCAAGTAGGCTTCATTCCTGGGATGGTTTAATATATGGAAATCCATCAAATTAATCCACTATAGAAATAAACTCAAAGACAAAAACAACATGCTCAACTCATTAGATGCTGAGAAAGTATTTGACAAAATGCACACCCATTTATAATGAAAATCCAAGCAAGATCAGGAATACAAGGCCCATATCTAAACATAAAAAAAAAAATGGACAACAAACCAGTAGCCAGCATTAAACTAAATGGTGAGAAACTTGAAACAATCCCACTATATTAGGAACTAGACAAGTCGGCCCACTTTCTCCCTACCTATTCAATATAGTAGTTGAAGACCTATCCAGAGTAATTAGACAACAAAAGGAGAACAAATGAATAAAAATTGGAAAGGAAGAAGTCAAAATATTACTATTTCCAGATGATATGATAGCATGTATCAGTGACCCAAAAATTTGCCAGAGAAATCCTAAACCTGATACACAACTTCAGTGCTGTAGTTGAATATAAAATTAACTCAAACAAGTCAATGGCCTTTTTCTACACAAAGGAAAAGCAGGATGAAAAACAAACTAAACAAAAAACAAACAAACAAACAAACAAAAAAACACCCTTCAAAATAGTCACAAATAATATAAAATACCTTGGTGTTAATCTAACTTATGAAGAGAAAAATACGATACAATTTGCTAAACGCATGAAACTCAAGAAGAATGAAGACCAAATTGTGGACACTGTGCCCCTTCTTAGAATTGGGAACAAAACACCCATGGAACTGGAGTTACAGAGACAAAGCTTGGAGCTGTGATGAAAGGATGGACCATTTAGAGACTGCCGTATCCAGGGATCCATCCCATAAGCAGCTTCTAAACGCTGACACCATTGCATACACTAGCAAGATTTTGCTGAAAGGACCCAAATATAGCTGTCTCTTGTGAGACGATGCCGGGGCCTAGCAAACACAGGAGTGGATGTTCACAGTCAGCTATTGGATGTATCACAGGGCTCCCAATGGAGAAGCTAGAGAAAGTACCCAAGGAGCTAAAGGGATCTGCAACCCTATTGTTGGAACAACATGATGTACTAACCAGAACCCCGGAGCTCTTGTCTCTAGCTGCATATGTATCGAAAGATGGCCTAGTCGGCCATCAATGGAAAGAGAGGCCCATTGGACTTGCAAACTTTATATGCCCCAATATAGGGGAATGCCAGGGCCAAAAGAATGGGAATGGGTGGGTAGGGAAGTGGGGGGTGCTATGGGGGACTTTTGGGATAGCATTGGAAATGTAATTGAGGAAAATATGTAATAAAAATACTAAATAATAAAAAAAAATAATGTCATTTTACCTTAGCATAATGTCTGGTGCCTAATGCCTAATGTCTAGTTAGAAGATGCTAAAAGAATTGTAATTAGTGAATTTGAAATGGCTGTTGTAAATAGCCTGTTGTAAATTTACTTTTTAGAATAAATTGCCACATATTTAATAATAAAAAAAAGAGAGAAAAATACGTATGGTAAAAACTTCAAATCTCTGAAGAAAGAAATCAAAAAAGATCTCAGAAGATGGAAAGATAGCCCATGCACATGGATTGGAAGGATTAATAGAGTAAAAATGGCTGTCCTACCAAAAGGAATCTATAGATTCAATGCAATCCCCATCAAAATACCAACTTAATTCTTTAATGAGTTAGAAAGGGCAATTTGCAAATTCACCTGAAATTAAACAAAAAAAAACCCAAACAAACAAAAACAAAAACAAAACAAGACAAAAAACAACCCTAAGATAGGAAAAACTATCCCCAACAATAAAAGAACCTTTTGTGGAATAACCATGCGTGAACTCAAGCTGTACTACAGAGCAATTGTGATAAAAATGGCATGGTACAGGTAGAGTGATAGACAAGTAGATAAATGAAATAGAACTGAAGACAGAGAAATAAACCCACACACATATGGACACTTGATCTTTGATAAAGGAGCTAAAACAATCCAGTGGAACGAAGACAGCATTTTTAAACAGTGGTGCTGGCTCAATTGGCAGTCACCATGTAGAAGAAGGCATATTGATCTATTCTCATCCCTTGTACAATGCTCAAGTCTAAGTGGATCAAGGAACTGTACATAAAACCAGAGACACTGAAACTTATAGGGAAGAAAGTGGGGAAGAACATTGAACATGGGAAAAGGGGGAAAATTCTTGATGAAAAGAAAAAAAAGAGCAGCAATGGCTTGTGCTGCAATATTAAACATGGAAAAATGGAACCTCATAAAATTGCTAAGCTTCTGTAAGGTCAAGGACACTATCGATAGGACAAAACTGCATCCAACAGATTGGGAAAAAAAAATCTTTACCAATCCTAAATAAGATAGGGGTCTAATATATAATACATATAAAGAGATCAAAAATCTGGACCCCAGAAAATCAATTTTCTCTACTTTTAAAAATTGGGACAGAGCTAAACAAATAATTCCCAACTAAGGAATACCGAATGATTTAGAAGCACCTAAAAAATATTCAACATCTTTAATCATCAGGGAATGTAAGTCAAAATAACCCAGAGATTCCACCTCACAACTGTCAGAATGGCTAAGATGTAAAATTCAGATAACAGCAGATGCTGGCGAGAATGTGTTGAAATATGAACACTCCATTGCTGGTGGATTTGCAAGCTGTTACAAACAGTTTGGAAATCAGTCTGGTGGTTCCTCAGAAAATTGGACATAATTCTACTAGAAGATCCAGCAATAGTCCTCCTGGGAATATACCCAGATTATGTTCCAACTTGTAATAAGGACACATGCTTCACTATGTTTATAGCAGCCTTATGTATAATAACAAGAATCTGAAAAGAAATCAGGTGACTCTCTTTAGAAGAATCAATATAGAAAATATGGTACTTTTTCTATAATGAATTACTACACAGCTATTAAAAGCAATGATTTAATGAAATTCTTAGACAAATGGATGGATCTGGATGATATCTTCCTAAGTGAGATAACCCAATCACAAAAGAACACACATAATATGCAATCATTGATAAATGGATATTATCCCTGAATCCCAGAATGACCAAGGTAAAATTTGCAAAACCCATGAAACTCAAGAAGAAAGACCAAAGTGTGATTATGTTGTTCCTTCTTAGAATGGGGAACAAAATACCCATGGGAGGAGTTACAGAGACAAAGTTTGGAGCTTAGACTGAACGAATCCATACACTGCCTCACTTGGGGATCCATCCCATAAACAGCCACCAAACCCAGATATTATTGAAGATGCACCAAGAGCTTGGGGACAGGAGACTGATATAGTTGTCTCCTGAGAGGAACTGCCAGTGCCTGACAAATAAAGAAGTCGATGTTCACTGACATCCATTGGACTGAGCACAGGGTCCCCAAATATGGAGCTAGAGAAAGTACTCAAGGAGCTTAAGGAGTTTGCAGGAACTTAGGAGGAAAAAAGAACCCATAAACTAACAAGTACCCCCACAATTCTTGGGACTAAACCACCAATCAAAGAAAAGAAATAATGGGGCATATGTACCCAGCTGCATATGTAGCAGAGGATGGACTAGTTGGTCATCAATGGGAGGAGAGCCACTTGTTCCTATAAAGGTCCTATGCCCCAGTATTGGGAAATGCCTGGGCTAGGAATTGGGAGTGGGTGTGTTGGGGAGCAGGGGGAGAGGGGAGAGGACAGGGGATTTTTGAAAGGGAAACTAGAAAAGGGGATAACATGTGAAATGTTAATAAAGGAAGTATGTAATAGAAAAAGAAATGAAATAATTTATTTGCAGGTATTATGAAATAAATTCATGTATGGCAAACATATTATAGGAACTATGTTCAGGTTTTTTCCTGGGGCAAAATCATAGCAAGTTATTGTTTCTCAACATATTGTGACTATAGTTTCAAGAGTAGGTATATGTGCTGCTAAAACTCGTGTATAAGAATAGATAAATATAGGTAAAATTAAAAATGAAGTCTATGAAAACTCTTAACAAAGATTTCTTCCATTTTAGGAGACTAGGTAAAGGTCTAATGAAATGCAGGACACAATTAATGCCCAACACTGGATAAGGTATACCTTTAGTAAGAGACTCCTCTGAAACACTTATGTCATCTTCTTCATCATCACAGTCCAAAAGTAATAAGTAACCTTCCTTTGGTATCACCATCATTTTCTTAAGTTCCATTCTTCTCTTAAGAACTTAATAGTCCTCTTAGTTTAAAAAAAAAATAAAAAAATAAAAGAAAAAAAAAACGAACTTAGTTATCTGAATAAAAGGTATCATTTAAATAATTAAAATGACAAAAAATCAAATAATTATCTTAGCTCAATGAAAGATCATTTCTTTTGTTTTTTAACATATAGTATTTTTAATCATTTGTCTTTATCAGAGAGTTCTGTATTCAATATGGTGATGCATATATATGTGTGTGTGTATATACACAAATATACACATACACATACACATACACACACATACATAAACACATATACCCATACACACACACACACACACACACACACACACACATATATATATATATATATATATACTTCCCTGGAACATTTTCTCTATGTATCCTATTTATCATGTCCCTTTCCCTCACAACTTGTTTCAAAAACTTCTTTAACTTATTTAAAAAAAATTTTTTTTTCAGAACCAAAGTTAACAATCTGCCATTTCTCAGTTTAAAAAAGACATAACCTGGCCACATTTCAATATGTGATTCCTCCCCTCCTTCCAGAAAACGATGAGCAAAATTTGTTCGCCTGTAATTTTTGAGGCATCTGAATTTTGATCGAATCACCCATACATTCTTTTTAAACAAAACATAAGCAATTCTGTTTATCAGTTTATCTCAGTCTAAGGTAAACTCACAGTTCTATCCAGAAAGATAAAGAACATGGTAACTGTATGTTCATATCAAAAAGACCCAACGCTTAGTCCACAAGAAACACTCATCACCACCACCCAAACATAAAGGCCTTATATTGGAGAAAATGGGGATTTGGGGAAGCCGAGGATTTCAAACATCTGAAGATTGTAAGTTCGAGGCCAGCCCAAGACAGGGCAGCCGGAACTACAAAGATAGATCCCATCCTACAGAAATAAAATTGAGAGAAAAAAGCTGAACATGGTAGTGCAAGTCTTTAATCCCAATAAATGGGCAATTGAGATGGAAGGATCCGTGGTCAGAATCCATCCCAGTTGACTTATGAATCTCTTGTAATATCTCCTCTTCTTCTTTTCATTCATTCTTCTTATACAACTCTACTGTCTGCAATGTCCATAAAGTGTATATCAAAGGAACACACCTTAGACAAGACAACGAGGAGGGAGGAATCCTCAGTGTGTTTCTAATGGATCCTGAACAGCACACAGGACAAGCGCCAAGGCTTCTCACCCATGGCTCCCTGGCCCCCGACCCCTAGTCCTGCAGCCGGCTCTCTGATACTATCCCAAGGCCCCAAGCTTTTCTCTTCAAAGGGTTCCCAAACCTCTATGCCCCTGACCTGTTCATTCCTCTTCCATGAATACGGTCCTCCACCTTCCATTCACCCTCAGATACCAGAGGAAATGACTATGAGGAGCCTTTTCCTCACATAATGGCCACCTGGGCCTGAGATGTCCCACCCCGTAACACCTCGATTAACTGTCCAACAACCATGATCAGAGCCAACTATCACTTACAGATCATCTAAGAGGAGAACACCTTCCAACCGCACCCTTCCGTGCTCAGATCCTCAAAGAAAAAAAAAACCCTTGTCAGGAGCCAGGCCCGGATAGAGGTCTTTAAGTACCCTTAGTGATGCCAAATGGACAAAAAAGGTCTCACCCAAGGCCTGCGCTGATTGGCTGAATATACCTTGCGCATGCGTACATGGAGTACCAGGTACCATCATTTTGAAGTGAGTTTTCAGGAGGTGGGAATAAGCTACTAGCTTTAAGACAAATGATTTCCTGTTTATAGGTTGATAAGCCCTTACAAACTTGAAAACTTGAACAAATGTGTAACATATGAAACACTGCAAATGACACTAGTTAATTTCAACTGTAGAGGCTCTTGTAAGCATTTTTGGATTTTATTTATTTATGTGCGTAAGCATTTAATATTGTGGACTTCTGCATGTACATACGCAAACCAGAAGAGTCTATGCTGTCCTAAGAGTTCAGAAAGGAGCATCCAGAATCCCTACAACCTCTGGTACCCTCCTGTCTCTACCTTCCTAGTATTGAGCTGGATTAGAAGAGTGTGCTAGGCAGTGCAGGCCCTCTCTCTCACTCATACATTAGGCCTTGCAGGCCCTCTCTCTCACTTATGAGCTTGACTGGGCAGGACCTCTCTCTCACTTATGCCTTTGTTGCATACAGAGGCTGGAAGAGAGCACTGATTCTCTAAAAAACGTGACTGTGCACAAATTGTGAGCCACTATGTGGGTGCTTTGTGCCCCGTCCTCTGCATAGAACAGGTGCTTTTTTTTGTTTGTTTGTTTTTGGTTTTTGTTTTATTTATTATTATTATTATTTCTATAAACCGGGTTTCTCTCTGTAGCCCTGATTTTCCTGGAACTTACAACAGGCTGGCCTTGAATTCAGAAATCTTTGGCTTCTGCCTCTCAAATGCAGGCATGAATCACTACTGTCGAACCAACAGTTGCTCTTAATAGCTAGTTTTTCTTTTTTCTTTTTTTCAACTAGACTAGTGTGTATTTCATGCATCCTAGGGCATTCTTCCCATTTACTTTCAATGTTTTCCTACTTGTATATTAGTTTTTCAAAAAGGCTATAACTTTAAAAAAGACCAAAGAGGGATATATGGGCTGGTTTGGTGGAAAGAAATGGAAGGAAGAAGTTAGGCATCATCATCATCATCATCATCATCATAATAATAATAAACAATAATAGAAACATTTTAAAGTTTTTAAGTCTATCATTATTAAAATGTGTGAGTGCTCTGTTTATGTGGTCACCTACATGACAGAAGGCGGCATCAGATCACTTTATAAACGGTAGTAAGCCACCATGTTTTTGCTGAGAAATGAACTCAGGATCTGTAAAAGATTAGCCAGTGCTCCTAACTGCTGAGCAATCCCACCAATTTTAGAAATAGTTTTGATTTAACTTTTAATGCATTATGATAAGAAAATATACATAATTTCAATTTATCTGAATTTGTTAACATCTAAAAGCATATTTTAAGTAAACAGACTTACATCACATTCTTATTTTTCTTTTGTACCACAACTCCTCTAGCTGATGCCCACTCAAAACCTCTTAAACCTTTCATTTTTTATCATGTTCCTTAATATTTATAAAATATTGTAACAATAAAATGAATATTATAAAGTTTTTTTGATATAAAACAACAATCAATTGAATAGTCTTATATAGATGTTTGTCTGCAGCAATACTGAAAATACATTTTTCTCAATATAAATTTTAAGTAACTCCAAAAATATTAACTGTATTATATTTTAAAATAATATATAACTATTGTTTTTTTAATGAACATAAATAGTATTTTTTTTTGTTTTTTTTGTTTGTTTGTTTGTTTTGTTTTTAGTTGAGCTTAAAAATCTTGATATACAGATTATGCTAAGAGGACTCTGAAGCTGTCTTGTGTGAGGCTAGTCCAGTGGCTGGCAAATACAGAAGTAGATGCTCACAGTCACCTATTGAGTGGACCACATGGCCTCCAATGGAGGAGCTAGAGAAAGTAAACAAGGAGTTGAGGGGATTTGAAACCCTAAATAAGGAACAAATTATGAACTAACCAGTACCTCCAGAGCTTGTGTCTGTAGTTGAATATGTAGCATGGGATAGCCTGGTAGGCCATCTGTGGGTGGAGAGGCCCTTGGTTTTGAGAAGGTTATATGCCTCAGTACAGAGTACTGCCAAGGACAGGACTTGGGAGTAGGTGGGCTGGGGAGCAAGGACGGGAAGGGTGTAGGGGAATATTGGAATGTAAATGAAGAAAATATTTAACAAAAAATGAAATTAAAAAAAAAATCTTGGCTTACTGTGATTCAAACAAAATAAGAAGTTTATGAACACTGGATTTCATTGTAATAAGGATCTACTTGAATTTCCCTCACATCACCAAAGAATTTTACCTCCATAGTAGCTAAGATAAGAGTTCACAATTATGCTGCACCAAGGAATGAATTGAAGGCATGATTTTGGATACTAATTTCCTGCTATGGTCAAAGCTATTTGACTTGAGTCATTGTTGTCATTCTCAGAATACATGTTACAGGGTACATTCACTTAAGGAATGGTGTGTGTATTAAGATGGTCTATCCCTGAAGTCATTCATCAACTGTTTCAATGAAGAATGGTTCTGCTTGGAGGGTGTCACAGAAGTTAGTTGAGGGTAGGATTCAGTTTCATTGGATGTGATTTCTTTTCAAAAGCATTCATCTCAGAATAGTAGTAACTTATAAAGTCCTCTTCTTCAGAATTGATACAATAATAATAAATATCAAGCAAAACCTTCAGTCTCACTCTTTGTTTTTCTCTTATAAGCCACCTCCCAAATTAATTGTCTACATTAATTTTGGTTTATAAACAGTTTTGAAATATATAACCTGTTTTGAAAACCATAGTATAGTGTAAAAACAACAAATAAACAATCCTACAAATAGAGAGGCTGAGATAGGAGAAGTATAATTTCAAGACCATTATGTGGCACACAGCAAGACTGTGTTATGTACAAAAAAGCAGAAAGACTATATGGATTGTAGAACATTGGACCTATTAATCCCATTTTCCAAATTAGGGACAACAGAATGACACATGGCTAATTTCTAAATACTCACATTTATGAATTTCAATTAATTAGGTTATGCTGGTAATATTAATTTTCATATTAACAGATATTAAGGTATATGATTACTTCATATTAATTTTCTTGTTAGAGGTGGAAGTACGTTTGTGTGGATTTGTTGAAAGATTACTTTCTTGCTTCTTCTCGGGTGTAGTTTCACTCCTTCAGTTGGTGTTTTCCATCTATTATTCTTTGTAGGGCTGGATTTATGGAAACGTTATGTGTAAAATTGGTTTTGTCATGGAATATATTATTTTCTCTGTCTATGGTGATTGAGAGTTTTTTTCAGTATAGGAGCATGGGCTAGCATTTATGTTCCCTAGAGGCAGAATAGATGCTGGGACTGTATGAAAATACATCCATGAGTTGAGAGAGGAGGACATCCACTAGCCTGTGTACCCTAGTGCCATGTTCTAGGTGCTGCTAGTGATGGGGGAACTAAGTGACAACAGAAACCACCTTTTTCATAATCCAACCTAAGAATGTCAGGCGGAGTTTATTTTGGCTGACTCATGGTAACCGGATCTTATAG
The DNA here is from genome assembly GCF_978045245.1 of Mus caroli. Taxonomy (NCBI): domain Eukaryota; kingdom Metazoa; phylum Chordata; class Mammalia; order Rodentia; family Muridae; genus Mus; species Mus caroli. Next base: position 10,208,991 of record NW_028227277.1, read on the forward strand.
AGAGAGGTTGGGACTCATGTATCACTTCAGATAGTGCTTTTAAGTTCAGTCTTTTATATTTTACAGAGAAGGAAAAGAGAGAAATCACTTCATGAAGGATAACACCCAAGAAAGCAAATGATCAGGGCAGCTTTATGGCAACACAACAATGTGCCCAACACTAGTGTTTCCTAGTGGTTTGGTGGTGTTAAGTAGCCATGAAGGCTACTGGACCTTAGAGGGGCTGGAGAAAGTCAGATTGCTTTTTGTTATTGTTTTCTTTTATTTTAACATTTCCCTTTTTCAGGCAGTCTCATTTAGTTTTTCCCTGCTGCTAAGACACCAAATGTTATGGGGTACATTCGACCTTACTGATCTCCATGGAACTATACTTGGCAGGATCAGAGTGGAAACTGGATATTTTACAACCAATTAACTTGTCCACTTGCCTACCTCTGGTCATCTCAATTTCTCCACCTAAATCCTTTACTGATAATTTCTTCAGCATGCAGCCTATGACATGATTCACAGGCAGGTACTAGAACTGCTTCTGCTTCAGTACGAAATTCAAGTCCTTTCTCTTCTTTAGGACTTGTTAACATTTGAAGATATACAAATGCATTTATCTGAGGAAGAATGGGCTATACTTAACCCATCCAAGGAGGCACTATACAGTGCTTTAATGCTGGACATCTACAAGCTAACCACCTCTGTAGGTAAAAATAACTCCTTTCCTTTGTGTATGCATTGTGTAACCTGGACTGTGCTCATGAAAAATACACCTTGGGAGAAATTACCTTTTGGGTTATAATTGATTTAGATTGCTTCTTCACTGTTGAATCAGGAACTGCTACAGAAAAATATTTCTTTTCTATGTTATTTTTTTGTTTTTTGGGATGTTTGTTTTTCAAGATATATTTTCTCTGCATAACCCTGGCCATCTTCAAGATAACTCTGTACACAGGCCTGACCACAAACCCACCTGCCTTTGCCTCCCAAGTTTTGAGTTTAAAACATGTACTACCACCACCACCACCAACACCAACACCACCACCACCACAACCACCACCACCACCACGATCCAGCTCAGCATAAAAGTTCTTAGTTTTAATGAGGATCAATTATTCCTTTTAGAATGAATATTTCTTCCATGAAATCTAAAACTCTTAATTCACTTAGTCATAGATATCCTCCAGTTTTCCTAAATCTTTTATTTTGTTCTTACATTTAAATCCATGCCCTTGTGAATTAATTTACAAACAGTTTGAAGTTGAGATTGAGGCTGATTCTTTTACCTATTATGTGTCATGGCTCTCAAGGGAAACAAAACGTACAGCAAAAATAATTAAGTAAATAAATAAAAAATAAAAATAATATATATATATATATATATACAATGCATGATTTTATAAAACTATGATGTATATGTATATATTATATATAATTTATGTATGTATGTATGTATGTATGTATGTATTTATTTATTTATTTATTTATTTATTTATTTTTATTAGGTATTTTCCTCAATTACATTTCCAATGCTATCCAAAATGTCCCCAATACACTCCACCACCAGTCCCCCACCCACCCACCTCCACCCCTTGGCCCTGGCATTCCCCTGTATTGGGGCATATAAAGTTGGCAAGTCCAATGGGCCTCTCTTTCCAGTCATGGCCGACTAGGCCATCTTTTGATACAAATGCAGCTAGAGTCAAGAGCTCTGGGGTACTGGTTAGTTCACAATAATGTTTCACCTATGGGGTTGCAGTTCCCTTTAGCTCCTTGGGTACTTTCTCTAGCTCCTCCATTGAAGGCCCTGTGATCCATCCAATAACTGACTGTGAGCATCCACTTCTGTGTTTGCTAGGCCCCGAAATTGTCTCACAAGAAACAGCTATAAGCTGAGCGTGGTGGTGCACGCCTTTAATCCCAGCACTTGGGAGGCAGAGGCAGGCGGATTTCTGAGGTCGAGGCCAGCCTGGTCTACACAGTGAGCGCCAGGACAGCCAGGGCTACACAGAGAAACCCTGTCTCGAAAAACCAAAAAAAAAAAAAAAAAAGAGAGACAGCTATATCTGGGTCCTTTCAGCAAAATCTTGCTAGTGTATGCAATAGTGTCAGCGTTTGGAAGTTGATTATGGGATGGATCCCTGGATATAGCAGCCTTTAGATGGTCCATCCTTTCTTCACAGCTCCAAACTTTGTCTCTGTAACTCTTTCCATGGGTGTTTTGTTCCCAATTCCAAGAAGGGGCACAGTGTCCACACTTTGGTCTTCGTTCTTCTTGAGTTTCATGCGTTTAGCAAATTGTATCTTATATCTTGGGTATCCTAAGTTTTGGGGCTAATATCCACTTATCAGTGAGTACATATTGTGTGAGTTCCTTTGTGAATATGTTACCTCACTCAGGATGATGCCATCCAGATCCATCCATTTGCCTAGGAATTTTATAAGTTCATTCTTTTTAATAGCTGAGTAGTACTCCATTGTGTAAATGTACCACATTTTCTGTATCCATTCCTCTGTTGAGGGGCATCTGGGTTCTTTCTAACTTCTGGCTATTATAAATAAGGCTTCTATGAACATAGTGGAGCATGTGTCCTTCTTACCGGTTGGGACATCTTCTGGATATATGCCCAGGAGAGGTATTGCTGGATCCTCTAGTAGTATTATGTTCAATTTTCTGAGGAACCGCCAAACTGATTTCCAGAGTGGTTGTACCAGCTTGCAATCCCACCAACAGTGAAGGAGTGTTCCTCTTTCTCCACATCCTCGCCAGCTTCTGCTGTCACCCGAATTTTTGATCTTAGCCATTCTGACTGGTGTGAGGTGGAATCTCAGGGTTGTTTTGAGTTGCATTTCCCTGATGATTAAGTATGTTGAACATTTTTTCAGGTGCTTCTCTGCCATTCGGTATTCCTCAGGTGAGAATTCTTTGTTCAGTTCTGAGCCCCATTTTTTAACCGGGTTATTTGATTTTCTGGAGTCCACCTTCTTGAGTTCCTTATATATATTGGATATTAGTCCCCTATCTGATTTAGGATAGGTAAAGATCCTTTCCCAATCTGTTGGGGGTCTTTCTGTCTTCTTGACAATGTCTTTTGCCTTGCAGAAGCTTTGCAACTTTATGAGGTCCCATTTATCAATTCTCGATCTTACAGCACAAGCCTTTGCTGTTCTATTCAGGAATTTTTCCCCTGTACCCATATCTTCGAGGCTTTTCCCTACTTTCTCCTCTATAAGTTTCAGTGTTTCTTGTTTTATGTGGAGTTCCTTAATCCACTTAGATTTGACCTTAGTACAAAGAGATAGGAATGGATCAATTCGCATTCTTCTACATGATAACCGTCAGTTGTGCCAGCACCATTGGTTGAAAATGCTGTCTTTTTTCCACTGGATGGTTTTTGCTCCCTTGTCAAAGATCAAGTGACCATAGGTATGTGGGTTGATCTCATGGTCTTCAATTCTGTTCCATTGGTCTACTTGTTTGTCGTTATACCAGTAACGTGCAGTTTTTATCACAATTGCTCTGTAGTACAGCTTTAGGTCAGGCATGGTGATTCCACCAGAGGTTCTTTTATCCTTGAGAAGAGTTTTTGCTATCCTAGGTTTTTTGTTGTTCCACATGAATTTGCAGATTGCCCTTTCTAGTTCGTTGAAGAATTGAGTTGGAATTTTGATGGAGATTGCATTGGATCTGCAGATTGCTTTTGGTAAGATAGTCATTTTTACAATGTTGATCCTGCCAATCCATGAGCATGGTAGGTCTTTCCATCTTCTGAGATCTTCTTTAATTTCTTTCTTCAGGGACTTGAAGTTCTTGTCATACAGATCTTTCACTTCCTTTGTTAGAGTCATGCCAAGGTATTTTATATTGTTTGTGACTATTGAGAAAGTTGTTGTTTCCCTAATTTCCTTCTCTGCCTGTTTATCCTTTGTGTACAGAAAGGCCATTGACTTGCTTGAGTTAATTTTATATCCAGCTACTTCACCGAAGCTATTTATCAGGCTTAGAAGTTCTCTGGTGGAATTTTTAGGGTCACTTATGTATACTATCATATCATCTGCAAAAAGCGATATTTTGACTTCTTCTTTTCCGATTGGTATCCCCTTGATCTTCTTTTGTTGTCTAATTGCTCTGGCTAGGACTTCAAGTACAATGTTGAATAGGTAGGGAGAGAGTGGGCAGCCTTGTCTAATCCCTGATTTTAGTGGGATTTCTTCCAGCTTCTCACCATTTACTTTGATGTTGGCTACTGGTTTGCTGTAGATTGCTTTTACCATGGTTAGGTATGGGCCTTGAATTCCTGATCTTTCCAAGACTTTTATCATGAATGGGTGTTGGATTTTGTCAAATGCTTTTTCAGCATCTAACGAGATGATCATGTGGTTTTTATCTTTGAGTTTTTTTATATAATGGATTACATTGATGGATTTTCGTATATTGAACCATCCTTGCATCCCTGGGATGAAACGTACTTGGTCAGGATGGATGATTGTTTTGATGTGTTCTTGAATTCAGTTAGCGAGAACTTTATTGAGGATTTTTGCATCAATATTCATAAGGGAAATTGGTCTGAAGTTCTCTATCTTTTTGTTGGGTCTTTATGTGGTTTAGGTATCAGAGTAATTATGGCTTCATAGAATGAGTTGGGTAGAGTACCTTCTGATTCTATTTTGTGTAATAGTTTGTGAAGAACTGGGATTAGATCTTCTTTGAAGGTTTGATAGAACTCTGCACTAAACCCATCTGGTCCTGGGCTTTTTTTAGTTGAGAGACTATTAATGACTGCTTCTATTTCTTTAGGGGATATAGGGCTGTTTAGATCATTAACCTGATCTTGATTCAACTTTGGTACTTGGTATCTGTCTAGAAACTTGTCCATTTCATCCATGTTCTCCAGTTTTGTTGACTATAGCCTTTTGTAAAAGGATATGATGGTGTTTTGGGTTTCTTCAGGGTCTGTTTTATGTCTCCCTTTTCATTTCTGATTCTGTTAATTAGAATAATTTCCCTATGCCCTCTAGTGAGTCTGGTTAAGGGTTTATCTATCTTGTTGATTTTCTCAAAGAACCAGCTCCTTGATTGGTTGATTCTTTGAATTGTTCTTCTTGTTTCCACTTGGTTGATTTCACCCCTGAGTTTGATTATAAAAAATAAAAATTATATATATATGTATAACATATGCATGATTTTATAAAAATATTATGTATATATTATATATTATTTATTTATTTATTTATTTATTTATTTTTAATTTTTAATTTTCCTCTGTAGAGTTCTCTTGAGATGATATTAAATAGATGCTCAACCTCAACTGGCAGTTTTGTTTTATTTTTTTTATTATTACATATTTTCCTCAATTCCAAATCCAATGCTATCCCAAAAGTCCCCCATGCACTCTGCCCCACTCCCCTACCCTCCCATTCCCACTTTTTGGCCCTGGCATCCCCTGTACTAGGACATATAAAATGTGTTTGTCCAATGGGCTTCTCTTTCCAGTGACGGCCTTCTAGGTCATCTTTTGATACATATGCTGCTAGAGTAAGAACTCCGGGGTACTGGTTAGTTTATAATGTTGTTGCACCTTCATGGTTGCAGATCTCTTTAGCAACTTGGATACTTTCTCTAGTTCCTCCACTGAGGGCCCTGTAATCCATTCAATTTTTGACTGTGAGCATCCACTTATGTGTTTGCTAGGCCTCGTCCTAGTGTCACAAGAGACAGCTATATCAGGGTCATTTCAGCAAACACTTGCTAGTGTATTCAATGGTGTCATCGTTTGGAGGCTAATTATGGGATGGATCTCTGGATATGGCACTCTTTAGATGGTCCATCCTTTTGTCTCAGCTCCAAACCTTGTCTCTGTAACTCCTTCCATGGGTGATTGTTCCCAATTCTAAGAAGGGACAAAGTGTCCACACTTTGGTGTTCGTTCTTCTTCAGTTTCATGTGTTTTACAAATTGTCTCTTATATCTGGGGTATACTAAGTTTCTGGGCTAATATCCACTTATCAGTGAGTACATGTTGTGTGAGTTCTTTTGCGATTGGGTTACCTGACTCAGGATGATGCCCTCCAGGTCCAACCATTTACCTAGGAATTTCGTAAATTCATTCTTTTTAATCGCTGAGTACTCCATTGTGTAAATGTAGCACATTGTTTGTATCCATTCCTCTGTTGAGGTGCATATGAGTTCTTTCCAGATTTTCCACATCCTTGCCAGCATCTGCTGTCACCTGAAATTTTAATCTTAGCCATTCTGACTGGTGTGATATGGAATCTCAGGCTTGTTTTGATTTGCATTTCTCAGATGATTAAGGATGCTGAGCATTTTAGAGGTATGTAATATTTTCTACCATTTGTAATATTTTGTTATATAATATACTTTACATATACTTTAAATATACTTTAAAGTTACATGATGTGAATCAGCAATTGCTTTCTACCAACTGATGTTCAAAGAATCTAATAGTTGTTCAGTCAATGAGGCTGGATGTCTCAGGTCATGTTCAGTGACTTCTGTAATTCTGAAAAATGGCCTGTAATACCAGGGAAGGAATGGACTTGCCAATGAGGGCAAACAGGCAAAAAAAAAAAAAAATCAAAACAAAACAAAACAGAAAAACAACAACAACAACAACAACAACAACAACAACAACAACAAAATAACTTTCTTTTTCCATGTTTTTATATAGGCTGCAGAACTTTTATATAGCTGTGTGCCAGGTTGAAGGTGACTTTTCCCATTTGAAAAATACAGATTCAAAGTGGATCTTACCATTTCAAATTATAAAGAAGAAATTCCTTTACAGTCTTGCCCAGTCAGTTGGGTTTTAGTTAATTCTAGATGTAGTCAAGTTCAAAACCAAGAACACTCATCCCCATTTCCAATTGGCGCCGCATCATTTATTGAAATTTCTAGCCTTCCTTCATTGAATTTCTTGTGTGTTTTGTTGAAAGTTACTTGGCATCTTGTATATATATGTCTAGACTAAGATGTTTTACTTTTTGTTGTGATTATTGAACTCTTATACAATTATTGATAAGCCCTCATATCCATTATACATAATTTTTCTACCTGATACATCCTTGTTATTTTTTGCATTGTGATGGGAGAGATGGCTCAATGGTCAACAGTACATGTTAAATTTCCTGTTCTTTTTATAGCCCCAAATATAGTTAAAAAAATAAAATAAAATAAAACTGCCTGATGCTAGGCAGTGGTGACACATGCCTTCAATCCCAGGAATTGTTGAGGGCAGAGGCAGGGAGATTTCTGAGTTTGAGGCCACCCTGGTCTACAGAGTGAGTTTTAGGACAGCCAGGGGTAAACAAACAAGCCTCGTCTAGAAAAAAACAAACGAAACCAAACAAACAGACGAAAAACAAAGACATAAAAACCACTTGTATCTCCAGATCTTCTGTTCTCCTTGGGCCGTGCACACATATAAAACACACACACACACACACATGCAGAAGAACACAATTCAGATTTTAAAAATGCATTACCTGACTCACCAATAAATAAAAATACATCAGTGTTCCTACTGCCAGAAAACCTTTAGTCGTAATACAAACTTAGTAAAACAACAATGATTCCATACAGGAAAGAAGCATTTTAACTGTATTGAATGTGGGAGACTATTCCTTCAGAAATGACACCTCAATAAACACCAGCTGACCCACATTGCTGACAGTCCCTATACATGTAACCTGTGTGAGAATACATGTAACAGATGATGGACCCATCTCACTATGAACATACATAGTCAGAAAACTCAGACAGAATTCCCAGGCTAAGGAAGATTAGCATATTGCAGGGACAGAATGTAAAGAAAGTTAAAAGTCTAGAAAATTTGGAAGAGTTATATTTCATATCATAAAAATGATATGATAGAAAATCTATGCTGCTTCCCACTGTTTTTCATTTTCAGTGTTATCTACACAATTTTTGTTTCTGTTAGGAATAAAAGAAATGGGTATTTGTTTGACATCTGTGTCCATAGTTATGTTTTTGTTTGACATCTGTGTCCATAGCTATGCTTTTCTAAGACCCTATCCTCTGGTGTTATGTTTTTGTTTGACATCTGTGTCCATAGCTATGCTTTTCTAAGACCCTATCCTCTGGTGTCAAGTATCATTCTACACACTTCCTCAGAAGGGCCCTTGAATTCAGAAATAATTAGTATTCATTGCATAGTTTCAGTGGCTATAATTTTGATTGCCATAGAAGACCAAAACAAAGAATCTAGTAACTTTATGTACAAAATGAGAAGACTGTGTCTTCCTTGAGTGTTACCACTGTAGTTGTTACCCAGAGTTTTTCCTTTGACATTGATTATTTTCAAGGAAGCTTGAGGAACACAAGATGTGAAAGACAACACAAACCTAAGAAACTTGTAAGCATTTGAAGTCCACTTGCAGTTCTGTCAACACTAGTTATCCATCTGCGTGGAAAAACAAGAAAGCAGTAAAGTTACTTTGAAAATTTTGACTTTTAATACACACAATGAAAATTTTTAAACAGGTGCATACCACTCCTGTTACTAATGGGATATCCACTTTGTGATTTCTTCATTCTATAGGAGAATAGTAGGTTTGTCTATAGAAAAGTTTTAGCATTTAATTTACTGATAAGGGAAATGCATGGGAGCTTATGTACCCTCTCCAACATGTTATGCATCTGACACTAGAAGGGCTCATCCACTATTAGTCTGGTAGAGAAACACATGTAGCTTATACTTATGATCCCCATTAGAAA
>NW_028227277.1:10220233-10410233 GCF_978045245.1 Mus caroli
TAAATATGTATGTAACTGTGCACACACCACTGCATATATGTAGAGATTTCAGGAAAATGTGGAAAAACCAATCCTCTTCTTCTACCATGTCTATGTTTCAGAGATGAAGTTCAGGCACTCATCCTTACTCAGTGATCCATCTCATACATTCCTTGAGCTTTACTTCTATATATTCTCTGAAGATTACTTGTTCAGTCATCATGTCAAAACTCAAAGAGACTATGAAGGTGGTCATGCTGCAAGCCAGCATGAGAATAGAAAATGAAGCAACCAAAGTTTCAATGAACCATTGATATTTCTTATCATCCAGTTAGTTTCATAGATGGATGTGGTTAAAACTCTCACCCCAAGGCCTTCTAAGCACAGGTGCATTGAACTCAAAGAGACTGTAGCAGCATCTGCATGCACAGTGCCTGCAAGGTCTCCGACAAAAAGAGTCCAAGCAATGAGAGGGAAGGGGATAAATGCCCCTACCTTTAATTCAGAAGTTATTTCCAGTCTAGCTTGGAAAGGAAAAAAAAATGTTCTTCCATTTTTTTCCCATTTTTTGCATATCCAGTGATAGGGTATCACTGGGTATGCAAACCATGCTTAAATCTAAGCCTCTAGTTCAGCATACCTGGCAAATGCAAATCAAACTTAATGACAATCTTTGAGGTTCTTTATGTAATAAAGTATTGGCAGGGTTCTTTAAAGAAAACATTAAGGGCCACTTGTTTATATAGTATGGTTTCCAGTTTTATCTTTTTATGGGATTTCAGAGTGTTTGTGAACATGTATATCTCTGTGTCTACATGTGTATTTCTTGTGCTTTTTCTTTGGCTAGTTTTATTCTGTTTGCTTTCTTCTTTTCTTGTTCTTTTTTTTATTACTGTATCTTAATCATCATTATTGTTGTTATTATTATCATTACTAGTATCATTATTATTTAGATGCCTGCTTGTATTTTAATAAAGGGAGAAAGAATAAGGTGTGAATTTGGGTGAGAGAAGAAATGGAGAGGATGTAGAAGGATTTGGGGGCACTGTAATCAGAATGTATTGAATGAAAAGATGTATTTTCAATTAAAAGTGTCTTCACAGAAATGTTGATCTTATTATTTGTACAAAGGACATAGAAACTTATTTTTTAAAGAGTCATATTGTAAACAGAGGACAAGTATGAAAGTTTTTCATACTGAGAAGAGTTTCATTTTGAAGGTATTGTGAGGACCCTAGAGTTAATAATCAAGAACACAGAGCATGACACACAGCAGACAAAAGTACAAAGCACACACAAATAGACAGGTAGGCATCAAATTAGTGAATGCATGGACCATTTTCATGGAGCACAAATCCTCTCCCATTCTCCTTAAGAACAAAACAGAATCGCTGTTGTCTCCAAAGCCTTTGAGTAGGAATTCATCCAGTATCCTTTTTCTTCTATTTGACTAGAACTGACTCAACACTGCCAAGATTCCAGGACAGGAAAAGAGACACCCTCATCCACTTGGGCATGTGTGCTTCCAGGTAGTGTTACAGATGATCACATTCTTAGACAACTAAAATAGAGCACATCTATCCTAGTACAGTTCCGGAAGGCAGAAAGTGTGAAAATCTAGGGACTGGCTAGTTTTACTTGTGCCTGGCACCTTGAATGGCAACATGTAGGTTGTGAGTCCTTGTGATACTTTCATGGGAGTTGTCTAAAACTATCTTTATGTCAGATATTTATGTTAGGATTTATAACAGTAGGAAATTATAGTTATGAAGTTGCAAAAAAAAATTATATTGAGGGGCTCACCATAGCTTAAGGAAGTATATATGTGAAGGAACTACAGCATTAGGAAGGTTGAGAACCATTCTCTGGAAGCTTGAAAACAGAAAGCATGGTGTGCCTCACAGCCTGCGTTTGACATCAGTATAAGGCCTGCTTCTGACTCTGATCTTGGCTTCCTTTTGTTTCTTGTGACCATGTGGGAATAACCTAGATAGTATAGTAAAATGCCCTATCTGAGAACATGATCAGAATCCATCTTGTGAAACCATGTGCTATAGTATCATTAGGAAAGGGCTGTCTTTGGAACCTGCATGCATGTGAGTGCTTTGTGCTTTGCTCACTTTCTTTCTTTCTTTCTTTCTTTCTTTCTTTCTTTCTTTCTTTCTTTCTTTCTTTCTTTCTTTCTTTCTTTCTTCTTTCTTTCTTTCTTTCTTCCTATCTTTCTTTCTTTCTTTATCTTCCTTCCTTTCTTCCTTTCTTTCTTCCTTCCTTCCTTCCTTCCTTTTTTCCTTCCTTCCTTCCCTCCCTCCCTCCCTCCCTACCTCCCTCCCTCCCTCCCTCCCTCCCTCCCTCCCTCCCTCCCTCCCTCCTTTCTTTCTTTCTTTCTTTCTTTCTTTCTTTCTTTCTTTCTTTCTTTCTTTCTTTCTTTCTTTCTTTCTTTCTTTCTTTTTTTCTTTCTTTTTTCTTTTCTTTCTTTTTTTTTCTGTTTTTTTTTTTTTTCTTTGAGGCAGGGTTTCTCTGTGTAGCGCTCAGTCATGGAATTCATTCTGAAGATCAGGCTAACCTGGAACTCATAAATTTGCCTGTCTCTGCCTACCAAGTGCAGGGATTAAGGCTTGTATCACCACACCCAGCGTCTTTGATTTTTTATTCTGGTATTAACTTATTGTTCCCAATGTGGTTTATTTAATTTCATTGTTTTATTTTACTCTTCTCTCCTCTCCTCTCCTCTCCTCTCCTCTCCTCTCCTCTTCTCTCCTCTCCTCTCCTCTCCTCTCCTCTCCTCTCCTCTCCTCTCCTCTCCTCTCCTCTCCTCTCCTCTCCTCTCCTCTCCTCCCCTCCCCTCTCCTCTCCTCTCCTCTCCTCCCCTCCCCTCCCCTCCCCTCCCCTCCCCTCCCCTCCCCTCCCCTCCCCTCCCCTCCCCTCCCCTCCCCTCTTATTTTCTTTTCTTTTCTTTTCTTTTCTTTTCTTTTCTTTTCTTTCCTTTTCTTTTCTTAAATATTTTCTATTTTTACATTTCAAATCCTTTCCTGGTTTCCCCTTCGAAAACCGACTATCCCATCCCACCTCCCCCTACTCAACAATATAACCAATCCTGCTTTCCTGTCCTGGCATTCCCTTACACTGTGGCATGGGGTCTTCCAGGGCCATGCTTCTATTCTCCCACTAGTGTCCAACTAGGCCATCCTCCCATACATATGCGGCTGCAGCCATGGGCCCCTCCCTGTGTATTATTTGGTTGGTCTTTTTTTTTTATTGGATATTTTTTAATTTACATTTCAAATGTTGACCTCTTCCCCAGTTTCCCACTTTCCCAGAAACCCCCTGTCACATCCCCTGTGCCCCTGATTCCATGAGCGTGTTCCTCCACCTGCGCACCCACTCTCACCTATCAGTGTGGTGGTTAGCAAGGTTATTTCTCTGTCTCCTCATCATTCAACATCATATTGCAGAGCCTGCGGCTGATGGGGAAAAGATGTCCAGATTCTGGGCATTGCGGGGCACCCTCCAGGACATCGATTTCAAGTCACATGTGGGTACATCTTCCTCAAAAACATCTTGTCTGGTTCATAGCTGTCAGCTGGCTTTTTAGTACCTCGGCCAATACTGAGGTGTCTGCTGCCTGCACAAGCACTGCCCACTTCACTTTGAGGAGCATCTGTGCCAGAAAGTCAGGGTTGAACTACACAGGGTTGATGAGGATTTCGGTGGCCTACAGGTACAGATGGAAAACATGCATGCCCAAGCTCCACACATATGAGTTTAGGAGATTGTAGGTAAGCAATTTCATGTGTTCTGCACATTGGTTTTCTGCACAGGACTAATTTTTTTCATTAATTTTGCGATTTATTTACATTTTATATGATAGCTCAATTCCCAGGTTGCCTTCAACAAATCCCCATCCCATCCACCCTTTCCTCTTTTCCCTTTGAAAAAAGGCTTAGTTTGTGTTAATCTTCTACATTGCACTCCATCACTGAGAGAAATCAAGGCAGGAACTCATGTCGGACAATAGGAAGGGCAAATGGATAAAGGCTACTTATTTGCTGGCTTTCTCAGCACAGTTTTCTCAGCTTTTCTTCTTACAAAATATATAAGCTACTTTTAACTTTTATTTTAATAACATTATATATACATTAATGTACATATACATTATTAGAGTGTTTTGCTTGGGTGGATATCTGTGGGCCTTGTTTGTCCAGGGTTCACAGACCAGTATAGGGAACATGGTCCTTTGATACTGGAGCTACATATGAGCTGCCACCTGAGTTCTGGGATTCAAACCCTGGCCTTCTAAAAGAGCAGCCAGTGCTCTTAAACACTGAGTCATCTTTCAAGCCCCACCCTCAGCTTGCTTTCTTATTTATTTTATCAACATCTTTAAAGGGATAGCGCCACTCACTGTATACTGGATCCTCTCCCATCAACTGTTAATCAGAAAAATGTCCAATAGGCAAACCTGACCCAGAAAGACACAAAATGCCTGCTTTCACTTATGTATGGAATTAGCTTGTAAGTTTTATTCATGTGTGTGTTTCATTTAGAGTAAGAGAGATGAGCTATCTAGTATGGGAACATGAAGGAGGAGGAGCTCTTCTAAGGAAAGGGAAATAGAGTACAGTGGTATAAAGAATAAAAAAGAAACTACTAAAGAATGGTTAATTTGGGAGTGAATCTCGGGAAAGCCTCTGACACTAGACAGTTCATAAAACCCTAGTTGAAATTTTGCTATTTTTAATTGTGCTAAATGAACACATCAGTATAATGACTTCTAATGAATCCTAATTGCTCTACCCATATGTTTATGTATATTACTCAGCCTTCATCGGAGGTGAATCTTCTACAGAAGGTGGTAATAAACAAAGATAGCCACAACTTGACAATCCACAGAGAGTGAGATACTTGGAATGTTAGGGCTTAAAGAGGATTTCTTCATCAAGCTCTCCCTTTCAAGGTTCAAGAATTTATGCAAAGATGAGTCAGAAAGACAATCCTGAACAGAGGTGTAGGTGATGGATAGTACCAATGAGTTGTATCATGAGTATTCCATGTTCTTTATCTAATATCTACTTAACAGTGAGTGCATATCATTTGTAGTCTTGTTTTAGGGTGAGATGTTCTATAGGTATCTGTTAAATTCATTTGGTTCATAACTTCTATAAGTTTCACTGTGTCTCTGAGTTGAATAATAGGGAGGTAAAGAAGGGAAAGAATTTGTTAAAACCATATTATATGAACAAAATTTAAATGATTTTTTGTTAAATCCCATCAAGCATTCCTATAGACCCATCTAATGTAGGCAGATCCTATTTGATGTTTCCTCTTCATAAGTGACTATAGGTTTTTGACTAGTTGGCATAAGATTACTAGCACAATCAGATTAACATAAAGCATTTCTTGTCATGTCTAAAACTATCACACCAAGGGACTAAGATAATCTCTGTACATTCCATTTGTTAAATGTCAGAAAGACATGAGTTTTTACAGAGTGTATCAGCTTTAAAGTGTAAATCCTGAAAGGACGGCCATGGTCATCCTTCCTACTCCCTGCTTTGAGCCACTACTTCCTGATCTGTGGTACTACAAAGACTTCATTGCTAACCAGGTACCACTGTGACACAGATATCTTGAAGTCACAGAGTGGACAAGCATCCTTGGAGATCTAGATGCTGATGAGAACACTCTTATACCACCTCCGCCTTCACAATGTACTTGTTAAGATGGGAACATAGTGGGACTGACATGGTGGAAGAAATTTTTAAAGTCCAGCACATTTCTCAATAGAAATCTCCTGATTTTCACATGGACCGCATATGTTACTCTTTGAAGTCAACCTACACTTTCCTGTTTCTTGTGCAAAGCATTAGAGATGTCAATTAAAGCTAGACTTTTGAAATATATTGATAAGTCTGGCTTATCTTCATATTCCCTGCTCTTAATTATAGGAACCATGCTAAGACTAGATGTCTGAGCCATTCTCACTGACAGTTTTCCTGGTAAACAGTTGAGAGAAAGAAATTCTTCTAAGGCCCAACTAATCTAATCAGTATATGCGAAGCAGGACTGACATCACTCAGCACATGAGATAAAGAAAGTCTCTTGTTTTGTGGAGAACTGAGAGAGAAGCAGGGACAGGGGCCTGGAGGATAATGACTCTCCTTAAGGATAGTCAGTCCAGACCTTGAGGCTGGGTCTGAGAGCATCCAGAGCAATGCAGTCCAATTGCCTGGAGCTTCCTAGAGGAGCACATTCAAAATGTGACAGGGATGGCACCCACAAGGGGGCAGAATTCAGTGTGTTCTAGACTTCTTTTGAGCCACCAGTGTACTGATCCCCCTCCCCCCTTCCCTTGCTATTACAGATGAGCAACCTAAATAGGGGACAAGCAAGCCCTGCTGATACCAGAATATCTAATTGCAAAACCCTTACAAGAAAGACCAGTTTCCCTCCACTCTCAGAATAAAAAGTAAGGATTGGGCTCACAGTGATAAGCACTCTCTGACTAGTTTTGAGAGAACAGGCTGCTCCAAGGTCCAAATTTCCGACACACCAAGTAAATGAAATATCTTTACGACCAGAACTTCAAACCTAAAATTTCAATCTCTTTAAAATATCCATCTCTTTTAAAATCCAAAGTATTTTTGCAATTAAAAGTCTCTTAACTGTAGGCTCCACTAAAACAGTTTTTTTTCCTTCTGTCCAAAGGAAAGACAGTGACGAAAAAGGGAACAGAGACTGAAGGGAAGATCATCCAGAGACCATCTCACATAGGTACCCATCCCATCTGTTTTGCAGACATCAAAACCCCTCACTAGTTCTAATTCCAAGAAACACTTGCTGACAGTAGCTACAAATGGCTGTTCCATGAGAGCTTCTACAAGAACCTGACCAATACAAATGCAGGTATTCACATCTGGCTGAATCCAGGAACTATAACTGTGTAGATAATGGAAGGACTGAAGCAGTTGAAGGGAATTGTAACCTCAAAGGAAGAACAGTATCAACTAATTGGACCACTCAGAGCCCCCAGACAATAAACCACCAGCCAAAGAGTGGAGTGACCCATGGCTCTAGATACATATCTTGCACAAAATGGCTTTATCTGAGGGAGGGGAGTCCCTTGGTCCTGTGTAGGATTGATGCCCAAGAATAAGGGGATGCTAGAGTGGTGAGGAAGGAGAGTGTGAGTGGGTAGAGGATCAACCTCATAGAAGTAAAGGGGAGTATGGAGAGGATAGATGGGATGGGCGGATTGTGGAGGGGTGACATGGAAGGGGATATCATTTGACATGTATATGAATTATAAAATAAAAAATAAACAGAGAAATAAACCCTACCAAAACTAAAATGAAATAAGAGCATACTGTTTTATTTCCACTAAAAAAACCCTATAACTATAGCATCTTTAGGGGTTTTGTGTCAATTTGTTCTTGTATATGATTGTATATAGTTTATAGTTTTCTCAGCTGAGTAGGAATTTTGGCTGCCTTCTTCCTTTCGAAGCTTGCATCCATGGAAGTTTGTTTGTTACCATGGAAGTTAGTTTTCAAAAGGGAGGAATTGAGGTCAATTTCAGCTCAAAGTTTTCATGGCTATTTCTAAAGCTCATGATATTTCAGCTTTAACTGGGGTTTTAACTTTCACCTCTGGTGTAATCAAGTGTACTATTATATTTTTGCACTTAATCACACACACACAAATCTATGGCCTAGTAATGACATGGGATGATGAAACCAAAATGAACTATAATGATTCCAATAGAAACATGAAAGTACAATTTGGAAAGAAAAGTTCTTCCAAGTGTGTGTGTATGGTTGTGATCCTATGAAGACATTGTTCATACACATATTTTTAATCCTCTTAATCTTACTCCTGTGTAATAAAAATTAAATTAAATTATATGGTATCAAATGCCTTTATAAAACAATTATTGAAGGTGTATTGGTTGAAGCAATTTTCAAAAATAGAGTTCATTGCAAAAATTCATATAAGGATGATTATTTGATATTTACTTATATTTTGGGACTGTACTTAATTGATGATTAATTTCTTCAGGAGTAGGGTTTGGAGTGCATGTACTTATGAAATGTTAGGTAAACAATATAGAAATATTCTTGTTAATCTTTATTATATATCAGTGAAGAATCTAATTATTATTATGATGATGTAGTGTTAAGACTTATGAAGTAGATGGAAGATAAAATTAAGAGAAGATAATTGTGTTTTATTGTTTATTATGAAGAAAGCAGTTATAAAAAATAATGATTTTAAAAGCCCATCGTTTAATAAAATTGGGTTATTTTTTGTATGAATTTTGTGCATTGTGGTAAAGCAAAACATAATCCACTCTTCAATCGTGAATGCTTTTTATTGTTGATTACATGAGTGAGTTACATTCTAAAATTAGTTAAGATGAGTAGTGTTTAACTAGGTTGAGATTTTTACTTAGGACACATGTCTGTGAATATAGCAAATAGACAGAATGAAATAGGAAATTAATCATATCATTTTCAAGGAAGTTATTTGCTAATATTTTCATGTAGAGGGACAATGAAGATTCTTGGCTACTAATTTCTCTTCATTTTTTTATGAACAAAGAACAGTAAATTTACCTGTATGGTACAGATTTCTGATGTTTATTATTGGAATTCCAACTGTTCTTGTCAGTTTCATATATACTTCTTTCATTTCTTCAGTAAGATTTGTTCCTTTTGCTATATTTAAGGGGGGAAAAGATAAACGTGATAGCCCAGAGAACTTGCCTCAAGTGTTTATTCATCGAACTTTCCAAGGGAAAATCCTTCTGCAAGCTCCAGCCTACTGTGTTCATGCTAGTCATGAAAATCTTAACAAAACTGTGTCACAGAACAGAGGACACACCCAGAATTTATTACTATATTCCTTTTTCTGCTCCTTGTAAATTGATATCTTGCAAGGTGATTTTTCTGTATTTTTATTTTATGAACTATTTAGCAGTTAAACACCATTCAGGACTTGTCAATGATTTCTGTGAAATTTCCAAAAGTGAAATATTAGGACATTCATGATACTTCTTTCTCTTACAAAAAATCTAACACAAAATATATGTGTCACAAAACCAAAGACACAGTAATTCAGTGAAATGATCACTTAGCAAAGATCATTCACAGATTTGCCTGTCTTATGGACCTGAATAATTTTCAAATCATTACATATAATGTTGACAATATTAAGTTTTAGGAAAATTAAATCAATTAGATTATAGATATGACCAAAGGAAAATATTAATAACTTTTGTGGTTTTTTATGGATATAAATTCTACTGAATGATGGTAAATATTTCCTGCAAAGTTACATGATACTTATTGGCATTAATGTGATAGCAGAAACGATGGATAGTTGTCTGATGAAGTTGTGATAACCTCTATCTGCTGTTTTCCACAAAATATCAAATGTTTAATTTTACCAGTAGATTCTCAGGATAGAGATGCTCAGTTGAAAGCCTGCAAACTCAGAGAGGCAGAAAGCACCCTGATGATCTACTACCTCACCCACCATCACAAAAGTATCTCCTTTCCACAACATCACAAAAACCTTCACAAACTCACCTCAAAATCTGCACAAACTAAATGCCCCTACCTTCTACTTCCTGTGAATTTCTCTATGTGTCCTCCAGGTCCGCCATTATCCTCCTTTTTCTCAGTTTACTCCCTGACACCTGGTTGCTTACACCACCTCTTGAACTAATGTTGACTTTACTTAATCCTGCTTATGCTAAATAGAATGATCTTGAAGGTCTCACCAATCCCTAACACTTTAAATGATACTCTGTTATGTTTTCATACAGGAGAATTTTGACCTCTGAAAGTCTCCACACATTATTTGACTCAGAACGATACAGACATCCACATCCAAATTTTGGATGGAGCATGGGGACTCTTATGGAAGTAAATGGGAAAGGAATGCAGGCCCCAAAGGGGATAGAAACAAAAGAGGAAGGTGGAGAGAGTCAACTAACCAAATCCTCAGTGCTCTCAGAATTGAACCAACCAAAGAACATACAAGGGATGACTCTAGGACTCTCTGCTCATATGTAGCAGATTTGCAGCTTCACTTTGGGTCATGAACAACAGAAAAGGGGCTATCCCAAAAGCTGTTTCTGAATGTCAGATATATTCTGCCAGCTGGGCTTCCTTGACTGGCCTCAGTGGGAAATGAAGCACCTAGCATCACAGATACTAGAAGTGACAGGTTGGAATGGATACCCAGAAAATATGGTACATTACACAATTACACACAGCTATTAAAAACAGTGACTTCATGAAATTCATACGCAAATAGATGGAACTTGAAAATAGCATCCTGATTTGAGGTAACTCAGTCACACACACACACACACACACACACACATACACACACACACACACACACACACACACACACACACACACACACACACACACACACACAGTTTGCACTCACTGATAAGTGGTGGATGTTAGCCCCAAAGTTCAGAATAGGTAAGATGCAATTCACAGACCATATGAAGTTCAAGATGGATGACCAAAATATGGATGCTTAAGCAATTCTTAAAAGAGGGAACTAAATATTCAAAGGAAGAAATATTAAGACAAAATGTGGAGCAGAGACCGAAGACCATACAGAGACAGCACCACCTAGGGATCTATCCCATATACAGTCACCAAACCCATACTCTACTGAGGTTACCAAAAAGTGCTTGCTTACAGGAGCCTGATATAGCTGTGTCTTGAGAGGCTCTGCCAGAGAATCACAAATACAAAGGTGGATGCTCACAGACAACCATTGGACTGAGCATAGGATCCCCAATGAAGAACCTAGAGAAAGGACCCAAGGAGCTGAAGGGGTCTGAAGCCCCATATGAGGAACAACAATATGAACCAACCAGTACCCCCAGAACTCTCAGGGACTAAACCACCAACCAAAGTGTTCCCATGGTAGGACCCATGGCTCCAGATGAGCCTCTTGATCCTGTGAAAAATTGATGACCCAGTGTAATGGAATGCCAGTGTGGGAAGACAGGAGTAGTCGGGTGGGTGGGTGGGAGGGTGGGTGAGAGGGTGGGTGGGAAGCTCCTTCTTGGAGGCAGGGGAGGGGGTGGGATACGAGGTTCCTGACAGAGAGACCTGAAAAGTGGAAAACATTTTAAATGTCGCTAAAGAAAATATCCAATAAAAGAAAAAGAAAATAATGTGTAATTTACCATTTTTGTTGATGTTTCTTGAAAATTATCCATGGCAAATTTTAATAATTTTTCTAATTTAAGCTTGATGCCAATTTCCCCACCCTTTTCAATTTGTTTAGATATTTTGTCTTTCTTTCTTATATAATTTGGTGTAGTTGCTAAGTTTTGCTAGGATTGGCCATTTCCATTAATGCCTCCAGTGACCAGTGATCTTTACCAATTATGTGGCAGTTACTACTTTCCTGTTTTGAAGACTTTATTATATGAGACATGAGTTGGAGATGATAGAGATAATGTATTTGCTTTCCTTGTTTTATAGGAAGGGGAATAACATGTGAAATGCAAAGAAATAAAATAACCAATAAAAAAATCAAAAAAGTCCAGATTTGTTTCTCAAGTAGAGAATATATATACTCCAGGAATGGAAGATATTTGCAGTAGATGCCAAGAGACAAATGTTGGTGGACATTTTTTTTTTTTTTTATGAAGAATCACCAGCTGCCAATTTATCAATGATTCTGATATCCAAAATTAGTGAGAGTGAGTAGAGGGTGAATAATTAAAATGCAATCAAGATTTGGATACTGTAATTACTTTTGTATTACAGCCAAATATCTCTCAGTTTCAGCTGATAATTTTCTCAGACAATTTTATTCCTTATCAACACATAACATTTGAAAGAAATTCCTTAGCACTTTAGTAGTTTACTCAATTATGGTTCAAAGCCAGTTCTATACCCCGACACGTTTGAAAATGCTTAATAATTTTTAACTGATATCTCCTGGATTTTTACTTTCTGCCTGCAAAGTTCCTGCAAACCTATCTTATGTCTTAGATGACTGACAGCATACCCTCTTTATATATCATCATGTGCAATTCCTTATTACCATTTGGTAAAATCCTAGCTACTTAATAATTTATCTCTATGGTATTTCTGTCTAATCAACCACTAAATATCATCCACATAATGGTAAATTTCAGACTGCAGAAACTGTTTACACATTACTTATTATAACAGTTCTTGAACAAAATATTTATATAGGTTAAAAAAATATATATATATATTTTTTTACGGTTCTTGAATCAGTTAACATTTTCCCTTTACTTTAATTGTTTTTGTAAGAAACAAACTATCTATGGGCTCATAGATTCTTCAATGTGTTCAGCATTTACCTCATTCTGTAACAGCTCTTCTAGTATCTGACATTCTGATGATATAAATGGCAATTTTTCTACCCTCAGATGTTTTTCAGTTAACCATTTTAAAGGTAGCACCATTAGATTTTTTGGGAAGGCCAACAGCTATTGTGGCATTTTAATGGTCATTCTGGGCAGTCAGTAAATTTTATTGATAATAGATTTTAATATTTTACTTCAATGCATTTTTTATTTTATGGCATCCTTCTAAGATTGCAGAAAGTTTATCCCTGTTTTTCATTGTGTTAACAATTCATATCCCCGCCAAATTCCCATCTCTTATATCCACTTGAGATTTTAGTTTTTCTATTTTTCTTTCTGGCTCTATAATCTTAGATCAACTTGCAGTTTATTTTCCCAAAATGGAGCATCAATTCCTAGAAGTTGAATATCTACTTCCTTAAAAGCCCAATCTAGATGCTACGGCTTAGGTGAATTTAATGTTACACGTGCTCCTGTGTCTACTAAACCTTCTATTTCAATATCATTTATTGGTATTTTTAGCTTTGGTATCTTAGCATTTATTGGACTTTGTTACAATACTTGTTTCTTTGGTCTCTCATAACTTTTTTGTTTTATCTACTAGAGCTGTCTTCTTTTAAAGAGCACACTTTAAAATTTTAATTGTTCTGTGGCTGTTTCTCCAATGAGAGGTCATTTTTTATATTATTTCTATAAAAAATAATTATTTCTATGATTGCATTGCCTACTATCCCTTCTCAAATGACCCTGTTTACTGCAATTGAAACTTTTGCCATCTGGAATTTTTCTCAAAATTGTGAGAAACTTCTTGTCCCAACATGATGGCATCATAAATGTGAGATTCAATATAGGCTGTGCTCCTAATCCCTCCATCTCTTGGTTCTGATCTTGCTTTAAAGGTCCTCTCAGCCTTTTGCATTCTGAAATAGCATTTTTAGTAACCCAAGATTCATTTAGTATTTTTCTGCCTTCTGAACCAAATACTATTTTACTAACAAATGTAGGCAATCTTTACAAGAAATCAGTGAAGGCCTATTTTTGCCTTATAAAATTTTAGTAAATGACTCAGATTTTTTCCCTGATTCCTCAGCCTTGTCAAAAACATTTAATACTGTTAAATGAATAACTCCAAGGTGTGATAGTGAAATTTAAAATGTCTTTGTAACTCAGTTTATTAGGATTCTGAATTCCAACAAGATTAAATTTTGATGCAAATGTACATAGATGAGATTAAAATGAATTTATTCCAATACTAGTGTGTCATGAGAAAAATCACAACACCCCACTTTTCTAGATATGGGTGAAGTTTGCAAGTCTGTTTTTCATCTACAATTTACCCTTTTTATAGGAAGTGCAAGATGACCCTCAACTAACAACTGACCTTGGTAAATATTCATACCTCTATCACTATTTTGTAGAACTATGGTCATAGCTTTTTCTTTCCTCGTTGTTTGGCATTGTATCTGATGACTGGCTTCCAATACTGCTGCTGTCAAATATTTCAAGTCTTGGGGAATAATTCTGTTTTAATTTGCCCCTGTATTTAGTATCTGCTTGCAACAGAAAGAATGCATGTCATACAAAATAATCATTTCTCGTAATTTGCTCATGTCTAATATATCTATAGGACCCCTTCTAATTTCTTCATAACCTTGGGATTTCCTATCATATGCTGTTTAGTGTTGTTCAGAAACAGGTTACATTATGTTTGGTTTTCAATCAGTCTTGTGTTGTCCTTTTTCAGTTTCTCTATGTGGTAGCATGGTACATTCTTATCTAAATTGCTCTGTCAGTGTCTGATGATGTTTTATTCCCATTTCTATGTTGCATATGTATTGAGAATTCTCATATGTATTGAAAGGAGAGCCTGTCAACTTCATGAATTCATGATTGTATTTAAAAATATACAAAAATTATACCAAGATAATTCCTGCATTTAAAGATGCATATAAACTAAACTTTTGTACTCTAATTAAAAATAAAGAAAAAAATAATTTTTTCCCTGCAGTATCAGATGTACTTACACAATGCTATGGTCAGTCTTATGCATCTCCATTCCACATCAATATACAGTAGTTTAAATAACATTGTTGTATCTGATATATAAGTAATTGTAAGTTCAAATGTAAGTGCAACTGTCAAAAGAAGATAGAACATTATGTCATTTAATTGATACAACATTTTGATATAAGTTGTCTTTTCTCAAAGTATCATTCTCCATTGACACACATATTTATCCCAGAGTATCTAAAACCATAACATTACTGTACACTTTAATTTTAAATATTGGATCATGATAAGAAAAGCACTGCATCCTCAACAATGCAATAGATAAAATACCATTTAATCTACATTTGCTCAAATATAACAAAAGCCTTTTTTATTACATGTTAAAATGTACCTTGTAGAAGTACTATATATATATATATATATGTATGTATGTATGTATATATGTATATATATGTAAGTTCTAATGTCCCAAGTGATCCAATTACTTTAGGAAAGCTGTATATTTGATTGTACACAGTTACTCAATGGTCATCCCCACTTGCTATTTCTAGTAAATAAATACACACTAGGCATATATACTTTCAAATTAATATCATATCGAAGATATTTGATTGGAACATAGAGAGACAAATAAATCTGAATGTCCTGTTATAGGAAAATGGTCCAGAGATTTGTAATATAATTGTTGTCTAACTCATCTTGCACTTCCTATATCTGAGTTTAAAAAGTGTAAATTGTAGATGAAAAACAGACTTGCAAACTTCACCCATATCTAGAAAAGTGGAGTGTTGTGATTTTTCTCATGACACACTAGTATTGGAATAAATTCATTTTAATCTCATCTATGTACATTTGCATCAAACTTTAATCTCGTTGGAATTCAGAATCCTAATAAACCCATGTAAAAATATCCAATACAGATATTTTATGTCTAAGACATATGCATATATTGTGAAGATTTAGGACTATGTAATAATTTACTTCACAGCTATAATGATCTTTCTACATATGTATTTCTGATTCTTGGTCGCTGCCACCTCCTCTATGTTCCTTCACCCATCTCTCCCTCTCCCTCTCCCTCTCCCTCTCCCTCTCCCTCTCCCTCTCCCTCTCCCTCTCCCTCTCCCTCTCCCTCTCCCTCTCTCCCCCTCTCCTCTCTCTCTCTGTCTCCCCCCTTCTTCTCCCTCTCCCTCTCCTCTCTTCTTCTCCTCCTATTTCTAGCTGTAACAACCTTCCTATGATCCTCAAGTATCAAATTTCTCCAGTGCCCAATCAAAGGCTTTAGAGATTTAGTAGTATTCTATGTTTACTAAATAAACAGATCACTGTGGAATGCACCCTGGTCTTCTTTTTGGCTTTGCTTCCTCACTAAGTTACAAATAAATAATGAAAGTCCCCTTTTCATTTTGTGGAAATTCTGAAACCAACAACATGATGGATAGCAGTTCTCCAGGGTCTTCTGAACAGGCTGTTGTGAAATCCCACAGAATCTAAAAATAAACTATTTATTTTAGGAAGCAAGATTTTATTTCTTCCTTGACCAAGTGAGCATTGAGTAGATTGTTGTTCAGTTTCCATTACTATGTAGGCTTTGTTTTGATCCTCTTGTCCTTGAAGTCCAGATTTAATTTATGTTGGTTTAATAGGATACAGTGTTTTGTTTCAGTTTTCAATTGTGTTGAGGCTTATTGTGTTTCCTAGTATTTGGAGAGTTTTGCAGAATGTTGCATGAAGTGTAGAGAAGATGGTATAATATTTTGTGTTTGAGTAAAATGTTCTTTAGATATCTGTTAGTTCCATTTGATGCACAACCTCAGCTTCATTGTTTCTCTGTTTAATTTCTGGGTCAACAACCTGTCAGTTGTAGATAGTGGAGTACTGAAGACTCCTACTACTTTTGTTTGAAGTTTGATGTGCGTTTTAATCTTTATTAATATGTTGTTTATGAAAGTGATTACATTTTACTTGATGCATAGATGTTCAGAAATGAGATGCCATATTGGAAATTTTTCTCTTGAAGCGTATGAAATCTCTTTTCATGTCTCTATTAATAAATTTTGGTTGAAAGTTTATTTTATAATAAATTAGAATGGCTACTTCATCATGGTTCTTGACTGCATTTTGTTGGAAAATCTTCTTCCAGGCCTTTACTTTGAATTAATGTGTATCTCTGTTACTGATTTGGGTTTCTTGTATGCAACTGGATGGTTTCTATTAATGCATCCACTGTGTTAACCTTTTTTTTTTTTTTTTTTCATTTGAGAATATTGACTAAAGATGTAGAGAGCTGTTAAGGACCAGTCTTTTTAATTCCTGCAATTTTGATGTTGTTGTTGTTGTTGTTGTGGTGGTGGTGGTGGTGGTGGTGGTGGTGGTGGTGGTGGTGGTGGTGGTGGTGGTGGTTGTGTGTGTGTGTGTGTGTGTGTGTGTGTGTGTGTGTGTGTGTGTACTTTTGGATTTCCTGATGTGGAATTACCTTTTACTTGTGTTCTGTGGTTTTCTGGGGTGTAGTTACTCTACTTGTGTTGGAGTTTTCCTTATTGTATGCCCTCTAGGTCTGCATTAGTCAAACTATATTGTTAATTTGGTTTTGTTATGTAATATCTTGTTTTCACATTTTTTGTGGTGATTAATTATTTTGCTGTGCACAGGAGTGTATGGTGGTATTTGTAAATGCTTATAGCCTATTAGACATAGGCCCAAGCATTTCTGGATTTTAAAACTCTCTTTTGAGAAGTGTTGTGTAAATATAATCGGTCTGAACTTATATGTTATTTAGTCTTTTTCTCCTGTGGCTTTTAATACTCTATCCCTGTTCTGTGTATTTAGTGTTTTGACAATTTTTCTATGAATATATTGATCATATTTTCTGGTCCTCTGATTTATAAGTCTTCTTATCTATTCAGATTATTCTGAAGTTTAGTTTTTTCACAATCTCCCAAATTTCCTAGATATTTTGTAATAGACTTTTTGGCTTTAGCGTTTTCTTTAACAGATGTGTTACTTTCTTATACTGTGTATACTATCCATGTGAATCTTTCATCTATCTCTTTTCTTTTGTTGGGTATTCTTGTTTCTGTATTTCCTTTTCTCTTTCCTATGTTTTCCTTCTTCAGGATTGCATCAGATCGTATTCTTTATTGCTTCTATTTTCATTTTTAGGTCTTGGAGTGTTTTAATTATTTATTCACCTGTTTGATTGTACTTTTAAGTATTTCTTTTTGTTTGTTAATTTCTTTTCCTTGTTAATGGTCTCTACATGACTGGTTGTACTTTGCCATAATTTTTTAATCGTTTTATTAGTTTCTTTTTTAAGGGTTATATCATCATTCTAATATTATAATTAAGGTAATTTTTGTGTTATTCATGTGTGTTAGCAATTACAGGGCTTGCTGTTATATGACAACTGAGATCTTGTTTTGATACACTGAATTGATCTTGAGCCTTTTAATAGTTACTAGTTTTGGCCTGCCTAGTAAACCCACATGGTATTGTTGGGAAATATTAAAAAATAAGCCCACCATCCCTCTGAAAGGCTTGACTACACTCCTGTGCTCCTGCCACCATCAACTCGCTCCATATAGTCCCCACATCATCTGGCTCGATTGTTCCGGGAGCAGCTAGTACTTCCTCAGCTATGACTCCATGTAGTCTATGATCCCACATTTCAGTAACTAAATAGAACCACCATCCTAGCAGTTGCATATAACAATACACAGTAACTCGGTAAAATCAAGACTCTTAAGGCTTTAATAACCAATCAGACTTATGTATCAATAAAAATCACAGTTTAGAGGATGACAATACAATAATATCAGAGCTAATTAGTAATGATAAAAAAACTTTACCCCAGTATTTCTAACCTTGTGAAATCATAGCTACTTGTGGCTGGTAAATGCCACGTGGGTTCATGTCCACAGCCATCTTACTTTTCCTCCTACCCTTAAATGATCCATGTCTCTTCAACACCTAGCTCTGCCTCCCTTTTCCCAGTCAAATCACAGACCTTCTCTGCAATAAAGCAATTGGACAGGGAAAATCCTTCAGATCATATTAAAAAAACAGTTATAAAAGTAATAGTTCTAATCCTTGTAGTTATAAAATTTTGTAAAAGTAGAAGAAATTTATACCAATGAAACCCTTGATTTTGCATCAAAAAAAAAACTATGTACAATCTAATAAATTATGACTTTATACCCAAGGAGATAAAGGGGTCTGCAACCCTATAGGTTATGAACAATATCAACTAACCAGTACCCCCGGAGCTCGTGTCTCTAGATGCATATGTATCAGAAGATGGCCTAGTCAGCCATCACTAGGAAGAGAGGACTCTTGGTCTTGCATACTTTATATGCCTCAGTACAGGGGAATGTCAGGGCCAAGAAGTAGGAGAGTGTGGGTAGGGGAGTGTGGTGGGGGAGGGTCTAGGGGACTTTTAGGATAGCATTCAAAATGTAAATGAAGAAAATACCTAATTAAGTAAATCAATGAAAAAAAAGAAATTATGACTTTAGCTTAGTAACAAGGAGATTTCTACCAAATGAGGTCCTGACAATGCAATCAATTCTAGCTATGCCACTCTGTTCCAGTATGATCATTCCTTTATTCCCTAGAAATATAGCCTATTAATAACCATCTCCAGCCCCAAAGCCCAGGGAACTGGCTAGATGGCTCTTCATATATTCTTCAAGCTGAATATGGGCATTGAGAAATCATGAAGGGGAGGGGAATGTTAGAGAAAATAGGATTGATACTCTCTGATCTCCATGTCTCGAGTGGATCTGACTGAAGTCCAGGACATCAGGAGTTCAAGCAGGTCTGAATAGAATATCCCCCAGGGCTGCATATTATGCAATATATAAATCACAAAACTAAATTTTAGTATCATCAAGACATATATTTTGTTTGATTTTCTGTGATCTAGTCCTCTGGAAGTCTCTTTTCATTATATTTTATTAATGTAACTCTGGAAAGTGTAAATCACTTTGACCATAGACATAGAGAAAAAATCTTTTCCCCAAATCAGCAGATCCTTGAGCCAGTAATCAGAAAATCCTTTATTTAGACCTCTCTCTCACAGGAATAATATAAACACAAAACACAAAATTATACCCAGTTTGAAAATCAAAACAATCCAAACAAATGAAGTAAAATAATATATGGTAGGTCCCTATACTAGGCATTTCCTATCTTGAGAAGCAGGAAAACACACTCAAGATTCCCGTTGAGCCCATGTTATCAGAATATGAGCTTTCTGTGGCTCCTTAAACATCTATCCCATCTTTCCATTTGGCTCTTGGCCACAGCCACAGACATTGTATTAATACCTGTATAATATCTGTCTATTGAACTCAGTACCTGGAGCCACAGACATTGATAATTAATTCCTATTCAAAGCAGGCAATGATTATCACTGCACTCTCTACACTAGAGTCCATGACTAATATTCCCTATCTAATTCTGAAATGTAGGTGATATTTCCTATGTGATTCAGGCAGAATCTGAATATAAATTTATCCTAAAAGCAAAGAATCTTAATTTTAAATTCACAATTTAATCCCACAGCCTGTTTCCTTAGCTCTGATAGCAGTCTATGTTTTAACTCTAGCAGTTGAACTCATGTGACTCCCTTTTATCACTACCCAGTTACTCACTTATGGAGTACTACTCAGCTATTAAAAACAGTGAATTTATGAAATTCATGGACATATGGATGTATCTTAAGGATATCATCCTTAGTGAGGTAACCCAATCACAAAAGAACACACATGATATGCACTCACTGATAAGTGGATATTAGCCCAGAAACTTAGAATACCCAAGATACAATTTGAAAATCACAAAAAAATCAAGAAGAGGTAAGACCAATTTGTGGATACTTCAACCCTCTTTAGAATAGGGAACAAAATACCCATGGAAGGAGTTACAGAGACAAAGTTTGGAGCTAAGATGAAAGGATGGACTATCCAGAGACTACCCCACATGGGGAACCATCCCATAATCAGCCACCAAACACATACACTATTGTATATGAGAGCAAATTATTGCTGAAGGGACCCTGATATTGCTGTCTCGTGTGAGGCTTTGCCAGTGCCTGGCAAATACAGAAGTGGATGCTCATAGTTATCTATAAGTTGGAACACAGGGCCCCCAATGGAGAAGCTAGAGTAAGCACCAAAGGAGCTTAAGGGGTCTGCAACCCTATAGGTGGAACAACAATATGAACTAACCAATACCCGCACAGCTTGTGTCTCTAGCTGCATGTGTATCAGAAGATGGCCTAGTCAGCCATCACTGGGTAGATAGGCCCTTGGTATTGCAAACTTTATATGCACCAGTACAGAGCAAGGCCAGGGCCGAGAAGTGGGAGTGGGTGGGTAGGGGAGCAGGTTAGAGGAGGGTACAGGGAACATTTGTGATAGCATTTGAAATGTAAATAAAAAAATATCTAATAAAAAAATAAAATAAAAACATTTTAGCACATCTGGGGATAAAAAGCAAAAAACAAACAAACAAACAAACAAACAAACAACAACAAAAAACCCCCCAAAACAAAATAAGTCTTAGCTCTGCCTCCCTTTTCCCTGTCCAATTAAAGACCTCCTCTCCACTAATGTAATTGAACATTGAAAATTATGTTACAATATGGCCATGAGTCCTACTCTCCTGGATGGCAGCAGACTTCCAGAGCTGCAAGCAAGCTCTGGACCAGGAGCTTGGTAGTGCCATGCTGGAATTGCAGGTAGAGATGTGAACTAGAAGATGTACCATGGAGGGGACATAGCAGATATCCTGGCTATTTTAAACAAGTTGCTCTTTGTATTTTTAAATAGACATGCTTTGTGATTATCAAAAATTGTTCCAATTATGGATCTTTTGATGTTTTGTTTCCTTTTCACAGCATATATCTGAAGTAAACCATGTTGAAAGAAGGGTGGGTGAGGAAGTATGTAGTTCCTATGCATGGTTGATGTGAAGGTTTATTCAAGATATTAGAAATAAAAGAACTAAATGCTTTTGGAACCACACAGACTGAACACAGTGATATAGGGAAGGAGAAAGTGGAAGAGAAAACAAACAGATGCCAAGAGTCCAGGAGCAAGGCAGGAAGCCATGTGTCCAAGAGACCACAAGAACATGATGTGTGGGATTATATACAGATTAGAGTCTGAAGAAAGGAAAGTGAAACTTAGGGACTAGAACAGTTTAGGGTTGTATGTGCCACAAAAAGTGCTGAGGATTAAGGATTAAGGATTCTGTAGCTGTTACAGGGTAACAAATGTAACAGTGTTTATGAATAACTGGTGATCTGTGGGGCAATGGGCTAAACACAGACAGCTTGGTTTCCAGTTGAGGCTAGAACTTAAACCCTTGGAACTGGTGGTGATGATTCACCTACATGGGATGGCATGCATTAGACATTGTCTCCTGGACCTCTGTCTCCTTTCCAAGTTACCACCCACACAGTCCCCATAGGAGAGGCCTAGCTATTAGCCATGTAGGAACAGCACCAAGCCTTCCTACATGCAAATAAGGTTTCCCCAAAGTCTCAGACCAAACCAATGAGAGATGCCTGATGTCAACCCTTCAATCACCCCCTGAACTGTATATAAATCCATGCGAGTCTGGGGCTCCCCACAAAGAAAGCTACCCCACATCTCAGCCATCCCTGCTAATGTTCCTCTGTTAGCAATAGACATAAAAGAATGCCTTTCTCATCCCCCTCCACCCCTGAGAGTGTAAACGCTTTGCATTCTTGGTACCCCCATTAAGAACTCTGGCCCAGCCTCATGATATTAATGGTCTGCTCTCCCGCAGGGAATGGCTAATAGTCCAATCATTTGTCAGGAGGCTGTAGTCACTGCATTAATATCCTATTTAGACTAAGGACTCAATATCTATCATTACATGGATGATATTTCAGTTTGGCGGAGACTCTTCTACCTCCCCATCTGAACGTAAGGAGCAGCTAATAACCTCCCTATATGCCCTAGTGTTCAAAACAGCCCCTCACAAAACCCAACTTATTCCAACCATTGCATTTTTAGGAACAGAGATTTCTCTTACTTCAATATGTCACCTCAAACCCACCATTTCCTTCTCTCAAAAATTAACTCTTGCCTCCCTCCAGTTCTTTCTGGGCAACCTCAGTTGGCCTTATCCCTACCTCCCCCTTTTTATAAGCACCCTTCAACCCCTCTTTAACCTCCTAAAAGGAGAAAAAAGTCTGTCCTCCCTGAGATACTGTCCCCCGAGACAGTCCGTGTTCTAAATTCAGTCAATGCAGCCCTAAAAGATAAGGAACGTCCTAGGTGTTACCCAACAAAACCTATACCACTCCTCATCTTTAACTTCTCCCCTGACCCATCAAGCATTTCCAGTTATTCGAGGGTCTCGAGGGGACCTTCTCCTAAGAACCAAATGGGGGGAGTGAGAGATGAGAAATAAGTGCTATGAAGGACAAAGGGAAGCACTCTGATTAGCATCAAGGTCTCACTATATTCAACAAGGCTCAAGGCTTAAATGGACAAGCAAAGGGGGAATTACTTCTCAGCAGGAGGAATGAGACAATGGAAATGCACAAGCATAGGAGGAGGTACTTCTCACTAGGAGGGATGGGCCAGCTGAATTTTTTTTTTTTTTTTTTTTTTTGTGGACTACACAGGAAGCAGGAACTTGGTGGTATCAGGGTACATCTTGTGGTCAGGACATCTGGCGCTGACTTAGGGCTGGAAAAATCTGTGGTTGTTCTCAGAGCTGTGCATCTGTGGCCCGCTTTTGATCCCCTTTTCTTCTCTGGGGCGGGGGAGGCCCAATTCAGAGATCAAGACAATATAGTTGTTAATGGCTCCCAACACTCCCCTATGCTTTTCGGGCACCTTTACCAACATCAGGGGGTCCTGGAATGGTTCCACACCATGATGGATGGCAAACCCCAAATTTTAAACGAGGTAGATGCCATCAGTAGAATAATTTTAAATTAGAGGGATGGAGCCCTGCAAATCCTACAAATAGAACCCGACCTTGTCATCCCCTTCTCCCTCTCTGATATCCAGTGGCTAAACAAAAATCACTCCTGCTTGGCTATCAACTCAATAGGATTCCAAGGACAAATTGGCAACCATTATCCTGAAGAGAAGTGGGCCTCTGCCCTCCCTCTGTTGCGATGGCTACCCCCAAAATATTATCAAAAGGTCCCATAGCAGAAGCACCGTCAATATTTACTGAATAGGGAAAGAGGGAGGCTCCTCCGATTCAAAGAGCTACCCAGTCACTCCCCCCAATATAAAGAAATACATATCATCTATTTAGCCCTACAAGAAGTCGAGGTCCCCCTTCAGCTCTTTTCAGATAGTGTATATGCCGTCAATTTTCTCCCCTGGTTGTCAAGATCCTTCATCAAACTAGATGTGAGAACTATTCCTTCGTCTGAGCCTTTTGTTCCAAGAGCTGTATGTAACACTTGGAAAGAGATCTTTTCTCCTGTAGAGCCACCTGAGGTCCCACTGCAGGTCTCACTGGATTGTTGGATTTTCAGCCCAGCCTGATCCGATTCAGTTCAGAGAGGCTCTGACTTACTGAGTTACATGGAAGTTGTGGCAGAGACTTTGTCTCCCTGCTTACACTCACTTCCCTTTGCTGGAAAATCTCTGAAAGCCAGGCCCACAGTGCCCAGCATCCACTTTATTTTATATAAATAAGGATCAGAGTGCCATCCTTACTATAGACAAATAGGCCATATCTCCTAAGTTTGAGACTTAACACATTTAATTTCTGAATACAAGGATGGATTCTTGGAAGTCAGCACTAAGTTAAATGATGTTGACATTATCTTGCTGGATAGTTATAAGAGAGTTGTGTACTTTTCTAGCAGCCCAAAGTCAGTTTGAAGTCATGGCCTTTCAAATAATCATTGTTCCTAAAGCCTGATCTCTGTTCAGATGAGTGCATACCTGCAGTCGAGGAGTGCAGTCCCATTTTTTAAGGTAACAAATTCCTAAGGAGAATATTATGGCAGGACATGAAGCATTCATTGATGGATCTCACAAACGCAGGAATTGCTTCGTTATAGAAATAATTTTAATATTAGTATTTAGTTCTTTTATTGTTCAGAATAGTTTTCACTATACTAGAATTTTTTGTTGCACATGAATTGGTGATGTTCTCTTTCAAAGTCTATAAAAAAATGCCTTGAAATTTTGATGAGGATTCCATTTTATCAGTAAATTGATTTTGGTAAGATGGATACTTTAACTATGATAGTCCTATCAATATATGAGCATGGGAGATCCTTTCCTCTTTTGGTATGCTCCTTATAAGATTACTTTCTTCAGTGACACAAAGTTGTTGTCAAATGGACCTATTAACAGCTTGGATAAAGTTACAAGATATTTTATAATATTTGTTCCTATTTGTGAAGTGTATTGTTTTGCTACCTTCATTTTTGGCCTATTTATCAATTTGATAAAAGAAGGCTACTGATTTTGAGGTAATTTTTCTTTAGCCACTTCTCTAAAATAGCCAGCCATAAGAGTGCAATGGTAGAATGTTGATGGTCATTTATGTATATTAACATATAATTCATGAATAATGTTACCTTTAATTCTTCCTTGCCAATTTGAATCTCCTTCATCACTTTTTATCGTGTAATTGCTCTAGCTAGAACAGCTAGTACAATCTTACATTGAGACAGAGAGAGGGGGCAGTGTTTTCTTGTCCCTGATTTTAGAGGGACTGTTTCAAGTTTCTGTCCATTAACGTTATGTTGGCTCTTGGCTTATTCTATATTGCTTTCTTTATGTTTACATATATGCCTTGAATTTCTGATTTAAGTCTTTAATGTGAAGGGGTATTGTGTTTGACAAAGGCTTTTTCAGCATCCAAGAATGCCATATATTTATTTACATGGACAATCCAATCCCCAACCACATGTGTCCTCTAAACTGCTTCAGTCTCTTGAGGTTATGAATCCAACTGTGAATGAATACAGACCTGGAAGTCCTATACAGTATGTGTGTTGGAGAACTCATATGAGATGGTATGTGCTGTCTATTTGATGGTCCAGTGTCTGAGAGATCTCAGATGTCCAGATTAATTAAGACTGCTGATCCTCACAGGATCAACCTTCTCCTGAGCGTCTTTCACCTTCTCTAATTCAACAACAGGGGTCAGCTGCTTCTGTCCATTGATTGGGTGCAAATATCTGCATCTGACTCTTCCAGCTGCTTGTTAGGATTTTTGGAGGACAGTCACAATAGGTCCCTTATTGTGAGTGCTCCTTAGCCTCAGTAATAGTATCAGGCCTTTGGACATCCCCTTGATCTGGAACTCACATTGGGCCTATTGCTGGAACTTCTTTAGGAACCTATTCATTTCCATCACTGCAGTTCTTTCAGATAGGAAACATTATGGGTCAAATGTGGGAATGGGACAGCCACCCCATCCCTTACTTGATGTTCTGTCTTCCTTCTGGAGGTGGATTCTATAAGTTCCCTCTTTCTGCTGTCAGGCATTTCATCTAAGGTCCCTTACTTTGAGTCTTGGGGGTTTCTCACCTGCCAGGTCTCTGGTGCATTCTGTGGGGTCACCTCAACCTCCTATTTTCTGAGGTTGCCTGTTCATATTCTTTCTGCTGGCTCTCAGGTCTTCAGTCCTTTTCCCTCATCCAAATCCAGATAAGGTTTCCATTTCTCTCCAACTCTCTCCAACCCCATCCACTTTCCTTTGCAACTCTCTTCCTCCCTTCCGACTTGTGATTGCTTTCTTCTTTTCCCTAGTGGGAATGAGTTGTCCTCACTTGGGCACTTCAGCTTCTTGACCTTTTCAGATCTGTGGACAGTATCGTCAGTATTCTGAATGTTTTGTTTTTGTTGTTGTTTGTTTGTTTGTTTGTTTATTTGTTTGTTTGTTTTCTGGCTAATATCCGTTTATTTGTGAGTACATACCATGCATGTCCTTTCGGGTCTGAGTTACCCCACTCAGTATATTTTGTAATTCTATTCATTTGCCTGCAAATCTCAGGATGTCCTCATTTTTAATGGCTGACTAGTATCCCATTGTGTAAATGAACCACATTTACTGTATGCATTCTTCTGTTACTGGACATCTAGGTTGTTTCCAGATTCTGTCTATAACAAAGAAGGACACTATAACATAGTGGCACTCATACCCCTATGGAATGTTGGAGAATCTTTTTAGGTATATTTCCAAGAGTGGAACAGCTGGGTCTACAGGTAGCTCTATTTCCAATTTTCTGATGAACCTGCAGACTGATTTCCAGAGTGTTTATACCAGTTTGCAATCCCACCAGCAGTGGAGGAATGTTCCTATTTCTCCACATCCTCACCAGCATCTGCTGTCACCTGAAGTTTGATCTTAGCTATTCTGACTGGTGTATGGTGGAATCTTAGGGAAGTTTTTGTTTTTCATTTCTCTGATCACTAGGGAATGTGAACATTTCTTTAGGTGCTTCTCTGCCATTCGAGATTCCTCTGTTGTGAATTCTGATTTCAGTGCTATTCCCCATTTTTGATTGGACTATTTGGATATTTTGTGGTTTGCTTCTTGGGTTCTTTATATATTTTGAATATTAGCCCTCTATTGGATGTGGTGTTAGTGAAGATGTTTTACCAATCTATAAGTTGCCGATTTGTCTTATTGAATATGCCCATTGCTTTGCAGAAGCTTTCCAGCTTCATGAGGTAACATTTTTTTAATTCTTGATCTTAGCTACTGAACCATTGGAGTTTTCTTTAGGAAATTTCCTCTGTGCCAATGAGGACAAGGCTTTTTCTCACTTTCTCTCCCATTAATTTCTTCTGTTATGTTGAGGTTCTTGATCCACTAGACTTGAGCTTAATGCAAGGTGACAAATATGGGTCTATTTTAATACACTCAGCCAGTTAGACCAGCGCCATATTGGAAGAAGCTTTCCTTTTTCCATTGTATATTTTTTGTTTCTTTGTTAAAGATCAAGTGTGCATGTACGGTTTTATTTATGGATCATCAATTTTGTTCCATTGATCAATGTTTCTGTATCTTTACTAATACCATGCAATATTTTAACACTATTGCAGTAGTGCAGCTTGAGGTCAGGAATGCTGATTCTCCCATCTGATATTTTATTGTTTTTTATTAGATATTTTCTTCATTTAAATTCCAAATGATATCCTCTTTCCTGGTTCCCTCACCTCAAAAACCACCCCTTGCTTCCCCACTATCTCTGCTCACCAACCCACCTACTCCCACTTCCTGTTCTTGACATTCTCCGTTTAGACCGAGGCATAGAGCCTTCACAGTACCAAGAGCATTTCCTCCCATTGATGACTGACTAGGCCATCTTCTGCTACATATGTATGTAGCTGGAGACCTGAGTTCCACCATGTGTACACTTTAGTTGGTGGTTTGGTGTCTAGGAGATCTGCGGGTACTGGTTTGTTCATATTATTGTTCCTCCTATGGGGTTACTAACCCCTTCAGCTCCTTAGACCCCATGTCAAGCACCTTCATTGTGGAACCATGTACTCAGTAGAATGGTAGGACTTAGGATCCACCTCTGTTTTAGTCAGGCACTGACAGAGCCTCTCAGGGGACAGCTATATCAGGCTCCTGTCAGCAAGCTCTTATTGACATCCACAAAAGTGTGTGGGTTTGGTGATTTTATATGGGATGGATTCTCTGGTGATGCAGTCTCTGGATGCTCATTCTTCCAGTCTCTGCTCCACACTTTGTCCTTGTAACTCTTTCAATTGGTATTTTGTTACCCCTTCTAAAGAGAATTGAAGTATCCTAAAGTAGGTATCCCTTCTTTTTGTGTTTCATGTGGTTTACGAATTATATCTTGGGTATTCTGAGGTTCTGGGCAAATTTCCACTTATCGCTGAGTGTGCACAATGTGTGTTCTTTTGTGATTGGCTTACCTCACTCAGGATGATAGTATCTAGTTCCAAACGTTTCCCTAAAAATTTCATAAATTTTTGTTTTAATAGTTGATTAGTACTCCATTGTGTAAATAGACCAAATTTTCTGTATCCATTCCTTTACTGAGGGACATCTGTTTTTTGTTTTTGTTTTTTTGTTTTTTTTCCAAATTCTGGATATTATAAATAAGGCTGCTATGAACATAGTGGAACATGTGTCTTTATTACAAAGTGGAGCATCTTCTGGTTATATGCCCAGGAGTGGTATTGCTGGATCTTCTTGTAGTACTATGTCCAGTTTTCTGAGGAAACACCAAAATGATTTCTGAAGAGGTTGTACAAGCTCACCATCCCACCAGCAATGGAGAACTGTTTCTCTTTCTCCACATCCTTGCCAGCATCTGCTGTCTCCTGAGTTTTTATCTTAGCCAATCTAAGTGGTGTGAGATAGAATCTCATAATTGTTTTAATTTGCATTTCTCTGATGACTAAGGATATTGAACATTTTTTTGGTGCTTCTTGGACATTTGATATTCTTCTGTGGAGAATTATTTGTTTAGCTCTACACTCTTTTTTAGTGGGGTTATTTTGTTCTTTGAAGTCTACCTTCCTCAGTTCTTTGTATATATTTGATATTAGCCCTCTGTCGGATGTAGAATTGGTAAAGATATTTTTTCCAATCTGTTGGTTGTCTATTTTACTTATTGACACTGTCCTTTTTTTTTACAAAAGTGTTGCAATATTATGATGTCCCTTTTGACAATACTTTATGTTACAGCACAAGCCAGTTGTTCAGTTCAGGAATTTTCCACCTATGCCCATATGTTCCAGGTTCTTCCCACTTTCTCCTCTGTAAGTCTCAGTGTATCTGGTTTTATGTGGATGTCCTTGATCCACTTGGACTTGAACTTTGTGGCAGGTGATAAGAATTTGCATTCTTCAACTTCCTTACTGCCAGTTGAACCAGCACCATTTGTTGAAAATGCTGCCTTTATTCCACAGAATGATTTATCTACTTTGTCAAAGAACCAGTGAACATCCATGTTTGAGTTCATTTCTGGGTTTTCAATTCTATAACATTTATCTACCTGCCTTTCACTGTACCAGTATCATGCGGTTTTTCTCACAATTGCTCTGTAGTTCAGCTTGAGTCAGGGATTGCGATTCTTCCCAAAGTTTATTATTGTAGAGAATAGTTTTCAATATCCTAAGATTTTTGTTATTGCAGATAAATTTGCAAATTGCCCTTTCTAACTCTGTGAAGAATTGAATGGAATTTTTTTTTATGGGAATTGCATTGAATCTATAGATTGCTTTCAGCAAAATGGTCATTTTTACTATATTAGTCCCGCCAATCCATGAGCATGGGACATCTTTCCATCTTCAGAGATATTTTTTGATTTATTTTTTCAGAGACTTTAAGATTTTTATCATAAAGAACTTTCACTTGCTTAAGTAGAGTCACACAAAAGTATATTCTATTATTTGTGACTATTGTAAAGAGAGCTGTTTCCCTAATTTCTTTCTCAGCCTATTATCCTTTGTGTAGAGGAAAGCCACTGATTTGGTTGAGTTAATTTTATTTCCCCCTAATTTGATGAAGTTGTTTATCAGGTTTAGGAGTTCTCTAGTGGAATTTTTATGGTTAATTAAGTATACTATTATAACATCTGCAAATGGTAATAGTTTAAATTCTTCCTTTCCAATTTGTATCCCTTTGATCTCCTCTTGTTGTCTAGTTGCTCTGGATAGGACTACAAGTACCATATTGAATAGGTAGGGAGAGAGTGGACAGCCTTGTCTATTCCCTGATATTAGTGGGATTGCTTCAAATTTCTCTCCATTTAGTTTGATGTTAGCACCTGTTTTGCTGTATATTGCTTTTACTATGTTTAGATATGGGCCTTGAATTCCTGGTATTTACAAGGATTTTATCATAAAGGGGTGTTGGATTTTGTCAAATGCTTTCTCAGCATCTAATGAGATGATCATTAGGTTTGTCTTTAAGTTTGGTCATATAGTGTATTGCATTGATGGATTTCCATAAGTTGAACCATCCCTGAATCCCTGTGATGAAGCCTACTTGATCATGTTGGATGACCTTTTTGATGTGTTCCTGGATTCGGTTTGGAGTAATTTCATTATTTTTGCATCATTATTCATAAGGAAAATTGGTCTGAAATCCTCTTTGGTTTTTGGGTCATTTTGTGATTTACATGACAGAGTAAAGGTGGCTTCAAAGAATGAATTGGGTAGAGTGTCTTTTGTTTCTATTTAGTGAAATAGTTTGATGAGTATTGGTATTATGTGTTCTTTGAGTGTCTAATAGAACTCTGCCCTAAACCCATCTAGTCCTGGGCTTTTTTGTTTTTGAAACGATTAATGACTATTTCTATTTCTATAAGGAAAATGGGAGTGTTTAGATTATTTATATGCTCTTGATTTAACTTTGGTACCTGGGATCTGTACAGAAATTTGTCCATTTCATCCAGGTTTTCTACTTTTGTTGATTATAGCCTTTTGTAGTGGCATGTGATGATATTTTGGATTTCCTCAGCTTCTGTTGTTATGTCTCCTGTTTCATTTCTGATTTTTAAAATTGGGATACTGTCCCTGTGCCCTCTAGTTAGTCAGGTTAAAAGGTTTATCTATCTTTTTTATTTTCTCAAAGAACCAGCTACTGGTTTGTGTGGTCTCCCTTCCCCCACCTGCTTGGATGTGGTCTCCCTTCCCCCACCTGCTTGAACCTGTTTGCTCAAGGGTGGAGTTTCCTGCTTATTCGTGCTGCCACGCCCACTGCTGGACCCTGTTGGCTTAGCTGCTTGGAGGCACACACGTGTTCCTCCTGCTACTGGATCCCGAGTTACTTGGCGGGAAATTGGGTTCCCTCCCCCTTCCTTTATAACTGAATGTTGGAATTAAAAAGGCGGGCTTTGAACATGAAATCGTCTTAGCCCCATTCTTTCTTCCCCCCCATCTAGATTCCTCTCTTTTCAGCTCGAACTGCCATTCTCAGTTGAACCGTTTGTGTTGTGGACTGCGGGCAGGCCGCAACAGGTTTGGTTGATTCTTTGTATAGTTCTCTTTGTTTCCATTTGGTTGATTTCAGCCCTGATTTTGATTATTACCTGTCATCTACTCCTCTTGGGTGAATTTGCTTCCTTTTGTCCTAGAGTGTATAGGTATACTATCAGGCTGGTAGTGTATGCTCTCTCTAGTTTCTTTTTGGAGGCACTTAGAGCTATGAGTTTTCCTCTTAGAAATGCTTTCATTGTGTCCCATAAGTTTGTGTATGTTGTGGCTTTATTTTCATTAAACTCTAAAATGTCGTTAATTTCATTCTTTATTTCTTCCTTGACCAAGTTATGATTGGCTAGAGTGTTGTTCGATTTCCACGTGAAAGTTGGCTTTCTGTTATTTATGTTGTTATTGAATGTCACCCGTATTCTGTGGTGATCTGATAGGATGCATGTGCTAATTTCAATATTTTTATGCCTTTTCAGGCCTGTTTTATAACCAATTAAAGAAAAATGATTGTTGCTTCCGGTTATTTTGTTGTTGTTGTTGTTGTTGTTATTGTTATAGTTGGGAATCTTTTCTTTAGGCTATCATATTTTTGGTTTGTTGAAGCATTACTTTCTTTCATTTTCTAAGTTGTAGTTTCAGTCCTTGTGTTGTGTTTTCCCTTTATTATCCTTTGAAGGGCTGGATTCATGGAAAGATATTGTGGGAATTTGGTTTTGACTTGAAACACTTTGGTTTCTCAATCTATGGTAATTTAGAGTTTTGCTGGATAAAGTAGCCTGGGCTGGCTTTTGTGTTCTCTTAGGGTCTGTATAACATCTGGCCATGATCTTCTGGCTTTCTTAGTCTCTGATGAGAAGTCTGGTGTAATTCTAATAGGTCTGCCTTTATATGTCACTTGACCTTTTTCCCTTAATACTTTTAATATTCTATCTTTATTTAGTGGATTTGTTGTTCTCATTATTATTAGCTGGGAGGAAATTCTTTTCTGGTCCAGTCTATTTAGAGTTTTGTAGGATTCTTGTATGATCATGGGCATCTTTTTCTTTAGGTTTGAGAAGTTTTTGTTTTGTTTCTGTTTTTGTTTGTTTGGTTGGTTGGTTGGTTTTCTTCTATAATTTTGTTGAAGATATTTGCTGGCCCTTTAATTTGAAACTCTTCATTCTCATCTACTCCTAGTATCTGTACTTTTGGTCTTCTCATTATGTCCTGGAATTCCTGGATTTCTTGGGTTAGGATCTTTTTGCATTTTGCATTTTCTTTGATTGTTGTGTCCATGACTTCTATGGAATCTTCTGCTTCTGATATTCTCTCCTCCATCTCTTATATTCTGTTGCTAATTCTCATGTCTATGGCTCCAAATTTCCTTTGTAGGTTTTCTACCTCCGAAGTTGTCTCCCTTTGACTTTTCTTTATTGTTTATACTTTCCTTTTTAGGTCTTGGATGTTTTTGTTCAATTCCATCACCTGTTTGGTTGTGTCTTCCTGTAATTCTTTACAGGATTTCTGTGTTTCTTTTTTAAGGGCTTCTA
Organism: Mus caroli; assembly: GCF_978045245.1. Taxonomy (NCBI): domain Eukaryota; kingdom Metazoa; phylum Chordata; class Mammalia; order Rodentia; family Muridae; genus Mus; species Mus caroli. The sequence continues at coordinate 10,253,080 of NW_028227277.1, forward strand.
CTTGTGTAGCAGAGTTTTCCTGTAATTCTTTAAAAGATTTTTGGGTTTCCTCTTTATGGGCTTCTACCTGTTTAACTATGTTTTTCTGTATTTCTTTAAGTGCGTTATTAAATTCCTTCTTAAAATCATCTTCCAGCATCTTGCAATATGATTTTAAAAATGAATCGTGTTTTTCGGGTGTGTTGGCGTATCAAGGACTCGCTGTGGTGGGAGAGCTGTTTTTTGATGATGGTGAGTGGTCTTGATTTCTTTTAGTAAGATTCTTACACTTGCCTTTTGCCATCTGGTAAACTCTGGTGTTAGTTGTTATAGCTATCTCGGGCCGGAGTTTGTTTCTACTGTGATTATGTTAGCCTCTGTCAGCAGTCCTAGGAGTCTAACTCTCTCCTGAGTCCCAGTGTTCAGAATATTCTCTGCATGCCACCTCCACTCTTGCAGGGAAGGTGCACGGAGATCTGGAGCTCAGCTTTACCTCCTGGCTGAAAATGCAGGCCTGAAAGGGGCCCTTTCCCAGAAGCAATGTTGCTTCTGCAGCCTGTGAGCCCTCCCTGGAGACCACATCTCTTCTGGCGGGAAAAGTGTGCAGATGTCTGGAGCTCAGTTCTGCTTCCTGGCTGAAGATTCAGGCCCAAAATATGCTCTGTTCTAGAAGCTTTGCTGCTTTTGCAGCAAGTGCACTCTCCTGCCCAGACTTGTCTCTCCTGGACCTGGGACACAAGATGACTCTCTCACTCTTAGAGCTTAGAGCTTAGTGCTTAGAGCCCTCCCTGGATTCCACCTCTCCTCTGGTGTAATAAGTATCTGTGCTTCTCCTTTAAAGTGCTTCTATCTGTTTCCTTTGCTCCCCTGTTTTTCTCTAAGGGAGTTATTTATATCCTCCATAAAATCTTCTGTAAGCTTCAGGACACATGATTTTAACTCTACATCTTGCTTTTCTGGTGTGTTGGGGATTCCAGGACTTGCTGTGTTGAGGGAACTGGCTTATGATGTTGCCAAATAATCTTGTTTTCTATTGGTAAGATTCTTACATTTGCCTTTTGCCATCTGGTTATCTCTGGTGTTAGATGTTCTTGCTGTCTCTGGCTGGAGCTTGTTCCTCCTGTAGGTGTGTAATCCTCTGTCTCCACTCCTGGAAGACTAGCTCTCTCCTGGCAGAACTTGTGCACTAAGGACTCTGGGACAGCCCAAGCTGTGGTTGCAGATTTTGGACAGGAAGAATCCTGTCCCAGCTACTCCACTGATCTTGTTCTCCTTGTCAGCCCCTCTCCACAAAGTTATTGGAGAGAAAGTGGCTGTCTAAACTCCTTTCCCAGAGCAAAAACTCTCCTGGAAGAAGAGGTCCCTCCTGGTGGAAACCATGCTCAGCAGGCTGTGGAACAGCCTCAGCTAGCGGGTACAGATCCAGAAGTGATTTATTAATGAACCAATATTATCGCTGTTATGTATGTGCTTCAAATTCTATGTGTTTGTTACAGTTATGTGCATTCAATAAGTGAGTCTGCATCCAAATTCATTCCAATATAGAAAATGACTTTACAATATTAGTTGAACCTAGTTGGTTATGATATTCAACGATGTAATATATAAATTAGTTGTGAAGAAAAGTCTATATTCAATTTAATATATCAAGTGAATAAAAATGATGCAAAATGCCATCGAGATCAATTTTGTTAGCCATCTCAAGCTTAGAATGTAGTAGGGAACCATTTTTTTTTCTTTAGTTCATTTGTTTGTTTGTTTTTAATTTCATGTTACTCTTCTTTGTTTTTCCCAAACAGGTTTTTGTATATTATGGTTCTGTATTTTGATTATATTTTAATTGGAGTTTATTACTTCCTTTTTTTCGGTTCACAAAAGGCTTACTATTTTTAGAAGAAATGTGAAGTCTTCGTGATTTCAATGTCAAGTAAAATATGGAAACACTAACAGCTTAGGAGAAAAGGCCAAATTCTCCAAAACAGTTTTTCTAGATCATATTCAAGGGAATATGGCAAAACAAATACAAATCTGTAATTAAAATAAATACAGAAAAGGTAGATAAATACTGTTCTTAATGGATCCCAAATCCTTTCAATTCTGGAAAAATGATTTATAAAACTTTCTTCATAAATTATATTTTAAATTTCAAATTATCTATTTTGATTTTTAAAAAATGAACTTTAATTTTTTTTATTCTCTAGCAAATATGGCAAAATTTTACTTACTTCCCTACATATAATTGCTGTTATCTTCTCTCTCTCTCTCTCTCTCTCTCTCTCTCTCTCTCTCTCTCTCTCTCTCTCTCTCTCTCTCTGTCTCCCCACACAACAACAAAAACACAAAACCAAAAACTGAAAAGAAATGAAAAGTAAATCTTGGAGTACATTAAACACAAACTTTTATGTATCCCATTTACTGTTTCTTATGGTATTTCTTGGGATTCATGAATGTGTTACCCTTAAGAGATCATGCCAATAATTTCAATTGTATCATGAGGTTCATTCCTATATCAGTCTTTGAGGTTAAAAAAGACAGAGAGTGTAAGTTATTTTTAATTATGTTTGTATTCCAGATATGGTAGGTTTTGGAGTATGGGTGTACAAAGTGTCAAGGCACAGGATAAATGGTCTTTCAAATGATTTTGAAATTATAAAATTATAAAACTCAATATGGATATTTTAAAACAGTAAGTTCTTAAACTGAGTGATTGTATATACAATCAACTGGAACTTATTTTTCTTTAAACAACAACAAAAAAATTCCTTCTTTGGTATATGTGTAGTCTTCTATTGTTTACCAAGTAAATTAGAACAATATGCTTTTTCACACCGTTTACATGAGACCACAAAATGTATATGAAATGTTTCACATGAACACTGTGCAAATCAACCTACATTTTCAGGGTTGAGTCAAGCACTGAATTGTTATGTGTTCATTATGTACTGATATGGACATTTAGGAAGTATGTCATATTCTAATTTCTTTCCAATGAAGAAAATAACTTCTGAGTAGAAGTTATGCCTCAGTATCAAATTTTTATATACAAATTAGTGGTAAAGAAGAGTCTATATATGGTTTAATATATCAACTCAATATGAGAGATGAAAAACGCTATTGAGTTCACGGTTTGTGATGGCTATCTACTGCTCTGGGTGTTTTGCTCCTTGCTCCAAATTACTGGTATTGGTTTCTACCAAAGAGGTATTTTTGTGGATTACATTTCTGTATTTTAATCTTTTTGTAGGATGAGTTCTGAGTCTGTGTGTTTCTCATGTATATTTTCATCAGATTCTGCTTGTTCCTTTTCTTTGTTCTATTCTGCTTTTTTTATTTTTGTTTATGTCATTTTATATTATATTTTAAATATTAATTTTTGTTTTAATAAGAGAAAATATTTGGGCCTGAAATGGGAAGTATAAAGGATGAGACATGCTTGGTGGCACATGCCTTTAATCCCAGCACTTGGGAGGCAGAGGCAGGCAAATGTCTTAGCTCAAGGCCAGCCTGGTCTACAGAGAGAGTTCCAAGACAGCCAGGGATATTCAGAAAAACTCTATCTCAAAAAAAAAAAATAACAGTACTTATGGAAAAAAGTCAAATTCTAATTTTAAAATTTAAATAAAAGCTAGAAAGATTTCTTTACCTCACTTTAAAAACCTGTTTTCCTATGACATGCCCAAGGCTCATTTTCATGTGTGCCTGAACTCAATTGTTGTTAATATCTATTTACTCATCAAAAAGATTAACAATTTCAATCATGCACCACATTTCTTTGAGTACATGTACTCTAAGATGTATAAAAACATATTTAGCAATCTTAACGTTTGAAATATCTAATTAGGAAAATAAGGTAGTAAATGAACTATGGTAACTTATAATCCTTCCTGTGTTGACTTTGCATGACATCACCAAAAATCTTAATATTCATACTTTATTAACTGAAATGGTGAATTTAAGTTCTTTGAGATAACTCACATTAAATTTCTTGGCCACAAATTTTAATTAAAATTGAAGACATTTATACAAGTTCCAAGATTTCTAATGAGACCAATCCATGTTAAAACCAATAGAAGATAAATACATAGTATTTCAATACTGAGATGAAAGTCATGTCATATTTTGCATGTTGTGGATACTTTAATTGAAAAAGTAGCCTAGAAAGAACACTTATTCAAATCCTGGAATGAAAAGAATTTATCAATGAATGACATAATTGTGCAGCATTTAGGTTTTAGTGTTAAAACATAGGATATGAAGTATGTAAAAGCAGTACTTCCTGACAATGTGTTAAATATTATTGCGAGCAAAGAGCACCATGAGTAATTCTGCAAGCCAGGAAGAACACACAGTTATATGGGCAGAATGAAACAATGTTGTTGGCATGGTGTCATCCATATTATTTCTGCTTTGGGGGATAATAAAAGTGGGAAAGAAAGTAGAAAAGAAAATTCTCAGAAGATTATGCTAGGGGTGAAAACACTGAATGCAATGAAGAAAGGCATACCCTGATACAGCATAGAGTAGGTAGCGTCTCAAAACCTGGAGAGAATTTGAATACATTGTATAACTGAATATTTGTCCTTTACCACATATGAATTAAGAAAGACTTTTTAAATTATTGTAATAGAGTGTCATAGGTTAATAGAGTATGGCCAGGGGCAGGAGGCAGGTCTTTCCTGAACATTTAGAAAAGCAAAAATTTTGTACATGTACCTTCATTGACTCAGTAGGATAAATTTTGCAGGCTCAGGTAAAAAACAATCTGAGTCTGTCCATTAACCGTTAAGACTCATGACCTAACCATAGGAATGAAAAACAGACCCACATTCATAATTATCAGAGAGTCTTATACCTAATGTGAACTCAGATAAATTAGGATGTAAATTTCACAGTACTGCAAAAGAAAAAAAAAAATCAGTTAATACCATGCATTGAAATTGTTAAACTGTGCTTTCAAGTCAGGGAAGAAAAATGTTAATTCAAAAGTGACACTAAGACTCACCTGGCTTATTTTGCCTTTTTTGCAGTCTTCACAATATTAAGAAGGAAAGAGAGACCCTTAGAGCTCAGTAGCTTTTTTTTTTTTTTCTTTTTCTTTCTTTTTTTTTTTTTTTTCTTTTTTGGACTGGCAAGTAAAATACCAATTCAATCATGATATAGGTGGGAATGCCAAAGTCTACAAACCAGTTTCTGTAAGTCACACAATAGGAAAAATTCAAGATAATTATCAATCTGTACATAAAATTAAAAAATAGAAAGAAGACATATTTAATGGTTAACTCTCCTGAAAATTTCTCAAATCAGCCAAAATTTTTTTTGAAAAATCTGTTCTGTAATTTACATATAAACTTTAAATTGTTTAGTATTCCTAATTTTCAAACAGTATATTTTAATGTAATATTCATCTTCTACCAAATATGTTCATGTTCTCCTCTGTTACCAATACACATTTTTTTCTTCATTATCTCTCTTAGGGTAAAACACAAAAACATAAACCATAAAACTGAAAAAAAAAAAAAAGGAAGGAAAGAAAGAAAGAAAAGTAAATCATGTAGTCCATGAAACACAAACTTCTACTATCTGCTGAACTACTAATTTTGGTTAAGCTTGGGGTGGGTTATTTTGTTATCCTTAAAAGATCATGCCCATAGCTTCAAAAACTGTATCATGTTAATTATTTCTGTGCCAGTCTTTAAAGGTAACAAACATATTGAGTGTAAAGAATTTTAAAACTTGCAAGTGTTTCAGATGTGTTGACATTTTTACATGGGTAATGAGAGTCATGGGATATGATAAATTGTTATCTCAAAGGCTTTTGGAATTCTATTTTATTTCATAATTTTGGAATTATAAAATGAAATATAGATACTTTCATCTAGTAATTTTAAAAACAATAGAATTGATTTATAACCAACTTGCACATGTTTTTTAATTCTTGTTAGGTATATGCTGTAGCCTTGTTTTATTACCAAGGAGATTAGAATGATCTGGTTTTTTTGTCATTGTTTACATGAGAGGTTAAAGTCCGTGAGATGTTTTCCAGGATAGCTCTGTAAATCAACCTATATTTTAGGTGTTGTGTAAGGGATTGAACTGCTATATGTCCATAATTTATTTTTATTCTGTAAGGGTGTCTCAGTCTACAAAATGAGTTCTAGGCCATCCAGGGCTATACAGAGAAACCCTGTCTCAAAAATCCAATACACACACACACACACACACACACACACACACACACACACACACACACATTTCCAATAAAGGAAATAACTTCTAATAGTAAGCTTGATCTCAATTCCAAAGTATAATGTCCTAGTTAAGAAGAATCCATATTTAATTTAATATAGTCAGGCATTGTGTACTCACCCATAATTTAATTATGAGGATCTTGCTTAATTTTGTTTATATATAAGTGCATTATCACATTTATGTTTTCGCCCTCTTAAATTCTGAGTGTGTCAAGAAAACTGATGTTTCTCTTACTTATACTATTAAGCAGATTGCATAAAATCTTGTTTATCTTTTACCATTTCTAAATAAGCATTTTATTTCAATTTGTTTCCATATTGTATGCTTTAACTGTTTGATAGTTGTCTGTTAATTTTTGGTTGAAATTACATAAAAAGCCAATTTGACCAAAATTTTGGTATGGAATACTATGTATTTTATAATTTTAAAATATTTCCACTCACCTCAAAGTGCTCTGTGGTTATAAATTGGCATCTAATTTAGCAATAAACAACACAAATTCTATTCCACTTAACCCTTCTGGAAATGAACTTGTATGGTATTATCTGATTTGAAACAAATAAATCTATTTAACTAAACCAGAGCCATGTTCATTAGCAAGGAAACTACTACTGTCTGTTGTTCAGAAAATGGAAAAGATACCTCTTCAGTAAAAGAAAGAAAGGAGGTCCTGCCTTCAGCAGTTGTGGGAAGTCTATGTTGCATGTGCATTTTCCTGATTCTCCAGCATCTAGGGCACTCAGAATATTCAGAGGCTTCTGCAGATGTGGCGAGAAAAACGAACTCTTAGGAATCTCAAGCAAGTGCTTCAAGGCAAGTCTTACTTGTGGGAAAGTAGGTGTAAAACCTCCTGTCTGCATGGAGGTTTGTGGGAAACAAACACCCTCTAATTCCAATATCTATAGTCGCTCTGAAACTTCCGGTTGGAGGTCTGCTTGTTTTTATATTATTTTATACATTTTAATGTATTCTCATTGTGTGTACACCTGTTTGAGTGTGTACATATGTATGTAACTGTGCACACACCACTGCATATATGTAGAGATTTCAGGAAAATGTGGAAAAACCAATCCTCTTCTTCTACCATGTTTATGTTTCAGAGATGAAGTTCAGGCACTCACCCTTACACAGTGATCCATCTCATACATTCCTTGAGATTTACTTCTATATATTCTCTGAAGGTTACGTGTTCATTCATCATGTCAAAACTCACAGAGACTATGAAGGTGGTCATGCTGCAAGCCAGCATGAGAATAGAAAATGAAGCAACCAAAGTTTCAATGAACCATTGATATTTCTTATCATCCTGTTAGTTTCATAGACGGATGTGGTTAAAACTCTCACCCCAAGGCCTTCTAAGCACAGGTGCATTGAACTCAAAGAGACTGGAGCAGCATCTGTATGCACAGTGCCTGCAAGGTCTCCGACAAAAAGAGTCCAAGCAATGAGAGGGAAGGGGATAAATGTCCCTACCTTTAATTCAGAAATTATTTCCAGTCTGTAGCTTGGAAAGGGAAAAAAAATGTTCTTCCATTTTTTTTCCAATTTTTTTTGCATATCCAGTGATAGGGTATCACTGGGTATGCAAACCATGCTTAAATCTAAGCCTCTAGTTCAGCATACCTGGCAAATGCAAATCAAACTTAATGACAATCTTTGAGGTTCTTTATGTAATAAAGTATTGGCAGGGTTATTTATAGAAAACATTAAGGGCCACTTGTTTATATAGTATGGTTTCCAGTTTTATCTTTTTATGGGATTTCAGAGTGTTTGTGAACATGTATATCTCTGTGTCTACATGTGTATTTCTTGTGCTTTTTCTTTGGCTAGTTTTATTCTGTTTTCTTTCTTCTATTCTTGTTCTTTTATTTTTTTATTATTGTATCTTAATCATCATTATTGTTGATATTATTATCATTACTAGTATCATTATTATTTAGATCCCTGCTTGAATTTTAATAAAGGGAGATAGAAAAAGCTGTGACTTTGGGTGAGAGGAGAAATGGAGAGGATGTAGAAGGATTTGGGGGCACTGTAATCAGAATGTATTGAATGAAAAGATGTATTTTCAATTAAAAGTGTCTTCACAGAAATGTTGATCTTATTGTTTGTACAAAGGACTTAGAAACTTATTTTTTAAAGAATCATATTGTAAACAGAGTACAAGTATGAAAGTTTTTCATACTGAGAAGAGTTTCATTTTGAAGGTATTGTGAGGACCCTAGTGTTAATAATCAAGAACACAGAGCATGACACACAGCAGACAAAAGTACAAAGCACACACAAATAGACAGGTAGGCATCAAATTAGTGAATGTATGGACCATTTTCATGGAGCACAAATTCTCTCCCATTCTCCTTAAGAACAAAACAGAATCGCTGTTGTCTCCAAAGCCTTTGAGTAGGAATTCATCCAGTATCCTTTTTCTTCTATTTGATTTGAACTGACTCAACACTGCCAAGATTCCAGGACAGGAAAAGAGACTCCCTCATCCACTTGGGCATGTGTGCTTCCAGGTAGTGTTACAGATGATCACATTCTTAGACAACTAAAATAGAGCACATCTATCCTAGTACAGTTCCGGAAGGCAGAAAGTGTGAAAATCTAGGGACTGGCTAGTTTTACTTGTGCCTGGCACCTTGAATGGCAACCTGTAGGTTGTGAGTCCTTGTGACACTTTCATGGGAGTTGTCTAAAACTATCTTTATGTCAGATATTTATGTTAAGATTTATAACAGTAGGAAATTATAGTTATGAAGTAGCAAAAAAAAATTATATTGAGGGGCTCACCATAGCTTAAGGAAGTATATATGTGAAGGAACTACAGCATTAGGAAGGTTGAGAACCATTCTCTGGAAGCTTGAAAACAGAAAGCATGGTGTGCCTCACAGCCTGCGCTTGGCATCAGTATAAGGCCTGCTTCTGACTCTGATCTTGGCTTCCTTTTGTTTCTTGTGACCATGTGGGGATAACCTAGATAGTATAGTAAAATGCCCTATCTGAGAACATGATCAGAATCCATCTTGTGAAACCATGTGCTATAGTATCATTAGGAAAGGGCTGTCTTTGGAACCAGTGCTACTCTGCATGCATGTGAGTGCTTTGGTGCTTTGCTCTCTTTCTTTTTCTTTCTTTCTTTCTTTCTTTCTTTCTTTCTTTCTTTCTTTCTTTCTTTCTTTCTTTCTTTCTTTCTTCCTTCCTTCCTTCCTTCCTTCTTTTCTTCCCTCCCTCCCTCCCTCCCTCCCTCCCTCCCTCCCTCCCTCCCTCCCTCCCATCCCACTCCCTCCCTCCCTCCCTCCCTCCCTCCCTCCCTCCCTCCCTCCCTCCCTCCCTCCATTCTTTCTTTCTTTCTTTCTTTCTTTCTTTCTTGCTTGCTTGCTTGCTTGCTTGCTTGCTTGCTTGCTTGCTTGCTTGCTTTCTTTCTTTCTTTCTTTCTTTTTTTCTTTCTTTTTTCTTTTCTTTCATTTTTTTCTGTTTTTTTTTTTTTTTTTTTTTTTTTTTTTTTTTTTTTTTGAGGCAGGGTTTCTCTGTGTAGCTCTCAGTCATGGAATTCATTCTGAAGATCAGGCTAACCTGGAACTCATAAATTCGCCTGTCTCTGCCTACCAAGTGCAGGGATTAAGGCTTGTATCACCACACCCAGCGTCTTTGATTTTTTATTCTGGTATTAACTTATTGTTCCCAATGTGGTTTATTTAATTTCATTGTTTTATTTTACTCCTCTTCTCTTCTCTTCTCTTCTCTTCTCTTCTCTTCTCTTCTCTTCTCTTCTCTTCTCTTCTCTTCTCTTCTTTTCTTTTCTTTTCTTTTCTTAAATATTTTCTATTTTTACATTTCAAATCCTTTCCTGGTTTCCCCTTCAAAAACCCACTATCCCATCCCACCTCCCCCTACTCACCAATATAACCACTCCTGCTTTCCTGTCCTGGCATTCCCTTACACTGTGGCATGGGGTCTTCCAGGGCCATGCTTCTATTCTCCCACTAGTGTCCAACTAGGCCATCCTCCCATACATATGCCTCTGCAGCCATGGGCCCCTCCCTGTGTATTATTTGGTTGGGCTTTTTTTTTTAATTGGATAATTTTTAATTTACATTTCAAATGTTGACCTCTTCTCCAGTTTCCCACTTTCCCAGAAACCCCCTGTCACATCCCCTGTGCCCCTGATTCCATGAGCATGTTCCTCCACCTGCGCACCCACTCCCACCTATCAGTGTGGTGGTTAGCAAGGTTACTTTTCTGTCTCCTCATCATTCAACATCATATTGCAGATCCTGCGGCTGATGGGGAAAAGATGTCCAGATTCTGGGCATTGCGGGGCACCCTCCAGGACATCAATTTCAAGTCACATATAGGTACATCTTCCTCAAAAACATCTTGTCTGGTTCATAGCTGTCAGCTGGCTCTTTAGTACCTCGGCCAATACTGAGGTGTCTGCTGCCTGCACAAGCACTGCCCACTTCACTTTGAGGAGCATCTGTGCCAGAAAGTCAGGGTTGAACTCCACAGGGTTGATGAGGATTTCAGTGGCCTACAGGTACAGATGGAAAACATTCATGCCCAAGCTCCACACATGTGAGTTTAGGAGATTGTAGGTAAGCAATTTCATGTGTTCTGCACATTGGTTTTCTGCACAGGACTAATTTTTTTCATTAATTTTGGGATTTATTTACATTTTATATGATAGCTCAATTCCCAGGTTGCCTTCAACAAATCCCCATCCCATCCACCCTTTCCTCCCTTCCCTTTGAAAAAAGGCTTAGTTTGTGTTAATCTTCTACATTGCACTCCGTCACTGAGAGAAATCAAGGCAGGAACTCATGTCGGACAATAGGAAGGGCAAGTGGATAAAGGCTACTTATTTGCTGGCTTTCTCAGCACAGTTTTCTCAGCTTTTCTTATTACAAAATATATAAGCTACTTTTAACTTTTATTTTAATAACATTATATATACATTAATGTACATATACATTATTAGAGTGTTTTGCTTAGGTGGATATCTGTGGGCGTTGTTTGTCCAGGGTTCACAGACCAGTATAGGGAACGTGTTCCTTTGATACTGGAGCTATACATGAGCTGCAACCTGAGTTCTGGGATTCAAACCCTGGCATTCTAAAAGAGGAGCCAGTGCTCTAAAACACTGAGTCATCTTTCAAGCCCCACCCTAAGCTTGCTTTCTTATTTATTTTATCAACATCTTTGAAGGGATAGCGCCACTCACTGTATAGTGGATCCTCTCCCATCAACTGTTAATCAGGAAAATGTCCAATAGGCAAACCAGACCCAGAAAGACACAAAATGCCTGCTTTCACTTATGTATGGAATTAGCTTGTAAGTTTTATTCATGTGTGTGTTTCATTTAGAGTAAGAGAGATGTGCTATCTAGTATGGGATCATGAAGGAGGAGGAGCTCTTCTAAGGAAAGGGAAATAGAGTACAGTGGTATAAAGAATAAAAAAGAAACTATTAAAGAAGGGTTAATTTGGGAGTGAATCTCAGGCAAGCCTCTGACACTAGACAGTTCATAAAACCCTAGTTGAAATTTTGCTATTTTTAATTGTGCTAAATGAACACATCAGTATAATGACTTCTAATGAATCCTAATTGCTCTACCCATATGTTTATGTATATTACTCAGCCTTCATCGGAGGTGACTCTTCTACAGAAGGTGGTAATAAACAAAGATAGCCACAACTTGACAATCCACAGAGAGTGAGATACTTGGAATGTTAGGGCTTAAAGAGGATTTCTTCATCAAGCTCTCCCTTTCAAGGTTCAAGAATCTATGCAAAGATGAGTCAGAAAGACAATCCTGATCAGAGGTGTAGGTGATGGATAGTACCAATGAGTTGTATCATGGGTATTCCATGTTCTTTATCTAATACTACTTAACAGTGAGTGCATATCATTTGTAGTCTTGTTTTAAGGTGAGATGTTCTATAGGTATCTGTTAAATTCATTTGGTTCATAACTTCTATAAGTTTCACTGTGTCTCTGAGTTGAATGGTAGGGAGGTAAAGAAGGGAAAGAATTTGTTAAAACCATATTATATGAACAAAATTTAAATGATTTTTTTTAAATCCCAACAAGCATTCCTATAGACCCATCTAATGTAGGCAGATCCTATTTGATGTTTCCTCTTCATAAGTGACTATAGGTTTTTGACTAGTTGGCATAAGATTTCTAGCACAATCAGATTAACATAATGCATTTCTTATCATGTCTAAAACCATCACATCAAGGGACTAAGATAATCTCTGTACATTCCATTGTTTAAATGTCAGAAAGACATGAGTTTTTACAGTGTGTCTCAGCTTTAAAGTGTAAATCCTGAAAGGATGGCCATGGTCATCCTTCCTACTCCCTGCTTTGAGCCACTACTTCCTGCTCTGTGGTACTACAAAGACTTCATTGCTAACCAGGTACCACTGTGACACAGATATCTTGAAGTCACAGAGTGGACAAGCATCCTTGGAGATCTAGATGCTGATGAGAACACTCTTATACCACCTCTGCCTTCACAATGTACTTGTTAAGATGGGAACATAGTGGGACTGACATGGTGGAAGAAATTTTTAAAGTCCAGCACATTTCTCAATAGAAATCTCCTGATTTTCACATGGACCGCATATGTTACTCTTTGAAGTCAACCTACACTTTCCTGTTTCTTGTGCAAAGCATTAGAGATGTCAATTAAAGCTAGACTTTTGAAATATATTGATAAGTCTGCCTTATCTTCATATTCCCTGCCCTTAATTATAGGAACCACGCTAAGACTAGATGTCTGAGCCATTCTCACTGACAGTTTTCCTGGTAAACACTTGAAAGGAAGAAATTCTTCTATGGCCCAACTAATCTAATCAGTATATGAGAAGCAGGACTGACATCACTCAGCACATGAGATAAAGAAAGTCTCTTGTTTTGTGGAGAACTGAGAGAGAAGCAGGGACAGGGGCCTGGAGGATAATGACTGTCCTTAAGTATAGTCAGTCCAGACCTTGAGGTTGGGTCTGACAGCATCCAGAGCAATGCAGTCCAATTGCCTGGAGCTTCCTAGAGGAGCACTGTTTCTCTTCAAAATGTGACAGGGATGGCACCCACAAGGGGGCAGAATTCAGTGTGTTCTAGACATCTTTTGAGCCACAAGTGTACTGATCCCCCTCCACCACTTCCCTTGCTATTACAGATTAGCAACCTAAATAGGGGACAAGTAAGCCCTGCTGATACCAGAATATCTAATTGGAAAACCCTTACAAGAAAGACCAATTTCCCTCCACTCTCAGAATAAAAAGTAAGGATTGGGCTCACAGTGATAAGCACTTTCTGACTAGTTTTGAGAGAACAGGCTGCTCCAAGGTCCAAATTTCCGACACACCAAGAAAATGAAATATCTGTACGATCAGAACTTCAAACCTAAAATTTCAATCTCTTTAAAATATTCATCTCTTTTAAAATCCAAAGTATTTTTGCAATTAAAAGTCTCTTAACTGTAGGCTCCACTAAAACAGTTTTTTCCTTCTTTCCAAAGGAAAGACAATGACGAAAAAGGGAACAGAGACTGAAGGGAAGATTATCCAGAGACCATCTCACATAGGTACCCATCCCTTCTGTTTTGCAGACATTAAAACCCCTCACTAGTTCTAATTCCAAGAAACACTTGCTGACAGTAGCTACAAATGGCTGTTCCATGAGAGCTTCTACCAGCACCTGACCAATACAAATGCAGGTATTCACATCTGGCTGATTCCAGGAACTATAACAGTGTAGATAATGGAAGGACTGAAGCAGTTAAAGGGAATTGTAACCTCAAAGGATGAACAGTATCAACTTATTGGACCACTCAGAGCCCCCAGAGAATAAACCACCAGCCAAAGAGTGGAGTGACCCATGGCTCTAGATACATATCTTGCACAAAATGGCTTTATCTGAGGGAGGGGAGTCCCTTGGTCCTGTGTAGGATTGATGCCCAAGAATAAGGGGATGCTAGAGTGGTGAGGAAGGAGAGTGTGAGTGGGTAGAGGATCAACCTCATAGAAGTAAAATGGAGTATGGAGAGGATAGATGGGATGGGCGGTTTGTGGAGGCGTGACATGGAGGGGGATATCATTTGACATGTATATGAATTATAAAATAAAAAATAAACAGAGAAATAAAACCTACCAAAACTAAAATGAAATAAGAGCATACTGTTTTATTTCCACTACAAAACCCCTATAACTATAGCATCTTTAGGGGTTTTGTGTCAATTCGGTCTTGTATATGGTTGTATATAGTTTATAGTTTTCTCAGCTGAGTAGGAATTTTGGCTGCCTTCTTCCTTTCGAAGCTTGAATCCATGGAAGTTTGTTTGTTACCATGGAAGTTAGTTTTCAAAAGGGAGGAATTGAAGTCAATTTCAGCTCAAAGATTTTATGGCTATTTCTAAAGCTCATGATATTTCAGCTTTAACTGGGGTTTTAACTTTCACCTCTGGTGTAATCAAGTGTACTATTATATTTTTGCACTTAATCACACACACACAAATCTATGGCCTAGTAATGACATGGGATGATGAAACCAAAATGAACTATAATGATTCCAATAGAAACATGAAAGTACAATTTGGAAAGAAAAGTTCTTCCAAGTGTGTGTGTATGGTTGTGATCCTATGAAGACATTGTTCATACACATATTTTTAATCCTCTTAATCTTACTCCTGTGTAATAAAAATTAAATTAAGTTATATGGTATCAAATGCCTTTATAAAACAATTATCGAAGGTGTATGGGTTGAAGCAATTTTCAAAAATAGAGTTCATTGCAAAAATTCATATAAGGATGATTATTTGATATTTATTTATATTTTGGGACTGTATTTAATTGATGATTAATTTCTTCAGGAGTAGGGTTTGGAGTGCATGCACTTATGAAATGTTAGGTTAACAATATAGAAATATTCTTGTAAATCTTTATTATAAATCAGTGAAAAATCTAATTATTATTATGATGATGTAGTGTTAAGACTTATGAAGTAGATGGAAGATAAAATTAAGAGAATATAATTGTGTTTTATTGTTTATTATGAAGAAAGCAGTTATAAAAAATAATGATTTTAAAAGCCCATCGTTTAATAAAATTGGGTTTATTTTTTTGGATGAATTTTGTGCATTGTGCTAAAGCAAAACATAATCCACTCTTCAATCATGAATGCTTTTTATTGTTGATTACATGAGTGAGTTACATTCTAAAATTAGTTAAGATGAGTAGTGTTTAACTAGGTTGAGTTTTTTACTTAGGACACATGTCTGTGAATATAGCAAATAGACAGAATGAAATAGGAAATTAATCATATCATTTTCAAGGAAGTTATTTGCTAATATTTTCATGTAGAGGGACAATGAAGATTCTTGGCTAGTAATTTCTCTTCATTTTTTTACAAACAAAGAACAGTAAATTTACCTGTATGGTACAGATTTCTGATGTTTATTATTGGAATTCCAACTGTTCTTGTCAGTTTCATATATACTTCTTTCATTTCTTCAGTAAGATTTGTTCCTTTTGCTATATTTAAGGGGGGAAAAGATAAACGTGATAGCCCAGAGAACTTGCCTCAAGTGTTTATTCATCGAACTTTCCAAGGGAAAATCCTTCTGCAAGCTCCAGCCTACTGTGTTCATGCTAGTCATGAAAATCTTTTTTTTTTTTTTTTTTTTTTTTTTTGGTTTTTCGAGACAGGGTTTCTCTGTGTAGCCTTGGCTGTCCTGGCACTCACTTTGTAGACCAGGGTGGCCTCGAACTCAGAAATCCGCCTGCCTCTGCCTCCCAAGTGCTGGGATTAAAGGCGTGCGCCACCACGCCCGGCTAGTCATGAAAATCTTAACAAAACTGTGTCACAGAACAGAGGACACACCCAGAATTTATCACTATATTTCTTTTTCTGCTCCTAGTAAATTGATATCTTGCAAGGTGATTTTTCTGTATTTTATTTTATAAACTTATTTAGCAGTTAAACACCATTCAGGACTTGTCAATGATTTCTGTGAAATTTCCAAAAGTGAAATATTAGGACATTCATGATACTTCTTTCTCTCATGAAAAATCAAACACAAAATATATGTGTCACAAAACCAAAGACACAGTAATTCAGTGAAATGATCACTTAGCAAAGATCATTCACAGATTTGCCTGTCTTATGGACCTAAATAATTTTCAAACCATTACATATAATGTTGACAATATTAAGTTTTAGGAAAATTAAATCAATTAGATTACAGATATGACCAAAGGAAAATATTAATAACTTTTGTGTTTTTTTATGGATATAAATTCTACTGAATGATAGTAAATATTTCCTGCAAAGTTACATGATCCTTATTGGCATTAATGTGATAGCAGAAATGATGGATAACACTTTAAATGATACTCTGTTATGTTTTCATACATGAGAATTTTGACCTCTGAAAGTCTCCACACATTATTTGACTCAGAAAGATACAGACATCCACATCCAAATTTTGGATGGAGCATGGGGACTCTTATGGAAGTAAATGGGAAAGGAATGCAGCACCCAAAGGGGATAGAAACAAAAGAGGAAGGTGGAGAGAGTCAACTAACCAAATCCTCAGTGCTCTCAGAATTGAACCAACCAAAGAACATACAAGGGATGACTCTAGGACTCTCTGCTCATATGTAGCAGATTTGCAGCTTCACTTTCCTGTGGTTCCTGAACAACAGAAAAGGGGCTATCCCAAAAGCTGTTTCTGAATGTCAGATATATTCTGCCAGCTGGGCTTCCTTGACTGGCCTCAGTGGGAAATGAAGCACCTAGCATCACAGATACTAGAAGTGACAGGTTGGAATGGATACCCAGAAAGTATGGTACATTACACAATTACACTCAGCTATTAAAAACAGTGACTTCGTGAAATTCATACGCAAATAGATGGAACTTGAAAATAGCATCCTGTTTTGAGGTAACTCAGTCACACACACACACACACACACACACACACAGACACACACACACACACACACACAGAGTTTGCACTCACTGATAGGTGGTGGATGTTAGCCCCAAAGTTCAGAATACGTAAGATGCAATTCACAGACCATATGAAGTTCAAGAAGGATGACCAAAATATGGATGCTTAAGCATTTCTTAAAAGAGGGAACTAAATATTCAAAGGAAGAAATATTAAGACAAAATGTGGAGCATAGACTGAAGACCATACAGAGACAGCACCACCTAGGGATCTATCCTATATACAGTCACCAAATCCATACTCTACTGAGGTTACCAAAAAGTGCTTGCTTACAGGAGCCTGATATAGCTGTGTCTTGAGAGGCTCTGCCAGAGAATCACAAATACAAAGGTGGATGCTCACAGACAACCATTGGACTGAGCATAGGATCCCCAATGAAGAACCTAGAGAAAGGACCCAAGGAGCTGAAGGGGTCTGAAGCCCCATATGAGGAACAACAATATGAACCAACCAGTACCCCCAGAACTCTCAGGGACTAAACCACCAACCAAAGTGTTCACATGGTAGGACCCATGGCTCCAGATGCATATGTAGCAGAATTTGGCCTTGTCATGTATCAATGTGTGTGGAGCCTCTTGATCCTGTGAAAAATTGATGACCCAGTGTAATGGAATGCCAGTGTGGGAAGACAGGAGTAGTCGGGTGGGTGGGTGGGAGGGTGGGTGAGTGGGTGGGTGGGAAGCTCCTTCTTGGAGGCAGGGGAGGGGGTGGGATACGAGGTTCCTGACAGAGAGACCTGAAAAGTGGAAAACATTTTAAATGTCGCTAAAGAAAATATCCAATTAAAGAAAAAGAAAATAATGTGTAATTTACCATTTTTGTTGATGTTTCTTGAAAATTTTCCATGGCAAATTTTAATAATTTTTTGAATTTAAGCTTGATGCCAATTCCCCCACCCTTTTCAATTTGTTTAGATATTTTGTCTTTCTTGCTTGTATAATTTGGTGTAGTTGCTAAGTTTTGCTAGGATTGGCCATTTCCATTAATGCCTCTAGTGACCAGTGATCTTTACCAATTATGTGGCAGTTACTACTTTTCTGTTTTGAAGACTTTATTATATGATACATGAGTTGGAGATGATAGAGATAATGTATTTGCTTTCCTTGCTTTATAGGAAGGGGAATAACATGTGAAATGCAAATAAATTACATAACCAATAAAAAAATCAAAAAAGTCCAGATTTGGTTCTCAAGTAGAGAATATATATGCTTCAGAAATGTAACATATTTGCAGTAGATGCCAAGAGGCAAATGTTGGTGGACATTTTTTTTTCCATGAAGAATCACCAGCTGCCAATTTATCAATGATTCTGATATCCAAAATTAGTGAGAGTGAGTAGAGGGTGAATAATTAAAATGCAATCAAGATTTGGATACTGTAATTACTTTTGTATTACAGCCAAATATCTCTCAGCTTCAGCTGATAATTTTCTCAGACAATTTATTCCTCATCAACACATAACATTTTAAAGAAATTCCTTAGCTCTTTAGTAGTTTACTCAATTATGGTTCAAAGCCAGTACTATGATCCAGCACGTTTGAAAATGCTTAATAGTTTATAAATGATATCTCCTGGATTTTTACTTTCTCCCTGCAAAGTTCCTGCAAACCTATCTTATGTCTTAGATAACTGACAGCATACCCTCTTTATATATCATCATGTGCAATTCCTTATTACCATTTGGTAAAATCCTAGCTACTTAATAATTTATCTCTATGGTATTTCTGTCTAATCAACCATTAAATAACATCCACATAATGGTAAATTTCAGAGTGCAGAAACTGATTACAAATTACTTATTTTAACAGTTCTTGAGCAAAATATTTATATAGGTTGAATATATATATATATATATATATATATATATATATATATATATATATATATATTTTTTTACGGTTCTTGAATCAGTTAACATTTTCCCTTTATTTTAATTATTTTTGTAAGAAAAAAACTATCTATGGGCTCATAGATTCTTCAATGGGTTCAGCATTTACCTCATTCTGTAACAGCTCTTCTAGTATCTGACATCCTGATGATATTAATGGCAATTGTTCTACCCACAGATGTTTTTCAGTTAACAATTTTAAAGGTAGCACCATTTGATTTTTTGGGAAGGCCAACAGCTGTTGTGGCATTTTAATGGTCATTCTGGGCAGTCAGTAAATTTTCTTGATAATAGATTTTAATATTTTACTTCAAATCATTTTTTATTTTATGGCATCCTTCTGAGATTGCAGAAATGTTTATCCCTGTTTTCCATTCCATATCCCTGCCAAATTCCCTTCTCTTATATCCACTTGAGATTTTAATTTTTCTATTTTTCTTTCTGGCTCTATAATCTTAGATCAACTTGGAGTTTATTTTCCCAAAATTGAGCACCAATTCCTAGAAGTTGAATATCTACTTCCTTAAAAGCCCAATCTAGATGCTACGGTTTAGGTGAATTTAATGTTACACCTGTTCCTGTGTCTACTAAACCTTCTATTTCAATATTATTTATTGGTATTTTTAGCTTTGGTATCTTAGCATTTATCGGACTTTGTTACAATACTTGTTTCTTTGGTCTCTCATAACTTTTTTGTTTTATCTACTAGAGCTGTCCTATCCTTGATTGTATCTAGAACAATCTTCTTTTTAAGAGCAGATTTTAAAATTTTAATTGTTCTGTGGCTGTTTCTCCAATGAGAAGTCATCTTTTTATATTATTTCTATAAAAAAGAATTATTTCTATGATTGCATTGCCTACAATCCCTTCTCAAATGACTCTGTTTACTGCAATTGAAACGTTTGCCATCTGGGTTTTTTCTCAAAATTGTGAGAAACTTCTTGTCCCAACATGATGGCATCATAAATGTGAGATTCAATATAGGCTGTGCTCCAAATCCCTTCATCTCTTGGTTCTGATCTTGCTTTAAAGGTCCCCTCAGCCTTTTGCATTCTGAAATAGCATTTTTAGTAGCCCAAGATTCATTTAGTATTTTTCTGCCTTCTGAACCTAATACTATTTTATTTACAAATGTAGGCAATCTTTACAAGAAATCAGTGAAGGCCTATTTTTGCCTTATAAAATTTTAGTAAATGACTCAGATTTTTACCTGATTCCTCAGCCTTGTCAAAAGCATTTAATACTGATAAATGAATAACTCCAAGGTGTGATAGTGAAATTTAATATGTCTTTGTAACTCAGTTTATTAGGATTCTGAATTCCAACAAGATTAAATTTTGATGCAAATGTACATAGATGAGATTAAAATGAATTTATTCAAATACTAGTGTGTCATGAGAAAAATCACAACACCCCACTTTTCTAGATATGGGTGAAGTTTGCAAGTCTGTTTTTCATCTATAATTTACCCTTTTTAAACTCAGATATAGGAAGTGCAAGATGACCCTCAACTAACAACTGACCTTGGTAAATATTCATACCTCTATCACTATTTTGTAGAACTGTGGTCATAGCTTTTTCTTTCCTCGTTGTTTGTCATTGTATCTGATGACTGGCTTCCAATACTGCTGCTGTCAAATATTTCAAGTCTTGGGGAATAAGTCTGTTTTAATTTGCCCATGTATTTAGTATCTGCTTGCAACAGGAAGAATGCATGTCATACAAAATAATCATTTCTCTTAATTTGCTCATGTCTAATATATCTATAGGACCCCTTCTAATTTCTTCATAACCTTGGGATTTCCTATCATATGCTGTTTAGTGTTGTTCAGAAACAGGGTACATTATGTTTGGTTTTCAATCAGTCTTGTGTTGTCCTTTTTCAGTTTCTCTATGTGGTGGCATGGTACGTTCTTATCTAAATTGCTCTGTCAGTGTCTGATGTTGTTTTATTCCCATTTCTATGTTGCATATGTATTGAGAAGTTTCATATGTATTGAAAGGAGTGCCTGTCAACTTCATGAATTCATGATTGTATAATAATATTTATCACCAGTTATTATTCCACATATAATTTTATGTTAGTATATTAGATTACTACTGAATTATATAAGATAAGAATAATCCAGACCATTGCCATTCTACTATTTCTATTCTAAGCTAAAGAGCTTCTCTCCGAATGTTCCAAGATTTTCAAATATGTTCTAGGTTTTATTGTGAGTAAATTTTGTTATATGAATTAACGTGTGAAGAGTAGGACAAAATGAGTACATTGGAACATGGACAGAAAATTCTTTCTTTAAGGAATAATTATCTATGGGTATGTGTGGAAGGAAGCTATACTGTTTAGAGTGAATGATATAAGATGATTTTATGGATGTCAAACACATACTTTCCTGATATAATATGCCTTTGGCACTTCTTAGTTATGAATAGTTACACAAAGTGCATATGACTTCATTTATTAACTCACTCTTCCTAATTCTGCTTCACAGACAAAAATTTAAAATAGTATCAGTTGTGTACAGTATAATGTGGAAATATGTTACAAACTTGCATCCTAGGGAAAGGTTTTCATCAGTCTTGAATCTGTGATTCATACTTTCTGGACTGCAAATGTTGCCAAACTCAAAAGACATTTGGTCATAAACCCTAACTTTGAGTATCCCAAGAAACTTTCAAATGTCATACTATCCTAGCAAATATAACAGTATAAATAGAGACAATTGCCATTATATTCTATTTCTGATGAGGTTTGAAAAATTCTTATTACTCTCATTAATAACATCACACCCTCAGTCTTGTTGTGGTCCTTTGAATAGGGCCTGAATAAATTCCTTGTGCACATATCAGGCTACTTTGTCCCAGTAAATAAGCACAGGTACTTGTAGCACTACAAGAGTTACAAACATTTTCTTGCTTTGTTGATGCACCATAGCAGACAATTGTAGTACACAATTGTGTGGAACAGAATGTTTTCTTATAAAATTCTTAAGAATGAAGTGGATTTTTACATTTGAGCAGAGCATATTTATTTACATATAAATAAATAAAAATATTAAAGTCTCAATTTAAATAAAATTATAGGAATAATTTTTTCATTTTTCATCAGGTTTGTCCATGTACCTCTCTGGAACACTTAGAATATATAACTATCCTTTTGATAAAATATGTAACTTATATAATGCAATTAAATTGTATATAATTATATATAAATATATATGTGTATATGCTACCCTGCTTATATTTGTTGTGTGGATATATATTGAAGACTGACTACTTTGAATTTGTATGAGACAGCTAATAACAATAATCTCAACGGTGACACAGTTTTAGAAAAACACTTCTTTACAATGAGTTTTGTATAGAAACCCTTGGTTATATTCAAGAACAAAGTATACATGGGCATTGCTCAGAGATACCATAGATGGAACACTGAGAGGTAGATAGAGGGATTGATGGCTTTTCCATATACAAATTTATATTGAATACTGCTTGATAGACATGGGTCTTTGCTCAAAATATTTACTCAGAAATTCTTTTTTTTTTTTTTTTTTTTTTTTTTTTTTGGTTTTTCGAGACAGGGTTTCTCTGTGTAGCCCTGGCTGTCCTGGAACTCACTTTGTAGACCAGGCTGGCCTCGAACTCGGAAATCCGCCTGCCTCTGCCTCCCGAGTGCTGGGATTAAAGGCGTGCCCCACCACGCCCGGCTCAGAAATTCTTGTTAACAAAATCTTGATTATTTGACATTCACAATTTTTTTTGCCTTTTGTGTTATAAATAATGGATCAGTCTCTCAGTCTCCTACTCTCCAACACTACTGAATTTCTCTCATGGGTAAAAGAACACAGTCATTATATTAAGAGAGCAATGGATATACCCTGCCTTATAAAATACAATCATGATCATGGTGACTTCCCTACTATGTAAGTATATTCTTTTTAATTTTTTTTGTTTCAATTAAGGTACTCTTACCATATCCAATTGTCAACTAGAAATAAGTAATTCATCCATATATGTACAATACAGGCCCAAGTATTCTATAACACCTGCTTGCTAGTCTCTACTGCTCTCTGTACAAGAACAGGAACTTAAGCTTACAAACAATGATTGTAAAGCAATTACTAGAAACATTTACTTTGTTAAAATTCCCAGGCATGACAGTGAAAAATCTGTGAGTATTTTAGATGTAAGAATTCATTATATCTGATTATGTTTGCTATAGAGTTCTTGGTGAATGGATAGACATTCTGCCCATTGTAGGACTGAATGAGGCTCTAGAGATTTCTAGACTCTGTTTATAATTCCCCTTTAAATAACTTTTACTTACTTGGTGTAGTAATACATTGTCATTTCCTTGTAGTTCCTTAAAAATGTAACATTACGCATAAGCATACCCACACTCCCATTTTCTCCAATTTCATTAAATCATTTGAAGCCATGTAGATTGTGTTAAATTTTCCTGAAAACTAAAACACAATGTCCAGATTGATCAAGTGACCCAAACATTGGCATTCCCCTCTCTCTCTCGTCTGTTTCACACATTGCTTCTGTGTCAAACAAAACTTACCTCACATGTAACATTCATGTTGCATTCTTTTGAGTGGTGAATATATGTGTAAGTAACATTATTACTACATAGGATAAATCATTTCTTAGAAGAGTGAATTAGGTGCAATATTTCAAACTAATCAAATACTTAGCTTTTGTCAAAAATGCAGTGTAAGCAATAACAGTTTTTATGTCTTGACTTAATTTTTGACCTTTTATTTTATTGCACGCTTACATTTCTTCAGAAATTAAGAACTTATTTTCATGCATAATGAAGTTGCAAACTGGTGAGATGATTTGTGAACAAACACGAGAATTTTCCTTTTACCCTTGAAATGAGAGTCACCACAACAGCAAAGACAACAAAAGAAGGAAAAACAATTCACATAACATAAATGATCCTAAAAAGTTTAGAGTAATTAACCAAATATATTGAAGGAAGTATTTTTATATTTTCCAAGAAGTCATGTCTAGCTTTTCTGACAAGTTATAATTTAATAGTGTCCTTTTATTGTAGGGAAATACTTAAAATTGTGGCATTGTGCCTATAGAGATGGCTATGTTGTTAAACAGAAGTCATAAAAGAAAATAAATATATATGAGATCAAATCTCCAAAACTGTAGTAAAATTCAAATGCATTACTGTGTTTTTCCTCTCCTTCCTCCTACGGTGAAAAATATTTGAAATGGTGAGGCAAATATTAAAATATAGGCTAAATAGTCTATATACACAGGAATCATGAGATAACAAGCCGACATGTGGGCCACAATACTTAATGTCTCACTCTGACTTCTATGTGTTTACTATAACCTATGTCCATAACAAAAAATTTTCCAAACGTAAAAATACCTTTATGGGAAACATAATTAAATATTAAATTTGGGATAAGCATATGTCATGTATTCCCATACAAGGGCATTTTAAACAATTTTAGTACATGCATGGCCAAAGATATGACACTATCATTGTCAATTACTTAGATTTTTCATTCCACAATGAATATAATGTGACATGACATGGAAATTCAATCAAACAAAAGAGGTATGAACTTACTTTTAGTTGTTGTACTTGGTGAATTTTGTACCTGAAATCTTGGAAGATAATTCTGTATTCAAGAAACTTGTATTACTTTTCAATGACAAAACCAGACTTACGATGCCATTTATTAAATATCAAGTAAATCATATTAGTTTTTACTGCATTTATGCAAAGAATGTTTTAACACAGATAATATTGTGAGGAATGTCACAAATGCATACTTAATGGAAAGTTGTCTGAAATAATATATCAGTAGAATTACACTGATTCACAGATCAATATGAAAAGCCACACACACACACACACACACACACACACACACACACAAACACACACACACACTTTAATGCCCATAATGTACTTTTTCAGGAAAAAAGTTTTAACACAGATAATATTGTGAGGGATGTCATAAATGCATACTTAATGGAAAGTTGTCTGAAATAATATATCAGTAGAATTACACTGATTCAAAGATCAATATGAAAAGCACCACACACACACACACACACACACACACACACACACACACACACACACACACACACACACAAACACACACACACACACTTTAATGCCCATAATGTACTTTTTCAGGAATAATCAGAAAGGGTAACAGAGCAAGCAGAGAAACTTCATTATCTTGTCTTGGTCTCTAATGATACAGGGAGGAGTTTCTCTTGAAAAGTAAAATGTAGACACATTTAAAGCATTCCTCATTGTCAATAAGAACAATGACCTGATATTTCTTCCTTCTTCCTACCTTAAAAAACGGTTGGTGGACATATTTTGGCTGTTTTCCATTATACTGTTCACGAGAGAATATTCATTGGACCACAATGTACCTGGATATTTGATACTGTACATATGACAAAGAACCTTTTTAGTTAAAGGA
The DNA here is from genome assembly GCF_978045245.1 of Mus caroli. Classification (NCBI taxonomy): domain Eukaryota; kingdom Metazoa; phylum Chordata; class Mammalia; order Rodentia; family Muridae; genus Mus; species Mus caroli. The sequence continues at coordinate 10,278,698 of NW_028227277.1, forward strand.
TTTCTTTCAAGGACATATTTAGACTTTTACCATTCTATATTTATGTGCTAAATGATGAAAGAAAAAATACTGCAATTTACAAACCCTGTTTCCCTGAGTAAGAGAATGTTTGTAATGTTAATTTCTACAATCCCTAAAATTCTTGCTACTGTTGAGCTTAATTAAAAAATAATACTACCTTTACTAACATATCAGTTAGATCGATAGATAGATAGTGTACTGGCTATTTTTGTGTCAACTTGACACAGCTGGAGTTATCACAGAGAAAGGAGCTTTAGTTGAGGAAATACCTCCATGAGATCCAACTGTAAGGCATTTTCTCAATTAGTGATCAAGGGGGAAAGGCCCCTTGTGGGTGGGACCATCTCTGGGCTGGTAGTCTTGGGTTCTATAAGAGAGCAAGGTGAGCAAGCCAGAGGAGGCAAGCCAGTAAAGAACATCCCTCCATGGCCTCTGCATCAGCTCCTGCCCCCTGACCTGCTTGAGTTCCAGTCCTGACTTCCTTTGGTGATGAACAGCAGCATGGAAGTGTAAGCCGAATAAACCCTTTCCTCCCCAACTTGCTTCTTGGTCATGATGTTTGTGCAGGAATAGAAACCCTGACTAAGACAAATTGGTACCAGCAGAGTGGGGTATTCCTGTGACAACCTGACCATGTTTTGGGGAGGACTGTGGAAGGACTTTGGAACTTTGGGCTTGAAGATCCATTCGTTGTTAAGAGCTCTGTCAGATGTTGTGTAGGAGCTTGGAAGATAATGCTGAGAACAGTGCAGAAGATGGAGGCCTGTTTTGTGAAATTTCAGAGGGAAAATTAAAGACTCTTTTCAGGGCCGTTGCTGTTTTGATTGTGAAGATTTTGTAGTTCTGGTTAGCTGGGGCTGAAGAATCAGCTGTGATTAACAAGATACCAGAACTACTAAAGCAAAAACTTTGCATTACTGGGACTATTGATGCTGGTTAGCTGGAGCTAAGAAATTAGCAGTGATTAAGAAGAGACCAGCATCTTTGAGGTGACATCTTCTGGGAAGTGTTTTCTGAAAGCACAAAGAGTCTGTGTTCCAGAGATAGGCAAGGTTGTACTCCTTCTGCAGTGGGACTTGGTAATGTGTAAGGGTCACCCAGGTGGTACTGGTTTTGAAGGTATGAAGGGGTCACACAGCAGCTCAGGCTTGGCACTGTGAGAGGCCATGGAAGGCCATTGGTGAAGGTGCAGCCCCAGTTGTAATTGAAGGCCCAGGACTGAAGGGGTCACACAGTGTTTTGGAGATGCCAGTACCACGAGATGACCACCAAGAGCAGCAGCAGCAGTGGAGTACAGGCATCTGGAGCCCAGAGGACGACGTGTGTGCTACAAAGGGCATGGCTGGAGAAGTGACCCAAGCCCTTGGAGGAGCCCAGAAGATCGTGAGTTGGATCCCAGACGTTGGACGGTTGGAGATTGATTTTGCTTTGATTGTGACTGTGCCCTGATATTTTCCCTCTTGAAGGAAGAAACTGTTTTAGTGGAGCCCACAGTTAAGAGACTTTTAATTGTAAAAAGACTTTGGATTTTAAAAGAGATGGATATTTTAAAGAGATTAAAATTTTAAGAATATGTAAAGACTGTGGGACTTTTAAAGTTATTTAGATCTTGGGGATGAATAAGAATGTAAGGGTTGAGGCTTACTAGTGATGTTTGTGTGTCAAGTTGACAAGGGGTCAATTGTACTGGCTATTTTTGTGTCAACTTGACACAGCTGGAGTTATCACAGAGAAAGGAGCTTTAGTTGAGGAAATACCTCCATGAGATCCAACTGTAAGGCATTTTCTCAATTAGTGATCAAGGGGGAAAGGCCCCTTGTGGGTGGGACCATCTCTGGGCTGGTAGTCTTGGGTTCTATAAGAGAGCAAGGTGAGCAAGCCAGAGGAGGCAAGCCAGTAAAGAACATCCCTCCATGGCCTCTGCATCAGCTCCTGCCCCCTGACCTGCTTGAGTTCCAGTCCTGACTTCCTTTGGTGATGAACAGCAGCATGGAAGTGTAAGCCGAATAAACCCTTTCCTTCCCAACTTGCTTCTTGGTCATGATGTTTGTGCAGGAATAGAAACCCTGACTAAGACAGATAGATAGATAGATAGATAGATAGATAGATACATACATACATACATACATACATACATACATACATACATACATACATACATAGAAAAAAAGAAATTATATAAATCAGAATTTAAGGTGGAGAGATTGAACAACAAGCCTTACAGAAAGAATGTGAGCTAAGAAGCTTATTTTTATCAACCGTTCATTGCAAAGTACTAAAGAGAATGCAAATATAATTTGCGTAAATGCACCATGATTTTTAGAAAATGATCTTGACCATAAATTTCAGATGTGCACTTCCAAATCATTCCATTCAAACCTTTTCAAGTATTATGGTGCTAACTTAAATATTCAACATTGTTATGGAAAAAGCAGACATGAGGACCTGTGACATGCAACTTGTTCACTTTTCTTGCCCATAGTCCAAAAAACACATATTAGCAGCTGATAGGCTCCCATTAATGAGCACAGTACATGACTGTAAATAGGATGGAAGGCAATCACAAAAAAATGATTATTGTATTGTGAAATGATTTGGAAATTTACTGAAGATTAAAAGTGTTGACATAACAGCCAGTATAACATTTTTTCAATACTTTGATTCGCTTAAGTAGGATAATCAATAATAGTAATAAGCTACCATGGTAGGTTTAGAATAATACCCACTTGAAATTGACCAACCATGAACAACAAGTGGAATTTAGGGAAAACCATATTTTCCTACAGTTTGGTTAGAAAAGAATATAGTATAGATTTTTTTACAATGTAGTAACCACTTACAGGTGCACCCAAAATACAATGTTTCCCTTCTTCACAAATTAAGATGTAGAATGTTGATCCAAAGTTACCACACCAAATCCATCTGCTTAATAAAGATCAAATCAAGGGAAAGTCAAATATGAAATGTGCTTTAACTGAAGAAAATTGATTAACTACTTTTTAGGTCATGTTCTGTGTTAGTTCTAGGAAATCCATGAAATAAATATCAACATTTTCTGAATTCCAAGATCTAGAGAAGAAAATATGGAAGATCATTAGTGAGTAACTTAGAATATTATATATATATATATATATGTGTGTGTGTGTGTGTGTGTGTGTGTAATTAATTAAAAAGGAGAGGAGATAGCCGGGCGTGGTGGCGCACGCCTTTAATCCCAGCACTCGGGAGGCAGAGGCAGGCAGATTTCTGAGTTCGAGGCCAGCCTGGTCTACAAAGTGAGTGCCAGGACAGCCAGGGCTACACAGAGAAACCCTGTCTCGAAAAAACCAAAAAAAAAAAAAAAAGGAGAGGAGATATTAAAAAATATGTCATATATATGTATATGTGAAGGAAATCTCTTCTCCTAAAAGTGACTCATAATTAAACAAGAAAATCAAAGAGAAAGAAAATCTTTCAAAGCGAATACAAATAAATTACAGAAGTAACTTGTGATAGATATTAACTGGTTATAAACACAGTTACCCACTATGTCTCAGCAAACTGTCTGAGGTGAAAGGCGGGAAGCATCTTAAGATGAATACCAGAATAAGATTCTTTGAGAGTTAGAACTGTGGCATAGTTTGAAGTGTTCTGTATACTTAAATATCTAACGATTTGTGTGATTTATTTGTTACCGCATCAGAAAAGATACTAATGGTTTTTTGAGCACAGGAAGGGCACACTTTTGCTTACTGAGCTGTGATAATTTTTATTCGTATGGTTCCTGTTATTTCAGAGTATTGAGAATCATCTATGATTTAGATTTGTCTCACTCAGAAAGGTAGAGACTTAATGTCCAGAGTGAATATGTGTGCTCAGATCTACATATTTTACTCAAAATTACATTAAGAATGGACTCTGAAGCATATAGTATTTTACATTTCAACTTGGTGAGTTGCTAAGATCCTGAAAGCAGCTTCTTATTTGTCACTGTTTCTGCCTAAACTGGTTTGGTAAGTGTAGAAAGATTTATTCATGATATGCCCTGCACTTCTTGAATTTCAAATTTTAAGACAAATTGCATGAGATAAACTAAATATCCCTTTCTTAACTGCCACCTGTGCAATGAAACTTTAAGATATATTCACATAATTTTTTTCTTTTTAAATAAATAAAAATAATTGATTTATACACTCACATTCCTATATCAGCCCCTCTTCCTCCTAATCCCCTATACAGATCCTCTCCCATTTCCCCTCCCTCTCCTATGAGAAGGGAGAACCCCCACTAGATTTTAACCTTCAACATAACCATTTGTCAGTTGTTGCCCCACACCTCCTTACTGTGTTCCATCTTCCAATCTCAGCAGAAATTGTATATCTAAATCCAGGTTAGGTCTGATAGAATGTCAGTTAGGCTGCCTTTCTATAAAAGTGCTCAACTTTCTTAGTTCTTCTGAAAGGAAATTAAATAAAATAAAAGGTTTAAACTAAAAAGGCCTGGGACTGAGACAATCCCTTCAACCAGACAGAGGATGTTTAACCTAGTGAGAGGAGCCTTTTATGCCCTTCATAGAACTGATCCAAGTGCTACTGAGGACTGCTGGCTATGCCTGTCCTCAGGTCCTCCTTATTATGAAGGAATTGCCTTCAATGGAGATTTCAACAGAAACAGCAGCCATATTTCCTGTTCTTGGGGGACAGGACAAAAACTGACCCTGACTGAAGTATCTGCGAGGAGTCTAGGTCTCTGTATAGGTACCCCACCTTCCACCCACAAACACCTATGCGGACAAATTCAGTCCGTGTCCAGGATGGAACCTAATTACTATCTTGTACCTTCCCCAGTTGGATGGCGGGCTTGCAATAACAGACTTACTCCCTGTGTATCAACTAAGGTTTTTAATTCATCTCATGATTTTTGTGTTATGATCCAGCCTTTACCCCACTTATATTATCACCTTGCGTCCAGTTTAGAAGAAAGCTATGCTGGCCCACAGTCAAAAAAGAACAATTACTTTAACCCTGGCTGCATTCATGGGAATAGGTATGGCAGTAGGAGTGGGGACAGGTGTGTCAGCTTTGATAGATTGAAGACAGGGAATTAATTCTTTGAGGGATGCTGTCAATGAAGATCTAGCGGCAATAGAGAAGTCCTTTGCGCTTTAGAAAAATCTTTGACCTCCCTGTCTGAAGTAGTTTTGCAAAGCAGGAGAGGTCTTGATTTGTTGTTCCTAAAAGAAGGAGGACTGTGTGCTGCCCTTAAAGAAGAGTGCTGCTTCTATATAGATCATAAAGGGATAGTTAGAGACTCTATGCAGAAACTGAGAGAAAGATTAGAGTGAAGGAAACGAGAACGGGATGCTCAACGGGGGTGGTTTGAGACGTGGTTTGAGTCATGACCATCTTGGATAACTTCTTTGATTTCTGCTGTAGCTGGACCAGTCCTTATGATATGTTTAGCTTTAGTTTTTGGCCCTTGTATAATAAATAAAGGGATTGCTTTCATCCAGAGTAGAATTGATGCAGTAAAACTCATGGTTCTTCAGAGTATAGTTCAAGTAGATGAAGAGTTAGGGGCCACCAATCTCTACAATTCTATTATTAGAATTAGTTTAAAGAGAAGAAGAGGGGATGAAAGGAAATTAAAATAAAATGTTTAAACTACAAAGGCCTGGGAATGAGACTGCAAAGAAAACAAGTGCAGGCATGCTCGAGTCCATCTTGAAACTATGTCACCCAGTCTTGAAGATAAAGTAAGGAATGCAGGAACTGGTTCTGACTATGTTGGCTGACTCACTGACCATCTGGCAGCCCGGCACCTCCTGCTCGCCCTCCCCCTCCCCTTTCTATTGAGAGCATATTTAAAAGCTGAAACATTAAGCAGATGCATTGTCGACTTAGATAAGCCCCGGGCTTTAGAATCTTTATATGCCCCGACCTGCACATAACTACTCTGCTGACTCATAATCATGTTGCTGATGTTTAAATGGGCCAATCGTGTATAACCGAGCCAAATCGTCCTAACCCCTAACTGCTACCCTATAAAAACCCCGAGTTTTTGAATCGCAGGGTAATTCCTCTGTCTCCTGCATGAGATACATATCGACCCAGTGCTCCGCCATTAAAGCTGCCTTGTGATTTTGCAACAAGAACGTCTCTCATGTTTCTATTGGTGACCCCGAATCAGGAGACTTGAGTGGGGGGCTCCTTTTTGGTGTCCTACACCTCTATTCGGATGCTATCCCTAATAACCCTCCATGTATTGTCACAATATCACAGTCAATAATTCAGGCTGAGACTTTCTGATAAACCAGAGGTCACAGAGGCCTTCAGAACTCCAGGTGATCTGGTTGCTCTCTTACACACTCTTGGTGGTTACCATATTATTCACACAATCCCTCCTTCACTCCTCATCACTAAATCCCCAACTCTAATTTAAACGGGACTCCATGATAGACCCAAAGATACTCGGCAACAGAACTGCAGGTTCTGACATTGACCAAACTTCCCTACAATCTAACTGTCCCACAGTATTACTCCAGTACTCCATTTCTTGTCACATTTTGACAACTTCCAACTCAGGTGGATATTAGAGGTTTTCTGTTGTTGTTTTAAGTTTATTTTTCATCTTTAATCCTGTCTTACAGTCCAGACTTCATCGCCCTCCTGATCACTCCTGATTTCATACATCCTTCTTCCAATCCACACCTCAAAAGGATGTATTCAACACCCACCAACACTCCATTAGACATTACCGCTTTATGGGGAATCACATCTCTTGAGGGTTAGGTGCATCTAATCTTACTGAGTCCAGACCCATCAGTCCTCTTCTCTATATGTGTTGGGAGGCACATATCAGCAGGTTTATGCACCCTGGTTGGTACAGGTTACTTGAGATTGCTGCTCTTCCTATATGGTCATCCTCCTCCTTGGCTACTTCCACCTTTTCCCTAATACAGCCACAGGGGTCACTAGCTTCTGTTTATTGGGTGGTTTTAAATATCTGCATTTGACCCTTTCAGGTTCTTGTTTGGCATTTCAGGGAGCAGTCATGATAGGTCCCTATTTGTAAGCACATCATAGTGTTAGTAATAGTGTCAAGCCTTGGGGCCTCCCCCTGAGCTTGAACATATTTGGGCCTATCACTGGACCTTCTTTTCCTTAGGCTCTTATCCACATTTCTCCCCGAATTTCTCTCATTCAGGAATAATTCTGGGTCTGAGCTTTTGATTTCAGGATGGCAACTCCATCACTTCAACTTTTCTATTCAAAGTGGATATTATAACTTTCTTCTCCCCACTGTAGGGCATGTCATCTAGGGTCCCTCCCTTTGAGACCCGACAGTCTCTCACCCCCCCCCAGGTCTCTTTTCCATTCTGGAGGGTCCCCCAACTCTTACCTTCTGAGGTCGCATGTTTCCAATCTTTCCGCTGGCCCCTCTGGGTTACAGTCCTTTTTCCTCACCCAATACCAGATCTGATTCCCCTCTCCCCCACATCCACTGTCCATGTTCTCTCATAGGTCCCTTCTTCCCTCCCCTCTTAAGGTTGCTTTCTTCTCCCTCCATAATGGGATTGAGGCATCCTCAAATGGGCCCTTCAAATTTTAATTTCTTGAGTTCTGTGGATTGAATCTTGGGCATTCTGTAATATTTTGGCTAATATCTACTTATTAGCGAGTACATACCATGCATGTTATTTGGATCTGAGTTACCTCACTCAGGGTGATAATTTTTACTTCTAACCATATTTCTGCAAAACTCATGATATCTTCACTCTTAATAGCTGTGTAGTATTCATTGTGTAAATGAACAACATTTTCTGTATATGTTCTTCTGTTGTGGGACATTTTTTTTTTCCAGTTTCTCGTTAACACAAATAAGACAGCTCTCAGCAGAGTGGAATACATGTACCTGTTTTCTGGCCATAAATAAATGTGATGCAAATTATTCCATTGTTTCATTAGGTTTAGAAGTTTTGTCTTTCTTGCTAGTATGAGCTACATTAAATTTTGTGTAATACTGTCTTCCCATTTCTATTCATACCTTCATGTCACAGGTTTTTCCCTATCCAATTACATTAGCATAGAAGAGTTCTGGAATTGGTTCCGAAAAAGGAATGCAGAGCTAAATGTTGCATAGACAGTGAATGTCTCAGGTTAGGAGGAGAAGGAAGATAGTTGTGGCTTTGAAACCGCATGGCATTTACCAGCCACAAGTATCTATCACAAGATTGGGAAAAAAATGTGATAAGCTTTCTTATCAATTGGCTCTGATATCATTGTATTGGCATTTTGTAAATTGTGATTTTATTTATCCATAAATCTGATTAGTTAATTAATGTTTAAGAGTCTTTATTTTACCGGGTCATTGGGTATTGTGATATGCAACGAGGGTTGTAGTTTCAATTAGTAATTGGAATGTGGGATAACATTAGGATAAAAGCCAGAGTAATGCACATATCCAAGTGAAGGCATCACTCTGCCATTTGAGTAGATTATCTCAGATATATTCCATATATTTCCAGGATGCATACAACACCACTTTTAGAGCTTTGCCTTACTCAGTCATTTGTAATTAAAATGAATATAGTATTCTTTATCCAGCTTTATGATTCTTTATCCTGCTTTATGAGGTAAAATTTCAGGGTGCAAATAAGGAAAATGAGTAGGTAACTATATAGTTCTTTCTGTACATACATAGAAAAACATAGTGAAACCTACTCATGGACATAGAATTACACACAGTCAAGATATAAACAATGACAGCCATGCACACAAACACTCAAGCTCACATAGATTTCATGCCTCAGGTAATCAGAGGACATCACTCTGGATTCTTAGTAAATAACCTTTTTGCTTTGTGAAGAACTGTCATATATCAACTGGATGTATATCTTTCCCTAAAGAAACCTACAAAGTAAACCTTATGATTGTTGAAATTTTGGTTAATATCCATGTAAAGATACTACTCTTTCTATGGTTTTGAATGTGTAGCACACATATTCAGGGATCCCCTCTTGCCAACAAAAGGTCTTAACAATAGTGGAAATGATCTGACTTCCCACAAAAGCAGGCTATGTAAATCCCATGACTTATCACATGCTACTGACGTGGTTTTCAGTCATTGTAATTCTCTCACCTCTCATAGGAGAAATGACAAATACCTTAACTAGAATAAATGATTCTATACTTGTATTCTTGGACTATATCCTATGTAAACCTGGGATCTTGTTGAGTGCTATGTCTGTATGTTATTTCCATCATAGGCCTACATTTACTTCTTTTTAAAATTTTAAGAGATTTTAGTAGTATTCTATGTTTACTAAATAAACAGATCACTGTGGAATGCACCCTGGACTTCTTTTTGGCTTTGCTTCCTCACTAAGTTACAAATAAATAATGAAAGTCCCCTTTTCATTTTGTGGAAATTCTGAAACCAACAATATGATGGATAGCAGTTCTCCAGGGTCTTTCAAACAGGCTGTTGTGAAATCCCACAGAATCTAAAATAAACTATTTATTTTAGGAAGCAAGATTTTATTTCTTCCTTGACCAAGTGAGCATTGAGTAGATTGTTGTTCAGTTTCCATTACTATGTAGGCTTTGTTTTGATCCTCTTGTCCTTGAAGTCCAGATTTAATTTATGTTGGTTTAATAGGATACAGTGTTTTGTTTCAATTTTCAATTGTGTTGAGGCTTATTGTGTTTCCTAGTATTTGGAGAGTTTTGCAGAATGTTGCATGAAGTGTAGAGAAGATGGTATAATATTTTGTGTTTGAGTAAAATGTTCTTTAGATATCTGTTAGTTCCATTTGATGCACAACCTCAGTTTCATTGTTTCTCTGTTTAATTTCTGGGTCAACAACCTGTCTGTTGTAGATAGTGGAGTACTAAAGACTCCTACTACTTTTGTTTGAAGTTTGATGTGCGTTTTAATCTTTATTAATATGTTGTTTATGAAAGTGATTACATTTTACTTGACGCATAGATGTTCAGAAATGAGATGCTATATTGGAAATTTTTCTCTTGATGCGTATGAAATCTCTTTTCATGTCTCTATTAATAAATTTTGGTTGAAAGTTTATTTTATAATAAATTAGAATGGCTACTTCACCATGGTTCTTGACTGCATTTTGTTGGAAAATCTTCCAGGCCTTTACTTTGAATTAATGTGTATCTCTGTTACTGATTTGGGTTTCTTGTATGCAGCTGGATGGTTTCTATTAATGCATTCACTGTGTTAACCTTTTTTTTTTTTTTTTTTTCATTTGAGAATAGTGACTAAAGATGTAGAGAGCTGTTAAGGACCAGTGATTTTTAATTCCTGCTATTTTGATGTTGTTTTTTTGTTGTTGTTGTTGTTGTTGTTGTGGTGGTGGTGGTGGTGGTGGTGGTGGTGGTGGTGGTGGTGGTGGTGGTGGTGGTGGTGGTGGTGGTGGTGATGGGGTGTGTGTGTGTGTGCGTGTGTGTGTGTCTACTTTTGGATTTCCTGATGTGGAATTACCTTTTACTTGTGTTCTGTGTTTTCTGGGGTGTAGTTACTCTACTTGTGTTGGAGTTTTCCTTATTGTATGCCCTCTAGGTCTGCATTAGTCAAACTATATTGTTAATTTGGTTTTGTTATGTAATATCTTGTTTTCACTTTTTTTGTGGTGATTAATTATTTTGCTGTGCATAGGAGTGTATGGTGGTATTTGTAAATGCTTATAGCCTATTAGACATAGGCCCAAGCATTTCTGGATTTTAAAACTCTCTTTTGAGAAGTGTTGTGTAAATATAATAGGTCTGAATTTATATGTTATTTAGACTTTTTCTCCTGTGGCTTTTAATACTCTATCCCTGTTCTGTGTATTTAGTGTTTTGACAATTTTTCTATGAATATATTGATGATATTTTCTGGTCCTCTGATTTAGAAGTCTTCTTATCTATTCAGATTATTCTGATGTTTGGTTTTTTTCTTAATCTCCCAAATTTCCTAGATATTTTGTAATAGACTTTTTGGCTTTAGCATTTTCTTTAACAGATGTGTTACTTTCTTATACTGTGTATACTATCCATTTGAATCTTTCATCTATCTCTTTTATTTTGTTGGGTATTCTTGTTTCTGTATTTCCTTTTCTCTTTCCTATGTCTTTTCTTCTTCAGGATTGCATCAGATCGTATTCTTTATTGCTTCTATTTTCATTTTTAGGTCTTGGAGTGTTTTAATCATTTATTCACCTGTTTGATTGTCCTTTTAAGTATTTCTTTTTGTTTGTTAATTTCTTTTCCTTGTTAATGGTCTCTACATGACTGGTTGTACTTTGCCATAATTTTTTAATCGTTTTATTAGTTTCTTTTTTTAAGGGTTATATCATCATTCTAATATTATAATTAAGGTAATTTTTGTGTTATTCATGTGTGTTAGCAATTACAGGGCTTGCTGTTATATGACAACTGAGTTCTTGTTTTGACATACTGAATTGATCTTGAGCCTTTTAATAGTTACTAGTTTTGGCCTGCCTAGTAAACCCACATGGTATTGTGGGAAATATTAAAAAATAAGCCCACCATCCCTCTGAAAGGCTTGACTACACTCCTGTGCTCCTGCCACCATCAACTCTCTCCATATAGTCCCCACATCATCTGGCTCGGTTGTTCCAGGAGCAGCTAGTAATTCCTCAGCTATGACTCCATGTAGTCTATGATCCCACATTTCAGTAACTAAACAGAACCACCATCCTAGCAGTTGCATATAACAATACACAGTAACTCGGTAAAATCAAGACTCTTAAGGCTTAAATAACCAATCAGACTTATGTATCAATAAAAATCACAGTTTACAGGATGACAATACAATAATATCAGAGCTCATTAGTAATGATAAAAAAAACTTTACCCGAGTATTTTAAACCTTGTGAAATCATAGCTACTTGTGGCTGGTAAATGCCACGTGTGTTCATGTCCACAGCCATCTTACTTTTCCTCCTACACTTAGATGATCCATGACTCTTCAACATCTAGCTCTGCCTCCCTTTTCCCAGTCCAATCACAGACCTTCTCTGCAATAAAGTAATTGGACAGGGAAAATCCTTCAGGTCATATTAAAAAAACAGTTATAAAAGGAATAGTCCTAATCCTTGTACTTATAAAATTTTATAAAAGTAGAAGAAATTTATACCAATAAAACCCTTGATTTTGAATCTAAAAAAACTATGTACAATCTAATAAATTATGACTTTATACCCAATTGAGATAAAGGGGTCTGCAACCCTATAGGTTATGAACAATATCAACTAACCAGTACACCCGGAGCTCGTGTCTCTAGATGCATATGTATCAGAAGATGGCCTAGTCAGCCATCACTGGGAAGAGAGGCCTCTTGGTCTTGCATACTTTATATGCCTCAGTACGGGGGAATGCCAGGGCCAAGAAGTAGGAGAGGGTGGGTAGGGGAGTGTGGTGGGGAGAGTCTAGGGGACTTTTAGAATAGCATTCAAAATATAAATGAAGAAAATACCTAATTAAGTAAATCAATGAAAAAAAAAAAAAGAAATTATGACTTTAGCTTAGTAACAAGGAGATTTCTACCAAATGAGGTCCTGACTATGCAATCAATTCTAGCTATGCCACTCTGTCCCAGTATGATCATTCCTATATTCCCTAGAAAGATAGCCTATTAATAACCATCTCCAGCCCCAAAGGGAACTGGCTAAATGACTCTTCATATATTCTTCAAGCTGAATATGGGCATTGAGAAATTATGAAGGGGAGGGGAATGTTAGAGAAAATAGGATTGGTACTCTCTGATCTCCATGTCTCGAGTAGATCTGACTGAAGTCCAGGACATCAGGAGTTCAAGCAGGTCTGAATAGAATATCCCCCAGGGCTGCATATTATGCAATATATAAATCCCAAAACTAAATTTTAATATCATCAAGACATATATTTTGTTTGATTTTCTGTTACCTAGTCCTCTGGAAGTCTCTTTTCGTTATATTTTATTCATGTAACTCTGGAAAGTGTAAATCACTTTGACCATAGACATAGAGAAAAAATCTTTTCCCCAAATCAGCATATCCTTGAGCCAGTAAACAGAAAATCCTTTATTTAGACCTCTCTCTCACAGGAATAATATAAACACAAAACACAAAATTATACCCAGTTTGAAAATCAAAACAATCCAAAACAAATGAAGTAAAATAAGATACTGTAGGTGCCTATACTAGGCATTTCCTATCTTCAGAAGCAGGAAAACACACTCAAGATTCCCGTAGAGCCCATGTTATCAGAATATGAGCTTTCTGTGGCTTCTTAAACATCTATCCCATCTTTCCATTTGGCTCTTCGACAGAGACAAGACATTGTATTAATACTTGTATAATATCTGTCTATTGAACTAAGTACCTGGAGCCACAGACATTGATAATTAATTCCTATTCAAAGCAGGCAATGATAATCACTGCACTCTCTATACTGGAGTCCGTGACTAATATTCCCTATCTAATTCTGAAATGTAGGTGATATTTCCTATGTGATTCAGGCAGAATCTGAATATAAATTTATCCTAAAAGCAAAGAATCTTAATTTTAAATTCACAATTTAATCCCACAGCCTGTTTCCTTAGCTCTGCTAGTAGTCTATTTGTTTTAACTCTAGCAGTTGAACTCATGTGACTCCCTTTTATCACTACCCAGTTACTCACTTATGGAGTACTACTCAGCTATTATAAACAGTGAATTTATGAAATTCATGGACATATGGATGTATCTTAAGGATATCATCCTTAGTGAGGTAACCCAATCACAAAAGAACACATATGATATGCACTCACTGATAAGTGGATATTAGCCCAGAAACTTAGAATACCCAAGATACAATTTGAAAATCACAAAAAAATCAAGAAAAGGTAAGACCAATTTGTGGATACTTCATCCCTCTTTAGAATACGGAACAAAATACCCATGGAAGGAGTTACAGAGACAAAGTTTGGAGCTAAGATGAAAGGATGGACTATCCAGAGACTACCCCACATGGGGAACTATCCCATAATCAGCCACCAAACACATACACTATTGTATATGAGAGCAAGATATTGCTGAAGGGACCCTGATATTGCTGTCTCGTGTGAGGCTTTGCCAGTGCCTGGCAAATACAGAAGTGGATGCTCATAGTCATCTATAAGTTGGAACACAAGGCCCCCAATGGAGAAGCTAGAGTAAGCGCCAAAGGAGGTTAAGGGGTCTGCAACCCTATAGGTGGAACAACAATATGAACTAACCAATACCCGCAGAGCTTGTGTCTCAAGCTGCATGTGTATCAGAAGGTGGCCTAGTCAGCCATCACTGGGAAGAGAGGCCCTTGGTATTGCAAACTTTATATGCACCAGTACAGAACGAGGCCAGGGCCGAGAAGTAGGAGTGGGTGGGTAGGGGAGCAGGTCAGAGGAGGGTATAGGGAACATTTGGGATAGCATTTGAAATGTAAATAAAAAAAATCTAATAAAAAATAAAATAAAAACATTTTAGCACATCTGGGGATAAAAAGCAAAAAACAAACAAACAAACAACAACAAAAAAACCCAAAAAACAAAATAAGTCTTAGCTCTGCCTCCCTTTTCCCTGTCCAATTAAAGACCTCCTCTCCACTAATGTAATTGAACTGTGAAAATTATGTGACAATATGGCCATGAGTCCTGCTCTCCTGGATGGGAGCAGACTTCCAGAGTTGCAAGCAAGCTCTGGACCAGGAGCTTGGTAGTGCCATGCTGGAATTGCAGGTAGAGATGTGAACTAGAAGATGTAACATGGAGGGGACATAGCAGATATCCTGGCTATTTTAAACAAGTTTCTCTTTGTATTTTTAAATAGACATGCTTTGTGATTATCAAAAATTATTCCAATTATGGATCTTTTGGTGTTTTGTTCTCTTTCCACAGCATATATCTGAAGTATACCATGTTGAAAGAAGGGTGGGTGAGGAAGTATGTAGTTCCTATGCATGGTTGATGTGAAGGTTTATTCAAGAGATTAGAAATAAAAGAACTAAATGCATTTGGAACCAAGCAGACTGAACACAGTGATATAGGGAAGGAGAAAGTGGAAGAGAAAACAAACAGATGCCAAGAGGCCAGGAGCAATGCAGGAAGCCATGTGTCCAAGAGACCACAAGGACATGTTGTGTGGGATTATATACAGATTAGAGTCTGAAGGAAGGAAAGTGAAACTCAGAAACTAGAACAGTTTAGGGTGGTATGTGCAGCAAAAAGTGCTGAGGATTAAGGATTAAAGATTCTGTAGCTGTTACAGGGTAACAAATGTAACAGTGTTTATGAATAACTGGTGGTCTGTGGGGCAATGGGCTAAACACAGACAGCTTAGTTTCCAGTTGAGGCTAGAACTTAAACCCTTGGACCCGGTGGTGATAATTCACCTACATGGGATGGCATGCATTAGACATTGTCTCCTGGACCTCTGTCTCCTTTCCAAGTTACCACCCACACAGTCCCCATAGGAGAGGCCTAGCTATTAGCCATGTAGGAACAGCACCAAG
This sequence comes from Mus caroli, assembly GCF_978045245.1. Lineage (NCBI taxonomy): Eukaryota > Metazoa > Chordata > Mammalia > Rodentia > Muridae > Mus > Mus caroli. The sequence goes on from NW_028227277.1 coordinate 10,294,231, forward strand.
CCTTCCTACATGCAAATAAGGTTTCCCCAAAGTCTCAATCCAAGCCAATGAGAGATGCCTGATGTCAACCCTTCAATCACCCCCAGAACTGTATATAAATACATGCGAGTCTGGGGCTCCCCAAAAAGAAGACTACCCCACATCTCAGCCATCCCTGCTAATGTTCCTCTGTTAGCAATAGACATAAAAGAATGCTTTTCCCATCCCCCTCCACCCCTGAGAGTGTAAACGTTTGCATTCTTGGTACCTCCATTTAGAACTCTGGCCCAGCCTCATGATATTAATGGTCTGCTCTCCCGCAGGGAATGGCTAATAGTCCAATCATTTGTCAGGAGGCTGTATTCACTGCATTAATATCCTATTTAGACTAAGGACTCAATATCTATCATTACATGGATGATATTTCAGTTTGGGGAGACTCTTCTACCTCCCCATCTGAACTTAAGGAGCAGCTAATAACCTCCCTATATGCCCTAGTATTCAAAACAGCCCCTCACAAAACCCAACTTATTCCAACCATTGCATTTTTAGGAACAGAGATTTCCCTTACTTCAATAAGTCACCTCAAACCCACCATTTCCTTCTCTCAAAAAATAACTCTTGCCTCCCTCCAGATCTTTCTGGGCAACCTCAGTTGGCCTTATCCCTAGCTCCCCCTTCCTATAAGCACCCTTCGACCCCTCTTTAACCTCCTGAAAGGAGAAAAAAGTCTGTCCTCCCTGAGAACACTGTCCCCAAGACAGTCCGTGTTCTAAATTCAGTCAATGCAGCCCTAAAAGATAAGGAATGTCCTAGGTATTACCCAACAAAACCTATACCACTCCTCATCTTTAACTCTTCCCCTGACCCATCCAGCATTTCCAGTTATTCGAGGGCCTCGAGGGGACCTTCTCCTAAGAACCAAATGGGGGGAGCGAGAGATGAGAATTAAGTGCTATGAAGGACAAAGGGAAGCACTCTGATTAGCATCAAGGTCTCACTATATTCAACAAGGCTCAAGGCTTAAATGGACAAGCAAAAGGGGAATTACTTCTCAGCAGGAGGAATGGGACAATGGAAATGCACAAGCAAAGGAGAAGGTACTTCTCAGTAGGAGGGATGGGCCAGCTGATTTTTTTTTTTTTTTTTTTTTTTTTGTGGACTACACAGGAAGCAGGAACTTGGTGGTATCAGGGTACATCTTGTGGTCAGGACATCTGGCGCTGACTTAGGGCTGGAAAAATCTGTGGTTGTTCTCAGAGCTGTGCATCTGTGGCCTGCTTTTGATCCCCTTTTCTTCTCTGGGGCGAGGGAGGCCCAATTCAGAGATCAAGACAATATATTGTTAATAGCTCCCAACACTCCCCTATGCTTTTGGGGCACCTTTACCAACATCAGGGGGTCCTGGAATGGGTCCACACCCTGATGGATGGCAAACCCCAAATTTTAAATGAGGTAGATGCCATCAGTAGAATAATTTTAAATTAGAGGGATGGAGCCCTGCAAACCCTACAAAAAGAACCCGAACTTGTCATCCCCTTCTCCCTCTCTGATATTCAGTGGCTAAACAAAAATCACTCCTGCTTGGCTATCAACTTAATAGGATTCCAAGGACAAATTGGCAACCATTATCCTGACGAGAAGTGGGCCTCGGCCCTCCCTCTGTTGCAATGGCTACCCCCAAAATATTCTCAAAAGGGCCCATAGCAGGAGCCCCGTCAATATTTACTGATTAGGGAAAGAGGGAGGCTCCTCCGATTCAAAGAGCTACCCAGTCACTCCCCCCAATATAAAGAAATACATATCATCTATTTAGCCCTACAAGAAGTCGAGGTCCCCCTTCAGCTCTTTTCAGTGTATATGCCGTCAATTTTCTCCCCTGGTTGTCAAGATCCTTCATCAAACTAGATGTGAGAACTATTCCTTCGTCTGAGCCTTTTGTTCCAAGAGCTGTATGTAACACTTGGAAAGAGATCTTTTCTCCTGTAGAGCCACCTGAGGTCCCACTGCAGGTCTCACTGGATTGTTGGATTTTCAGCCCAGCCTGATCCGACTCAGTTCAGAGAGGCTCTGAGTTACTGAGTTACATGGAAGGTGTGGCAGAGACTTTGTCTCCCTGCTTACACTCACTTCCCTTTGCTGGAAAATCTCTGAAAGCCAGGCCCACAGTGCCCAGCATCCACTTTATTTTATATAAATAAGGATCAGAGTGCCATCCTTACTATAGACAAATAGGCCATTTGTCCTAAGTTTGAGACTTAACACATTTAATTTCTGAATACAAGGATGGATTCTTGGAAGTCAGCTCTAAGTTAAATGATGTTGACATTATCTTGCTGGATAGTTATAGGAGAGTTGTGTACTTTTCTAGCAGCCCAAAGTCAGTTTGAAGTCACGGCATTTCAAATAATCATTGTTCCTAAAGCCTGATCTCTGTTCAGATGAGTACATACCTGCAATGGAGAAGTGCAGTCCCATTTATTAAGGTAACAAATTCCTAAGGAGAATATTATGGCAGGACAAGAGCATTCATTGATGGAGCTCACAAACGCAGGAATTGCTTCTTTATAGAAATAATTTTAATATTAGTATTTAGTTATTTTATTGTTCAGAATAGTTTTCACTATACTAGATTTTATTGTTGCACATGAAGTGGTGATGTTCTCTTTCAAAGTCTATAAAAAAATGCCTTGAAATTTTGATGAGGATTCCATTTTATCAGTTAATTGATTTTGGTAAGATGGATACTTTCACTATGATAATCCTATCAATACATGAGCATGGGAGATCCTTTCCTCTTTTGGTATGCTCCTTATAAGATTACTTTCTTCAGTGACACGAAGTTGTTGTCAAATGGACCTTTTACCAGCTTGGATAAAGTTACAAGATATTTTATAATATTTGTGCCTATTTGTGAAGTGTATTGTTTTCCTACCTTCATTTTTGGCCTATTTATCAATTCGATAAAAGAAGGCTACTGATTTTGAGGTAATTTTTGTTTAGCCACTTCTCTGAAATAGCGAGCCATATGAGTGCAATGGTAGAATGTTGATGGTCATTTATGTATATTAACATATAATTCATGAATAATGTTACCTTTAATTCTTCCTTGCCAATTTGAATCTCCTTCATCACTTTTTATCGTGTAATTGCTCTAGCTAGAACAGCTAGTACTATCTTACATTGAGACAGAGAGAGGGGGCAGTGTTTTCTTTTCCCTGATTTTAGAGGGACTGTTTCATATTTTCTGTTCATTAACATTATGTTGGCTCTTGGCTTACTCTATATTGCTTTCTTTATGTTTACATATGTGCCTTTAATTTCTGATTTAAGTCTTTAATGTGAAGGGGTATTGTGTTTTGACAAAGGCTTTTTCAGCATCCAAGAATACCATATGTTTATTTACATGGACAATCCAATCCCCAACCACAAGTGTCCTCTAAACTGCTTCAGTGTCTTGAGGTTATGAATCCACCTGTGAATGAATACAGACCTGGAAGTCCTATACAGTATGTGTGTCGGAGAACTCATATGAGATGGTATGTGCTGTCTATTTGATGGTCCAGTGTCTGAGAGATCTCAGATGTCCAGATTAATTGAGACTGCTGATCCTCACAGGATCAACCTTCTCCTGAGCTTCTTTCAGCCTTCCCTAATTCAACAACAGGGGCCAGCTGCTTCTGTCCATTAATTGGGTGCACATATCTGCATCTGACTCTTCCAGCTGCTTGTTAGGATTTTTGGAGGACAGTCACAATAGGTCCCTTATTGTGAGTGCTCTGTAGCCTCAGTAATAGTATCAGGCCTTTGGACACGCCCTTGAGCTGGAACTCACTTTGGGCCTATTGCTGGAACTTCTTTTCTTTAGGCTCCTATTCATTTCCATCACTGCAGTTCTTTCAGATAGGAACCATTATGGGTCAAATGTGGGAATGGGACAGCCACCCCACCCCTTACTTGATGTTCTGTCTTCCTTCTGGAGGTGGATTCTATAAGTTCCCTCTCCCTGCTGTCAGGCATTTCATCTAAGGTCCCTTACTTTGAGTCTTGGGGGTTTCTCACCTGCCAGGTCTCTGGTGCATTCTGTGGGGTCACCTCAACCTCCTATTTTCTGAGGTTGCCTGTTCATATTCTTTCTGCTGGCTCTCAGGTCTTCAGTCCTTTTCCCTCATCCAAATCCAGATAAGGTTTCCATTTCTCTCCAACTCCCTCCAACCCCATCCACTTTCCTTTGCAACTCTCTTCCTCCCTTCCGACTTGTGATTGCTTTCTTCTTTTCCCAAGTGGGAATGAGTTGTCCTCACTTGGGCACTTCAGCTTCTTGACCTTTTCAATTCTGTGGACAGTATCGTCAGAATTCTGAATGTTTTGTTGTTGTTGTTGTTTGTTTGTTTGTTTGTTTGTTTTCTGGCTAATATCCCTTTATTTGTGAGTACATACCATGCATGTCCTTTCGGGTCTGAGTTACCCCACTCAGGATATTTTCTAATTCCATTCATGTGCCTGCAAATCTCAGGATGTCCTCATTTTTAATGGCTGACTAGTATCCTATTGTGTAAATGAAACACATTTACTGTATGCATTCTTCTGTTACTGGACATCTAGGTTGTTTCCAGATTCTGTCTATAACAAAGAATGACACTATAACAGAGTGGCACTCATACACCTATGGAATTTTGGAGAATCTTTTTAGGTATATTTCCAAGAGTGGTACAGCTGGGTCTACAGGTAGATCTATTTCCAATTTTCTGATGAACCTGCAGACTGATTTCCAGAGTGTTTATACCAGTTTGCAATCCCACCAGCAATGGAGGAATGTTCCTATTTCTCCACATCCTCACCAGCATCTGCTGTCACCTGAAGTTTGATCTTAGCTATTCTGATTGGTGTATGGTGGAATCTTAGGGAAGTTTTGGTTTTTCATTTCTCTGATCACTAGGGACTTTGAACATTTCTTTAGGTGCTTCTCTGCCATTCGAGATTCCTCTGTTGTGAATTCTGGTTTCAATACTATTCCCCATTTTTGATTGGACTATTTGGATATTTTGTGGTTTGCTTCTTGGGTTCTTTATATATTTTGAATATTAGCCCTCTATTGGATGTGCTGTTAGTGAAGATGTTTTACCAATCTATAAGTTGCCGATTTGTCTTATTGAATATGCCCATTGCTTTGCAGAAGCTTTCCAGCTTCATGAGGTAACATTTTTTCAATTCTTGATCTTAGCTACTGAACCATTGGAGTTTTGTTAAGGAAATTCCCCCTGTGCCAATGAGGACAAGGCTTTTTCTCACTTTCTCTCCCATTAATTTCTTCTGTTATGTTGAGGTTCTTGATCCACTAGACTTGAGCTTAGTGCAAGGTGACAAATATGGGTCTATTTTAATACACTCAGCCAGTTAGACCAGCGCCATATTGGAAGAAGCTTTCCTTTTTCCATTGTATATTTTTGGCTTCTTTGTTAAAGATCAAGTGTGCATGTATGGTTTTATTTATGGGTCATCAATTTTGTTCCATTGATCAATGTTTCTGTATCTTTACTAATACCATGCAATATTTTGTCACTATTGCAGAAGTGCAGCTTGAGGTCAGGAATGCTGATTCTCCCATCTGAATTTTTTTTTGTTTTTTGTTTTTTTTGTTTTTTTGTTTTATAATTTTTTGTTGTTTTTTCTTCATTTAAATTCCAAATGATATTCTCTTTCCTGGTTTCCCCACCTCAAAAACCACCCCTTGCTTCCCCACTATCTCTGCTCACCAACCCACCTACTCCCACTTACTGTTCTTGGCATTCTCCGTTTAGACCGAGGCATAGAGCCTTCACAGTACCAAGAGTATTTCCTCCCATTGATGACTGACTAGGCCATCTTCTGCTACATATGTATGTAGCTGGAGACCTGAGTTCCACTATGTGTACACTTTAGTAGGTGGTTTGGTGTCTAGGAGATCTGCGGGTACTGGTTTGTTCATATTATTGTTCCAACTATGGGGTTGCTAACCCCTTCAGCTCCTTAGACCCCATGTCAAGCACCTTCATTGTGGAACCATGTACTCAGTAGAATGGTAGGACTTAGGATCCACCTCTGTTTTAGTCAGGCACTGACAGAGCCTCTCAGGTGACAGCTATATCAGGCTCCTGTCAGCAAGCTTTTATTGGCATCCACAAAAGTGTGTGGGTTTGGTGATTTTATATGGGATGGATTCTCTGGTGATGCAGTCTCTGGATGCTCATTCTTCCAGTCTCTGCTCCACACTTTGTCCTTGTAACTCTTTCAATTGGTATTTTGTTACCCCTTCTAAAGAGAATTGAAGTATCCTAAAGTTGGTATCCCTTCTTCTTGTGTTTCATGTGGTTTATGAATTATATCTTGGGTATTCTGAGGTTCTGAGCAAATATCCACTTATCACTGAGTGTGCACAATGTGTGTTCTTTTGTGATTGGCTTACCTCACTCAGGATGATAGTATATAGATCCAAACGTTTCCCTAAAAATTTCAAAATTTTTGTTTTAATAGTTGATTAGTACTCCATTGTGTAAATAGACCAAATTTTCTGTATCCATTCCTTTACTGAGGGACATCTGTTTTTTTTTTTTTTTTTTTCAACTTCTGGATATTATAAATGAGGCTGCTATGAACATAGTGGAACATGTGTCCTTATTACAAAGTGGAGCATCTTCTGGTTATATGCCAAGGAGTGGTAATGCTGGATCTTCTTGTAGTACTATGTCCAGTTTTCTGAGGAAACACCAAAATGATTTCCGAAGAGGTTGTACAAGCTCACCATCCCACCAGCAATGGAGAACTGTTCCTCTTTCTCCACATCCTTGCCAGCATCTGCTGTCACCTGAGTTTTTATCTTAGCCAATCTGAGTGGTGTGAGATAGAATCTCATAATTGTTTTAATTTGCATTTCTCTGATGACTAAGGATATTGAACATTTTTTAGGTGCTTCTTGGACATTTGATATTCTTCTGTGGAGAATTATTTGCTTAGCTCTACACTCATTTTTAGTGAGGTTATTTTGTTCTTTGAAGTCTACCTTCCTCAGTTCTTTGTATATATTCGATATTAGCCCTCTGTCGGATGTAGAATTGGTAAAGATATTTTTTCCAATCTGTTGGTTGCCTATTTTACTTATTGACACTGTCCTTTTCCTTACAAAAGTGTTGCAATATTATGATGTCCCTTTTGACAATACTTTATGTTACAGCACAAGCCAGTTGTTCAGTTCAGGAATTTTCCACCTATGCCCATATGTTCCAGGTTCTTCCCACTTTCTCCTCTGTAAGTCTCACTGTATCTGGTTTTATGTGGATGTCCTTGATCCACTTGGACTTGAACTTTGTGGCAGGTGGTAAGAATTTGCATTCTTCAACTTCCTTACTGCCAGTTGAACCAGCACCATTTGTTGAAAATGCTGCCTTTATTCCACAGAATGGTTTATCTACTTTGTCAAAGAACCAGTGAACATCCATGTTTGAGTTCATTTCTGGGTTTTCAATTCTATACCATTTATCTACCTGCCTTTCACTGTACCTGTACCATGCCGTTTTTCTCACAATTGCTCTGTAGTTCAGCTTGAGTTAGGGATTGCGATTCTACCCAAAGTTTATTATTGTAGAGAATAGTTTTAAATATCCTAAGATTTTTGTTATTCCAGAAGAATTTGCAAATTGCCCTTTCTAACTCTGTGAAGAATTGAATGGATTTTTTTTTTTATGGGAATTGCATTGAATCTATAGATTGCTTTCAGCAAAATGGTCATTTTTACTATATTAATCCCGCCAATACATGAGCATGGGACATCTTTCCATCTTCAGAGATATTCTTTGATTTATTTCTTCAGAGACTTTAAGATTTTATCATACAGAACTTTCACTTGCTTAAGTAGAGTCACACAAAAGTATATTATCTTATTTGTGACTATTGTAAAGGGAGCTGTTCCCCTAATTTCTTTCTCAGCCTATTATCCTTTGTGTAGAGGAAGGCCACTGATTTGGTTGAGTTAATTTTATTTCCCCCTAATTTGATGAAGTTGTTTATCAGGTTTAGGAGTTCTCTAGTGGAATTTTTATGGTTAATTAAGTATACTATTATAGCATCTGCAAATGGTAATAGTTTAAATTCTTCCTTTCCAATTTGTATCCCTTTGATCTCCTCTTGTTGTCTAGTTGCTCTGGATAGGACTACAAGTACCATATTGAATAGGTAGGGAGAGAGTGGACAACCTTGTCTATTCCCTGATATTAGTGGGATTGCTTCAAATTTCTCTCCATTTAGTTTGATGTTAGCACCTGTTTTGCTGTATATTGCTTTTCCTATGTTTAGATATGGGCCTTGAATTCCTGGTATTTACAAGAATTTTATCATGAAGGGGTGTTGGATTTTGTCAAATGCTTTCTCAGCATCTAATGAGATGATTATTAGGTTTGTCTTTAAGTTTGGTCATATAGTGTATTGCATTTATGGATTTCCATATATTGAACCATCCCTGAATCCCTGTGATGAAGCCTACTTGATCATGTTGGATGACCTTTTTGATGTGTTCCTGGATTCGATTTGGAATAATTTTATTATTTTTGCATCGTTATTCATAAGGGAAATTGGTCTGAAAACCTCTTTGTTTTTTGGGTCATTTTGTGATTTAGATGACAGAGTAAAGGTGGCTTCAAAGAATGAATTGGGTAGAGTGTCTTCTGTTTCTATTTAGTGAAATTGTTTGATGAGTATTGGTATTATGTGTTCTTTGAGTGTCTAATAGAACTCTGGCCTAAACCCATCTAGGCCTGGGCTTTTTTTGGTTTTGAAACGATTAATGACTATTTCTATTTCTTTAAGGAAAATGGGACTGTTTAGATTATTTATATGCTCTTGATTTAACTTTGGTACCTGGGATCTGTATAGAAATTTGTCCATTTCATCCAGGTTTTCTACTTTTGTTGATTATAGCCTTTTGTAGTGGGATGTGATGATATTTTGGATTTCCTCAGCTTCTGTTGTTATGTCTCCTGTTTCATTTCTGATTTTTAAAATTGGGATACTGTCCCTTTGCCCTCTAGTCAGGCTAAAGGTTTATCTATCTTTTTTATTTTCTCAAAGAACCAGCTACTGGTTTGGTTGATTCTTTGTATAGTTCTCTTTGTTTCCATTTGGGTGATTTCAGCCCTGATTTTGATTATTACCTGTCATCTACTCCTCTTGGGTGAATTTGCTTCCTTTTGTCCTAGAGTGTATAGGTATACTATCAGGCTGGTAGTGTATGCTCTTTCTAGTTTCTTTTTGGAGGCACTCAGAGCTATGAGTTTTCCTCTTAGAAATGCTTTCATTGTGTCCCATAAGTTTGTGTAAGTTGTGGCTTTATTTTCATTAAACTCTAAAATGTTGTTAATTTCTTTCTTTATTTCTTCCTTGACCAAGTTATGATTGGCTAGAGTGTTGTTCGATTTCCAGGTGAAAATTGGTTTTCTGTTATTTATGTTGTTATTGAATGTCACCCTTATTCTGTGGTGATCTGATAGGATGCATGTGCTAATTTCAATATTTTTATGCCTTTTCTGGCCTGTTTTATGACCAATTATAGAAAAATGATTGTTGCTTCCTGTTATTTTGTTGTTGTTGTTGTTGTTATAGTTGGGATTCTTTTCTTTAGGCTATCATATTTTTGGTTTGTTGAAGCATTAATTTCTTTCATTTTCAAAGTTGTAGTTTCAGTCCTTGTGTTGTGTTTTCCCTTTATTATCCTTTGAAGGGCTGGATTCATGGAAAGATATTGAGGGAATTTGGTTTTGACTTGAAACACTTTGGGTTTCTCAATCTATGGTAATTGAGAGTTTTGCTGGATAAAGTAGCCTGTGCTGGCTTTTGTGTTCTCTTAGGGTCTGTATAACATCTGGTGATAATCTTCTGGCTTTCTTAGTCTCTGATGAGAAGTCTGGTGTAATTCTAATAGGTTTGCCTTTATATGTCACTTGACCTTTTTCCCTTAATACTTTTAATATTCTATCTTTATTTAGTGGATTTGTTGTTCTCATTATTATGTGCTGGGAGGAAATTCTTTTCTGGTCCAGTCTATTTAGAGTTTTGTAGGATTCTTGTATGATCATAGGCATCTCTTTCTTTAGGTTTGAGAAGTTTTGGTTTTTGTTTCTGTTTTTGTTTGGTTTTTTGGTTGGTTGATTTTCTTCTATAATTTTGTTGAAGATATTTGCTGGCCCTTTAATTTGAAACTCTTCATTCTCATCTACTCCTAGTATCTGTAATTTTGGTCTTCTCATTATGTTCTGGATTTCCTGGATTTCTTGGGTTAGGATCTTTTTGCATTTTGCATTTTCTTTGATTGTTGTGTCCATGATTTCTATGGAATCTTCTGCTTCTGATATTCTCTCCTCCATCTCTTATATTCTGTTGCAAATTCTCATATCTATGGCTCCAAATTTCCTTTGTAGGTTTTTTACCTCCGAAGTTGTCTCCCTTTGACTTTTCTTTAATGTTTCTACTTTCCTTTGTAGGTCTTGGATGTTTTTGTTCAATTCCATCACCTGTTTGTTTGTGTCTTCCTGTAATTCTTTACAGGATTTCTGTGTTTCTTTTTTAAGGGCTTCTACTTGTGTAGCAGAGTTTTCCTGTAATTCTTTAAAAGAATTTTGGGTTTCCTCTTTATGGGCTTCTACCTGTTTAACTATGTTTTTTTTTATTTCTTTAAGTGCGTTATTAAATTACTTCTTAAAATCCTCTTCCAGCATCTTGCAATATGATTTTAAAAATGAATCGTGTTTTTCAGGTTTGTTGGTGTATCCAGGACTCGCTGTGGTGGGAGAGCTGGTTTTTGATGATGGTGAGTGGTCTTGGTTTCTTTTAGTAAGATTCTTACATTTGCCTTTTGCCATCTGGTAAACTCTGGTGTTAGTTGTTATAGCTGTCTCTGGCCGGAGTTTGTTTCTACTGTGATTATGTTAGCCTCTGTCAGCAGTCCTGGGAGTCTAACTCTCTTCTGAGTCCCAGTGTTCAGAATATTCTCTGCATGCCACCTCCACTCTTGCAGGGAAGGTGCACGGAGATCTGGAGCTCAGCTTTACCTCCTGGCTGAAAATGCAGGCCTGAAAGGGGCGCTTTTCCAGAAGAGATGTTGCTTCTGCAGCCTGTGAGCCCTCCGTGGAGACCACATCTCTTCTGGCGGGAAAAGTGTGCAGATGTCTGGAGCTCAGTTCTGCTTCCTGGCTGAAGATTCAGGCCCAAAAGATGCTCTGTTCTAGAAGCTTTGCTGCTTTTTCAGCAAGTGCACTCTCCTGCCCAGACTTGTCTCTTCTGGACCTGGGACACAAGATGACTCGCTCACTCTTAGAGCTTAGAGCTTAGTGCTTGGAGCCCTCCCTGGATGCCACCTCTCCTCTGGTGTAATAAGTCTCTGTGCTTCTCCTTTAAAGTGCTTCTATCTGTTTCCTTTGCTCCCCTGTTTTTCTCTAAGGGAGTTATTTATATCCTCCATAAAATCTTCTGTAAGCTTCACGACACATGATTTTAACTCTACATCTTGCTTTTCTGGTGTGTTGGGGATTCCAGGACTTGCTGTGTTGAGGGAACTGGCTTATGATGTTGCCAAATAATCTTGTTTTCTGTTGGTAAGATTCTTAGATTTGCCTTTTGCCATCTGGTTATCTCTGGTGTTAGATGTTCTTGCTGTCTCTGGCTGGAGCTTGTTCCTCCTGTAGGTGTGTAATCCTCTGTCTCCACTCCTGGAAGACTAGCTCTCTCCTGGCAGAACTTGTGCACTAAGGACTCTGGGACAGCCCAAGCTGTGGTTGCAGATTTTGGACAGGAAGAATCCTGTCCTAGCTGCTCCACTGATCTTGTTCTCCTTGTCAGCCCCTCTCCACAAAGTTATTGGACAGAAAGTGGCTGTCTAAACTTTTTTCCCAGGAGCAAAAAAAAAAAAAAAAACCTCCTGGAAGAAGAGGTCCCTCCTGGTGGGAACCATGCTCAGCAGGCTGTGGAACAGCCTCAGGTAGCAGGTACTGATCCAGAAGTGATTTGTTAATGAACCAATATTATCGCTGTTATGTATGTGCTTCAAATTCTATGTGTTTGTTACAGTTATGTACATCCAATAAGTGAGTCTGCATCCAATTTCATTCCAATATAGAAAATGACTTTACAATATTAGTTGCACCTAGTTGGTTATGATATATAACGATGTAATATATAAATTAGTTGTGAAGAAAAGTCTATATTCAATTTAATATATCAAGTGAATAAAATAGATGCAAAATGCCATCGAGATCAATTTTGTTAGCCATCTCAATCTTAGAATGTAGTAGGGAACCATTTTTTTTTCTTTAGTTCATTTGTTTGTTTGTTTTTAATTTCATGTTACTCTTCTTTGTTTTTCCCAAACAGGTTTTTGTATATTATGGTTCTGTATTTTGATTATATTTTAATTGGAATTTATTACTTCCTTTTTTCGGGTCACAAAAGGCTTACTATTTTTAGAAGAAATGTGAAGCCTTAATGATTTCAATGTCAAGTAAAATATGGAAACACTAACAACTTAGGAGAAAAGGCCAAATTCTCCAAACCAGTTTTTCTAGATCATATTCAAGGGAATATGGCAAAACAAATACAAATCTGTAATTAAAATAAATACAGAAAAGGAAGATAAATTCTGTTTTTAAAGGATCCCAAATCCTTTCAATTCTGGAAAAATGATTTATAAAACTTTCTTCATGAATTATATTTTAAAATTTAAATTATCTATTCTGGTTTTTAAAAAAGGAACTTTATTTATTTATTTTTTTATTCTCTAGCAAATATGGCAAGATTTTACTTACTTCCCTACATATAATTGCTGTTATCATCTCTCTCTCTCTCTCTCTCTCTCTCTCTCTCTCTCTCTCTGTCTCCCCACACAACAACAAAAACACAAAACCAAAAACTGAAAAGAAATGAAACGTAAATCTTGGAGTACATTAAACACAAACTTCTATGTATCCCATTTACTGCTTCTTATGGTATTTCTTGGGATTCATGAATGTGTTATCCTTAAGAGATCATGCCAATAGCTTCAATTGTATCATGAGGTTCATTCCTATATCAGTCTTTGAGGGTAAAAAAGACAGAGAGTGTAAGGAATTTTTAATTATGTTTGTATTCCAGATATGGTAGGTTTTGGAGTATGGGTGTACAAAGTGTCAAGGCACAGGATAAATGGTCTTTCAAATGATTTTGAAATTATAAAATTATAAAACTCAATATGGATATTTTAAAACAGTAAGTTCTTAAACTGAGTGATTGTATATACAATCAACTGGAACTTATTTTTCTTTAAACAACAACAAAAAAATTCCTTCTTTGGTATATGTGTAGTCTTCTATTGTTTACCAAGTAAATTAGAACAATATGCTTTTTCACACCGTTTACATGAGACCACAAAATCTATATGAAATATTTCACATGAACACTGTGCAAATCAACCCACATTTTCAGGGTTGAGTCAAGCACTGAATTGTTATGTGTTCATTAGGTACTGATATGGACATTTAGGAAGTATGTCATATTCTAATTTCTTTCCAATGAAGAAAATAACTTCTGAGTATAAGTTATGCCTCCGTATCAAATTTTTATATACAAATTAGTGGTAAAGGAGAGTCTATATATGGTTTAATATATCAACTCAATATAAGAGATGAAAAACGCTACTGATTTCACGGTTTGTGATGGCTATCTACTGCTCTGGGTGTTTTTCTCCTTGCTCCAAATTACTGGTTTTGGTTTCTACCAAAGAGGTATTTTTGTGGATTACATTTCTGTATTTTAATCTTTTTGTAAGATGAGTTCTGAGTCTGTGTGTTTCTCATGTATATTTTCATCAGATTTTGCTTGTTCCTTTTCTTTGTTCTATTCTGCTTTTTTTATTTTTGTTTATGTCATTTTATATTATATTTTAAATATTAATTTTTGTTTTAATAAGAGAAAATATTTGGGGCTGAGATGGGAAGTTTAAAGGATGAGACATGCTTGGTGGCACATGCCTTTAATCCCAGCACTTGGGAGGGAGAGGCAGGCAAATGTCTTAGCTCATGGCCAGCCTGGTCTACAGAGAGAGTTCCAGGACAGCCAGGGATATTCAGAAAAACTCTGTCTCAAAAAAAAAATATTTTAAATAACAGTACCTATGGAAAAAAGTCAAATTCTAATTTTAAAAATTAAATAAAAGCTAGAAAGATTTCTTTACCTCACTTTAAAGACCTGTTTTCCTATGACATGCCCAAGGCTCATTTTCATGTGTGCCTAAACTCAATTGTTGTTAATATCTATTTACTCATCAAAAAGATAAAAAAATTCAAGCAGGCACAACATTTCTTTGAGTACATGTACTCTAAGATGTATAAAAACATATTTAGCAACCTTAACGTTTGAAATATCTAATTAGGAAAATAAGGTAGTAAATGAATTGTGGTAATTTATAATCCTTCCTGTGTTGACTTTGAATGACATCACCAAAAATCTTAATATTCATACTTTATTAACTGAAATGGTGAATTTAAGTTCTCTGAGATATACTCACATTAAATTTCTTGGCCACAAATTTTAATTAAAATTGAAGACATTTATACAAGTTCCAAGATTTCTAATGAGACCAATCCATGTTAAAACCAATAGAAGATAATTCATAGTATTTCAATACTGAGATGAAAGTCATGTCATATTTTGCATGTTGTGGATATTTTAATTGAAAAAGTAGCCTAGAAAGAACAGTTATTCAAATCCTGGAATGAAAAGAATTTATCAATGAATGACATAATTGTGCAGCATTTAGGTTTTAGTGTTAAAACATAGGATATGAAATATGTAAAAGCAGTACTTCATGATAATGTGTAAAATATTATTGCGAGCAAATAGCACCATGAGTAATTCTGCAAGCCAGGAAGAACACACAGTTATATGGGCAGAATGAAACAATGTTGTAGTCATGGTGTCATCCATATCATTTCTGCTTTGGTGGAGAATATAAATGGGAAAGAAAGTAGAAAAGAAAATTCTCAGAAGATTATGCTAGGCATGAAAACACTGAATGCAATGAAGAAAGGCATACCCTGATACAGCATAGAGTAGGTAGCGTCTCAAAACCTGGAGAGAATTTGAATACATTGTATAACTGAATATTTGTCCTTTAACTCATATGAATTAGGAAAGACTTTTTAAATTATTGTAATAGAGTGTCATAGGTTAATAGAGTATGGCCAGGGGCAGGAGGCAGGTCTTTCCTGAACATTTAGAAAAGCAAAAATTTTGTACATGTACCTTCATTGACTCACTGGGATAAATTTTGCAGGCTCGGGTAAAAAACAATCTGAGTCTGTCCATTAACAGTTAAGACTCATGACCTAATCATAGGAATGAAAAAACAGACCCACATTCATAATTATCAGAGACTCTTATACCTAATGTGAACTCAGATAAATTAGGATGTAAACTTCACAGTACTGCAAAAGAAAAAAAAAATCAGTTAATACCATGCTTTGAAATTGTTAAACTGTGCTTTCAAGTCAGGGAAGAAAAATGTTAATTCAAAAGTGACACTAAGACTCACCTGGCTTATTTCTTAATTTGTGCAGTCTTCACAATTTTAAGAAGGAAAGAGATTCCCTTAGAGCTCAGTAGCTTTTTTTTTTTTTCTTTTTATTTATTTTTTTTGACTGGCAATTAAAATACCAATTCAATCATGATATAGGTGGAAATGCTAAAGTCTACAAACCAGTTTCTGTAGGTCACACAATGGAAAAAATTCAAGATAATTATCAATCTGTACATAAAATTAAAAAATAGAAAGAAGACATATTTAATGGTTAACTCTCCTGAAAATTTCTCAAATCAGCCAAAATTTTTTTTGAAAAATCTGTTCTGTAATTTACATATAAACTTTAAATTGTTTAGTATTCCTAATTTTTAAACAGTATATTTTAATGAAATATTCATCTTCTACCAAATATGTTCATGTTCTCCTCTGTTACCAACACACATTTTTTCTTCATTATCTCTCTTAGGGTAAAACACAAAAACATAAACCATAAAACTGACCAAAAAAAAAGGAAGGAAAGAAAGAAGAGAAAAGTAAATCATGTAGTCCATGAAACACAAACTTCTATTATCTGCTGAACTACTAATTTTGGTTAACCTTGGGGTGGGTTATTTTGTTATCCTTAAAAGATCATGCCCATAGCTTCAAAAACTGTATCATGTTAATTATTTCTGTGCCAGTCTTTAAAGGTAACAAACATATTGAGTGTAAAGAATTTTAAAACTTGCAAGTGTTTCAGATGTGTTGACATTTTTACATGGGTAATGAGAGTCATGGGATATGATAAATTGTTATCTCAAAGGCTTTTGGAATTCTATTTTATTTCATAATTTTGGAATTATAAAATGAAATATAGATACTTTCATCTAGTAATTTTAAAAACAATAGAATTGATTTGTAATCAACTTGCACATGTTTTTTAATTCTTGTTAGGTATATGCTGTAGCCTTGTTTTATTACCAAAGAGATTAGAATGATCTGGTTTTTTGACATTGTTTACATGAGAGGTTAAAATCCATGAGATGTTTCCCAGGATAGCTCTGTAAATAAACCTATATTTTAGGTGTTGTGTAAGGGATTGAACTGCTATATGTCCATAATTTATTTTTATTCAGTAAGGGGGTCTCGGTCTACAAAATGAGTTCTAGGACAAGCAGGGCTTTACAGAAAAACCCTGTCTCAGAAATCCAATACACACACACACACACACACACACACACACACACACACATTTCCAATAAAGGAAATAATTTCTAATAGTAAGCTTGATCTCAATACCAAAGTATAATGTCCTAGTTAAGAAGAATCCATATTTAATTTAATATAACAAGTCAATAGGAGAGATGAAAAGTGCAATGAAGTTCATATTTTTTGTTGGCTCTCGACTGCAGGGAATCTTGTGGAGCTTTTTTTATTTTTTTTATTTTTTTTCTATTTGTCTTGGATTCAAATTTTATGTTAATGTTTTGTTTTTGTTTTTAACCACACAAGTTATTTGTATATTAGAGCTTTACATTTTGATTTTATTTTACTATGAGTTTCATGTCTCTTTAATTCTCTTGTGTGTTCCCATCTCCTTTTATTTGTCTGTTTATTATGCTCTACTCCAGTTTGGTTGTTTATTTTTGTTAAAGTCATTGGACATTAAATTTTTTATGTATTTGCCTTTTAATGCAATAAAATATTGAGGATTATATAGGAAGTATAAAAGATATAATAGGGGAAGCTATCATAATACCTATACCTGTTGGAAAAAATATCTAATTCTATTTTTAAAAATGAAAATAAGCTAGCAATTTTTTTCTTTACCTCTCTCTAAGTATGTTTTCTTACACAATGCCCAAGAATCATTCTTACATCTGCATAAACTTAAATGTTTTTTTAATATCTTTTCATCAAGAAGCTTACATTGGCAGTTACACACATATTAACAATGAAAAAGAGAAAACCCTGATACAGCGTAGAGTTATTTAGCATATTAGCACAAGATGAGATTTTGAATATTGGTGTTTGCCATGTATGAATTTTGGAAGATATTTTAAAAACATTGTATGAGAATCTCATAGGCTAATAATTAGAATGTCCGAAGTGGGTGAAGGCAGGTTTTCCTTGAACATATGGAAAAGGTCAAACTTAGTAAGGAAACCTTCCTTTACTTACTGAGATAAATTTGACATCATAAAGAGCAAAACAGTAGGAGTCTATCCATAGTGACTTAATATACATAAGATTCACAAATGACATGTTTTGTTTTTTTTTTTTTTTACATATAAGAGATGTCCTTAACTATGATTGTCTCAAAAATATTGTAAAACACAAACCTTTCTCTACTGTGACTAAAATAACAAACATCAATTATTACCATGTACTGCAAGAGTTAAACTGAATGTACTGGAATGTGAAGAAAATTATTAATTCAAACATTTCTATCAAAATTCACACGGTTTGTTAGTTCCTTTTTACAGTCCACAATTTGTGCACAATTTTACTAGATAAAGATGGGCCCTGGCAGTGTTTGGACTGCCAAGAAAAATCCTATATCAATCACATATTGGATAGCAGGCCAAATACTACAATCCAGTTTCTCTAGGTCACTCACCAGGAAATGTGGCAAGATAAATATCAATCTGTACTTATAACAAAGACAAAGATAGGAGAAAATTCAACATTCATAAGATCCTGAAAATTTCTAGACTCTGTAAAAGTTCTTATTTCTGTTCAGTAAACTATTTTCTTTAAAAATTTAGATTGATTATTTTTTCTGGTTTTCTTACAATATACTTTAATTGTATACATTTGCTGTACATGTTCTCTCTTAGCACATAAACAAATACAAATCCCACAAAAATGAAAAATAAATCATAGAGTTCATTATACAATAAAATGTGTTGTTTGGGGAAAAATTCTTGAATAGAACAGCAATGGCTTGTGCTGTAAGATCGAGAATTGACAAGTGGGATCTCATGAAACTGCAAAGCTTCTGCAAGGCAAAAGACACCATAAATAAGACAAAAAAACCCACCAACAGATTGGGAAAGGATCTTTACCTATCCTAAATCAGATAAGGGACTAATATCCAATATATATAAGGAACTCAAGAAGGTGGACTCCAGAAAGTCAAATAACCCCATTAAAAATGGGGCTCAGAACTGAACAAAGAATTCGCACCTGAAGAATACCGAATAGCAGAGAAGCACCTGAAAAAATGTTCAACATCCTTAATCATCAGGGAAATGCAAATCAAAACAACCCTGAGATTCCACCTCACACCAGTCAGAATGGCTAAGATCAAAAATTCAGGTGACAGCAGATGCTGGCGAGGATGTGGAGAAAGAGGAACACTCCTCCATTGTTGGTGGGATTGCAAGCTTGTACAACCACTCTGGAAATCAGTCTGGCGGTTCCTCAGAAAATTGGACATAGTACTACTGGAGGATCCAGCAATACCTCTCCTGGGCATATATCCAGAAGATGTCCCAACCGGTAAAAAGGACACATGCTCCACTATGTTCATAGCAGCCCTATTTATAAATAGCCAGAAGCTGGAAAGAACACAGATGTCCCTCAATAGAGGAATGGATACAGAAATTATGGTACATTTACACAATGGAGTACTACTCAGCCATTAAAAAGAATGAATTTATGAAATTCCTAGCCAAATTGATGGACCTGGAGGGCATCATCTTGAGTGTGGTAACACAATCACAAAGGAACTCACACAATATGTATTCACTGATAAGTGGATATTAGCCCAAAACTTAGGATACCCAAGATATAAGATCCAATTTGCTAAACGCATGAAACTCAAGAAGAACGAAGACCAAAATGTGGATACTGTGCCCCTTCTTAGAATTGGGAACAAAACAGCCATGGTAGAAGTTACCGAGACAAAATTTGGAGCTGTGATGAAAGGATGGACCATCTAGAGACTGCCATATCCAGGGATCCATCCCATAATAAGCCTCTAAACGCAGACACCATTGCATACACTAGCAAGATTTTGCTGAAAGAACCCAAATATAGCTGTCTCTTGTGAGACTATGCAGGGGCCTAGCAAATACAGGAGTGGATGCTCACAGTCAGCTATTGGATGTATCACAGTGCTCCCAATGGAGAAGCTAGAGAAAGTACCCAAGGAGCTAAAGGGATCTGCAACCCTATAGTTGGAACAACATGATGAACTAACCAGTACCCCGGAGCTCTTGTCTCTAGCTGCATATGTATCGAAAGATGGCCTATTCGGCCATCACTGGAAAGAGACGTCCATTGGACTTGCAAACTTTATATGCCCCAATATAGAGGAATGCCAGGGCCAAAAGAATGGGAATGGGTGGGTAGGGAAGTGGGGGGCACTATGGGAAACTTTTGGGATAGCATTGGAAATGTAATTGAGGAAAATATGTAATAAAAAATATTAAAAATTAAAAAAAAATATGTTGTTTCCCAAGTTCTCGACATTGAATTGCTTATTGTAGGATCATCTTTCTTTTCGTTTTTTTGGTTTTTTTTTTTTTTTTTGCATTATTTTTTCATTGTTTTTTTCAATCCAGATTCTATCCCCTTCTGACCCACCCTCTGACTGTTACATGCCACATGTCGCTTCCCAGGCCCCATCTCCATGAGGATGCCCAATCCTCCAGGCCACCCAACCGGATTTCTTCACTTCCTGGAACCTCCAGCATCTTGAGGTTTAGGTGCATCTTATCTGACTGAGTGCAGACCTGGCAGTCTTCTGCTCTACTGGGGCCTCATATCAGCTGATGTATGCTGCTCCATTGGTGACCCAGTGCCTATGAGATCAAGGAGAGTTGAGACTATTGGTCTTCCTACAGGGTTACACTCCTTCTCAACCTCTTCCATCTTTTCCCTAATTTAACCATGAGGGTTGGCAATTTCTATAAATTATTTAGATATTAATATCTGCATCTGACTCCCTCAGGTGCTTGTTGGATCTTTCAGTGGGCAGCAGCTTCTTCTTGGGGCAAGGGCTAAACTTCTCCTATTACAACAGCTTCTCTTACTCTACTTCTACTCATGGCAAGGGCTAAACCAACTCATATTACAACAGCTTATCTTCTACTTCTACTCACAGCAGGGGCTAAAACTACTCTCTTCACTACTTGTGCTGACTCACCTCCTTCTAGCTCCAACCCACCTCATCCAATCAGAATTCACACATACTCCAGGCATGAGCTCAGGTCATTAACAGATAGGCTGACAGGTCCCAATCATGAGGAACATTCCAGCCTGGCAGGCAGAACACACATGCAGCCTCACTGAGCAGCTCGGGCAAGGCAGTAAACAAGTGGGTTTCATGGGGCCTGCAGCCATACTGCTTCCCACAGCAAACAGGCTAATGTGTCACTCCAAAAGCTTTTTAAACTCTAAGATGAGAAAATCAGTGGAGAGGCTGAATTGATGGCTCAGTGACTGTTCTTCCAAAGGTCTTGAGTGCAATTCCCAAAAAACACATGGTGGCTCCCAGCCATGTCTAATGTGATCTGACTGTGACACAATGATCAGATGCATACAAAAAATCATTTATAAAAGTAAAATCAAAAGCAATACATGTAAATAATAAATTTGATAAACAGTATTCATGGTTATGCATAGAAATGTCATTTGTTGAGGGGTTATTTGGAAAGACATCCTGTTCGAAAGCACACTGCTAAGCTTCAAAAATATGCTCCCATGTTGCTTGTTTGATTAATTGAAGTTGTCAAAACATAGTCTTTATGAGAACAAGAATGCTTGGAATTGGTTGCCGAAGGGATCTGCAATCCTATAGGTGGAACAACAATATGAACTCACAAATACACCCACCCCCCAAACTCCCCGGAGCTTGTGTCTCTAGCTGCATTTGTATCAGAAGATCGCCTAGTTGGCCATCAGTAGAAAGAGAGGCCCAGTGTTTGTGAATACATTTTGCCTCAGTACAGTGGAATGCCAGGGCCAAGAAGTGGAAGTGGGTAAGTGGGAGAGTGTGTGTGTGTGTGTGTGTGTGTGTGTGTGTGTGTGTGTGTGTGTGTGTGTGTGACTTTTGTGATAGCATTGGAAATGTAAATGAAATAAATACCCAATTAAAAAATTTTAAAAAGATCTATTTTCAGTTGAAAGTTCTAACACTGACACTATTACTTATGCCATGTTGTTCTTTCATACAGTAGCCTTTCATTGCTATCTTCTGAAAGGCACTACAAGCAGCTGACTGAGACAGATGCAGATAGTTACAGCCAACCATTAGATTGAGGTAAGAGACAACTATGGAAGAATTAACAGAAAAACTGGAGGAGCTGATGGGTGTGACACCCCATTGGAAGAACAACAGTATCAATAACGTGGAAGCCCTCAGAGGTCCCAGAGCCTAAACAGCCACCCAAAGTACATATATGAGCTAGTCTATAGCCATGGTGTATATGTAGCTGAGGACTGCCTTGTCTGACCTCATGAGTGAGGATGAATTTAAATCAGTAGAATTTGTTCCCGCAGAGATGATGGCAGTGAGGTTAGGATGGATGGGGGAGCACACTCTCAGAAACAAAGGGGAAAAGGGAAGTGGAAAATCACAATAAGGGGAATCTAGGAGCTGTAGTAACATTTGCAATATAAATGATTAATATTATTTAATAAAAAAGTTTTAAAAAGATGAATTTGAATAGACATAAACACCTAGATAAATGCTCTACCTATTTTCAAGTTTATTATTTTTGTTGCTTTTGCTTCTGAATTCCTTTGAGTTTTGATTTCTATCCTGCATTTTATATAAATTATGCCTCCTGTATTTAAAATTTCCCTGAAATAGTAATTGATAACTTTATAGCCCTAGAACAACATGCCAAACATTTTCTCTGAGAATGTTATCTCTTGAGCTCATATTAGAAAATATTTCCCCTGTATTTTTTTCCTCTTGAAGGGGGTCTGGAAGTTTTATTACACACACCTACACACACACACACACACACACACACACACACACACACACACAGAGAGAGAGAGAGAGAGAGAGAGAGAGATGATATATAAATGTACAAATACAAACGTAAATATATTGCATTTCTGATAAGTCCTTAGTCAAATTAACTAAAGGACCCAGAGGCAGCATTCCAGTTAACAAGATTAAAAATGTTTTTCTCTTTTAATTATTTTAAAAAATATTTCTCTTTTTTTTCAGTCCACGTTTTATCCCCATTCTGGTCTGACCCACCAACGTTTTCTCATCCCATTCCTCATCTCCCTGACACAAAGAGTATGTCCCTACTCTCCCATCCCTCCCAACCTCCACCCACCATACCAGAACTGCTCACTTCCTGGAACCTAAACTCTGTGGAGAGTTAGCAATGCCATCTCTCCCTAAGCCTAGACCAGGCAGCCCTATGCTTTACATGAGTTGGGGGCTCATTCTAGATGGTGTATGCAGCCTTTTTGGTGGCTCAGTGTCTGAGAGATCTCAAGGGTCCAGGTTAGTAGAGAATGTTGATCTTCATATGTCGTTGCTCAAATTCTTTCAGCCAGGGCCTAGCAAACACAGGAGTGGATGTTCACAGTCAGCTATTGGATGTATCACAGGGCTCCCAATGGAGAAGCTAGAGAAAGTACCCAAGGAGCTAAAGGATCTGCAACCCTATTGTTGGAACAACATGATGTACTAACCAGAACCCTGGAACTCTTGTCTCTAGCTGCATATGTATCGAAAGTTGGCCTAGTCGACCATCAATGGAAAGAGAGTCCCATTGGACTTGCAAACTTTATATGCCCCAATATAGGGGAATGCCAGGGCCAAAAGAATGGGAATGGGTGGGTAGGGAAGTGGGGGGCGCTATGGGGGACTTTTGGGATAGCATTGGAAATGTAATTGAGGAAAATATGTAATAAAAATATTAAAAATCCCCCCAAAAAATAGGTGTTTGAAAAAATAAATAAATAAAAATAAATAAAAGAAAATGATTTATGTGTTTATGTTTTGTGGACACTAGTGATCATGGATTGTCTTCTATGAGGTGACTTGTTGGACCTTTTTGATATAATCACTATGATTAAAGCAATGCTTCACTCATGTGTGTGTAATATTCAGAGTTGAGATACGATATTAATTTTATAAAGTTTTACTCCTTTTTTTTTATTGATGTGTAAAGGAAATCCTTTATGCCTAGCTTCAAGTTAGTGTACAGTGAAGACTTTATATCTGTTTTTACGTGATTGATATTGAAATATTTCTGTGTAGATTTGAGTAAAATGTATGAATAAAGGCTTTTCTCTGTTTCGGTCACTAATTAGAGGGTGGAAAATTGTTTTTAGACTGTTTGAACCTTGAAAAAAATGTTGCCTCTGTGGAAGATCTGATATGATATATGAGAACTTACAGAGGCACTAGTTCTGGTGCTAAGACACTACTGGCAAACCTTTAATTCTTATTTTTGATTATGTTTAGCCATGGACAAACAGGACAGGATAGAATTGAAGACCCAGAAATGAACCCACACAACTATCCTCACTTAAACTGTGACAGTGAATACAAAACCATCTAGTGACAAGAAGACAGCATTTTCAACAAATGGTACTGCTTCCACTGGTTTTCGGCATGTAGAAGAATGCAAAATGATCCATTCCTATCTTCTTGTACAAAGTTCAAATCCAAGTTGATAAAGGATATCCACATAAAACCCAATATGTAGAATGTCCCTTAGTATGTTCTATCTTGCCATTCTTCCTTATGTCAGAAACTTGAAGATTTAGGTTTTGCATTGATAGTTGAACTGATTGATGAAATAAAAAGTGGGAAATTCTGGGTTAGTTCTTTTACCATAAACATAGGAAACATTATGTATCAAATATCACTTATACATGTATTTTCAAAACTTATAAAAAAGAAATCTTTCAAAAAATTGTGAAAAGAAATATCTAGGAAACATTAAAATTGCCTAAATGTTCATGGACAAGGAAGCAATGTGTCCTGGATTGGTGGTAAATATACATGAATCTAAGCACTCAGGACACAGAGGCAAGAATTTTCACTTTGTTGCCTTAACCAAATATATTTGAAATACTAAAAATGAAACAATTTTCTGATTATAATGTTTAATTATAATGTTTAATTATTATATTATGAATATATATGTATGTATACAATGAAAGATGAAAACTTATTGTACTGACATTCTAATGTTGAATTCTTACATTCTTTTATTCAAAACTTAAAAATCTAAAAATCCTTTAAAAACATAAAAGTCTCTAAAACCCTAAAACAAAAACAACCCTAAATCCCTAAGGAAAATACCTGAAGCCCCCAAAAAACCTAAGACACTAAAAATCACCTAAGCACTCCAAAACCCTAAAATCATTAAAAAAAAAAAAAAACTAAAAGCATAAAAACCCTAAAATCTTATAACAAAGAAACAAACAAAAAAATAAAACAAAATCCTAAAAAAAATGAAAATACTTAAAAAAAAAAAAATAAATAAATAAATAAATAAATAAATAAATAAATAAATCGCTATATCCCTAAAATCATTTAAAAAACAAAAAGAAACACAAAAGCAAAATAAAATAAAACAAAAAACTAGAACCATGAAACTCTAAAACCCTAGAAAACACTGACCTCTTGACCAGGTGAGGGCAACATCTTGTATTCTGGTTCCCTCAGAGAACAGTCTGCTCAGGAGAGCACATTGGCTGCACAAGTAACATAGGTTCTGGGACAGGATGCCATTGGGGCATTCATCTTCTGAAATGAGGCAGAGCTGGGCTTCAGACCTCTGTGCACCTTCCCTGCAAGAAGAGAGCTTGCCTGCAGGGAGTACTCTGACCACTGAGGCTCAAGAGAGAGTTGGACTCCCAGGAGTGCTGACAGACGCTAGCAGAATCACAGCAGGAACAAACTCCAGCCAGAGACATCTATAACAACTAAAAACAGAGATTACAAGATGGCAAAAGGCAAATATAAGAATCTTACTAATAGAAACCAAGACGACTCACCATCACCAAAAGCCAGGACTTCCACCAGAGCAAGTCCTGGATACCTCAACACACCTGAAAACCAAGATTCAGATTTAAAATCTTATCTCATGGTGATGGTAGAGGATTTTAAGAAGAAAATTAATAACTCAATAAAGAGATACAGGAGAACGTGGCTAAAAAGGTAGAAGGCCTTAGAGAGGAAGCAAAAAAAAAAAAAAAATACCTGAAAGATTTACAGGAAAACAGTGCTGAACAAGTAAAAGCCCTTAAAGAAGAAACGCAAAAACTCCTTAAGGAATTCCAGGAAAACACAACCAAACAGGTGATGGAATTGAACAAAACTATCCAAGATCTAAAAACAGAAGTAGAAACAATAAAGAAAACCCAAAGGGAGACAATGCTGGAGATAGAAACCCTAGGAAAGAAACCAGGAACCATAGAAGCAAGCATCAGCAACAGAATACAAGAGATGGAAGAGAGAATCTCAGAAGCAAAAGATTCCATAGAGAAACTGGAAACAACAATAAAGAAAATGCAAAATGCAAAAAGATTCTAACTTAAAACATCCAGGAAAGCCATGGTGGAACACACCTTTAATCCCAGCACTTTAATCCCAGCACTCTGGAGGTAGAGGCAGGCAGATTTCTGAGTTCAAGGTCAGCCTGGTCTACAGAGTTAGTTCCAGGACAGCCAGGGCTACACAGAAAAACCCTGTCTCAAAATAAACAAAATCAAAAACAAACAAACAAACAAAAACACCATCCAGGAATTCCAGGATACAATGAGAAGACCAAACATACAGATAATAGGAGTAGATGAGAATGAAGATTTTTCAAATTAAAGGGCCAGCAAATATCTTCAACAAAATTATAGAAGAAAATTCCACAAACCTAACGAAATAGATGCCCATGAACATACAAGAAGCCTACAGAAGCCCAAATAGAATGGTCCAGAAATGAAATTCCACCTGACACATAATAATCAGAATAAATGCAGTAAATAAAGATAGAATATTAAAAGCAATAAGGGAAAAATGTCAAAAACATATAAAGGCAGGCCTATTAGAATAACACCAGACTTCCCACCAGAGACTAGGAAAGCTAGAAGATCCTAGACAGATGTTATACAGACCCAAAGAGAACACAAATGCAAGCCCAGAATACTATACACAGCAAAACTCTCAATTACCTTAGATGAAGAAACCAAAATATTCCATGATAAAACAAATTTCACAATGTATCTTTCAATGAATCCAATCCTTCAGCGGATAATAAAAGGAAAACACCAACACAAGGATGGAAACTTCAACCTAGAAAAAGCAAGAAAGTAATCCTTCAACAAACCTAACACAGCTGCAGGAACAGAATCCTAACTTTAACAACAAAAATATCAGGAAGCAACAATTACTTTTATTTAATTTCTCTTAACATCAATGGACTCAATTCTCCAATAAAAAATACATAGACTAATAGACTGGCTACACCAACAGGACCCAACATATTGCTGCTTACAGGAAACCCAATTCAAGGAAAAGACAGACACTACCTCAGAGTGAAAGGTTCAAAAACAATTTTCCAAGCAAATGTTCCCAAGAAACAAGCTGGAATAGCAATTCTAATATCGGATATATCTGACTTCGAACCCAAAGTTATCAAAAAAGACAAGGAGGGGTGCTTCATACTCATCAAAATTAAAATCTACCAAGATAAACATTCAGTTCTGATTGTCTATGCTCCAAATACAAGGGCAGCTGCATTCATTAAAGAAACTTTAGTAAAGCTCAAAACACACATTGCAACTCACAATAATATTGGGAGACTTCAACACGCACTCTCACCAATGGACAGATCCTGGAAACAGAAATGAAATAGAGACACATAGACACTAACAGAAATTATGAAACAAATAGATTTAATAGATATCTACAAAACATTTTATCCTAAAACAAAAGGATATACATTCTTCTCAGCACAACATGGCACCTCCTCCAAAATTGTCCATACAATTGGTCAAAAAATTGGACTCAAAAGAAAAAAAATATTGAAATTGCGCCATGCATCTTATCTGAACACCACAGACTAAGTCTGATCTTCAATAACAGCATAAAAAAAAATAGAAAGCCAACATTCAGGTGGAAAGTAAACAACACTCTACTCAATGATTCCTTTGTCAAGGATGAAATAAAGAAATTAAAGACTTTTTAGAGTTTAATGAAAATGAAGCCACAACATACCCACCCTTATGCGACACAATGAAGGCAGTCCTAAGAGGAAAACTCAGCCCTGGGTGCCTCCAAAAAGAAACTAGAGACAGCATACACTAATAGTCTGACAGCACTCCTAAAAGCTCTAGAACTAAAGGAAGCAAATTCACCCAAGAGGAGTAGACCACAGGAAATAAACTCAGGGTTGAAATCAAACAAGTGGAAACAAACAACTATTCAAAGAATCAACCATAGGATCTGGTTCTTTGAGAAAATCAACAAGATAGATAAAACCTTAGACAGATTAACGAGAAGACACAGGGACAATATTCTAATTAACCAAATCATAAATTAAAAAGGAGACATTACAACAAATCTCAAAGATATCCAAAACACCATTAGATCCTCTACAAAAGGCTATACTCAACAAAATTGGAAAACCTAGAAAAAATGCACAAATTTCTAGACAGAAAACAGGTAACAAAGTTAAATTAGGATCAGATTAATTACGTAGACAGTCCTATATCCCCTAAAGAAATAGAAGCACTCGTCAATAGTCTCCAAGCCAAAAAACAAAAGTAAAAACAAAAACATAAACAAAAACAAAAACAAAAAACAAAACACATGACCTGATGGGTTTAGGGAAGAGTTCGGTCAGACCTTCAATGAAGACCTAATTCCACTTCTTCACAAACTTTTCCACAAAATAGAAGCATAAGGTACTCTAACCAACTCATTCTATGAATCCACAATTACTCTGATACCTAAACCACAGAAAGATCTAACAAAGATAGAGAACTTCAGACCAATTTCCATTATGGATATTGATAAAAAAATAATAAAATTCTCGCTCTCCGAATCCAAGAACACATCAAAACAATCATCCCTCCTGACCAAGTAGGTTTCATTCCAGGGATGCAGAGATGGTTTAATATATGGATATCCATCAACGTAATCCATTATATAAACAAACTCAAAGGAAAAAAAAAAAAACAAAACTCATGATCATCGGGATAGATGCTGAGAAAGCATTTGCCAAATCCAACACCCATTCATGAAAAAAGTCTAGGAAAGATCAGAAATTCAAAGCCCATACATAAACATGATAAAAGCAATCTACAGTAAACCAGTAGCCAACATCAAAGTAAATAGTGAGAAGCTGGATGCAATCCCACTAAAATCAGGAACTAGACAAGGCTGCTCACTTTCTCCCTACCTAGTTAACATTGTACTTGAAGCCCAAGCCAGAGCAATTTGACAACAAAAGGAAGTCAAGAGGATGCAATTTGGAAAGGAAGAAATCAAAATATCACTATTTGCAGATGACATGATAGTATATATAAGTGACCATAAAAATCCACCACGGAACTCCTAAACCTGATAAACAGCTTCAGTGAAGTAACTGGATATAAAATTAAGTCAAACAAGTCAATGGCCTTTCTCTAAACAAAGGATAAACAGGCTGAGAGAGAAATTAGGGAAAGAACACCCTTCTCAATAGTCACAAATAATATAAGGTACCTTGAGGTGACTCTAAGGAAATGAAATTTTGGTATGATAAGAACTTCAAATCTCTGAAAAAATAAATTGCAGAAGATCCCAGAAGATGGAAAGATCTCCCATACCAATGGATTGGCAGGATCAATATAGTAAAAATGGCTATCTTTCCAAAATCAATCTACAGATTTAATGCAATCCCCATTAAAATTCCAACTCAATTCTTCACTGAGTTAGAAAGGGCAATGTGCAAATTCATCTGAAATAATAAAAAACCTAGGATAGCAAAAACTCTTCTCAAGGATAAAAGAACCTCTGGTGGAAACACCATGCCTGACCTAAAGCTGTACTACAGAGCAATTATGATTAAAAAAAAAAACTGCATGATACTGGTATAGCAACAGACAAGTAGACCAGTGCAATAAAATTGAAGACCCAGAAATAAACCCAAATACTTATGGACACTTGATCTTTGAACAAAGAAGCTAAAACCATCCAGAGGGGGGTAAAAAAAAAAAAAAAAAACAAAAAAACACACAGCATTTTCAACAAATGATGCTGGCACAAATGGTGATTATCATGTAGAAGACTGTGAATTGATCCATTCCTATCTTCTTTTACTAAGGTCATATCTAAGTGGATGAAGGAACTCCACTTAAAACCATAGACGCTAAAACTTATAGAAGAGAAAGTGGAGGAAAGTCTTGAAGATCTGAACACAGGGGAAAAATTCCTGAATAAAAGAGCAATGTCTTATGCTGTAAGATTGAGAATCGACAAATGGGACCTCATAAAATTGCAAAGATTCTATAAGGCAAAAGACACCATCAATAAGACAAAAAGGTCACCAACAGATTGGGAAAGAATCTTTACCTATCCTAAATCAGATAGAGGTCTAATATCCAATACATATAAAGAACTCAAGAAGGTGGACTGTAGAAAATGAAATAACTACATTAAAAATGGGGCTCAGATCTAAACAAGGAATTCTCATCTGAGATATCCAGAATGGCAGAGAAGCACATGAAAAAAATGTTCAGCATTCTTAATAATCAGGGAAATCAATATCAAAACAATCCTGAGATTCCACCTCACACTAGTCAGAACGGCTAAGATAAAAAATTCAGGTGACAGCAGATGCTGTCGAGCATGTGGAGAAAGAGGAACACTCCTCCATTGTTGGTGGGATTGCAAGCTTGTACAACCACTCTGGAAATCAGTCTGGTGGTTCCTCAGAAAATTGGACTTAGTACTACTGGAGGATCCAGCAATACCTCTTAGGGGCATATATCCAGAAGGTGTTCCAACTGGTAAGAAGGACACATGCTTCTCTATGTTCATAGCAGCCTTATTTATAATAGTCAGAAGCTGGAAAGAACCCAGATGTCCCTCAACAGATGAATGGATACAGAAAATGTGGTATATTTACACAATGGAATACTACACAACTATTAAAAAGAATGAATTTATTAAATTCCTAGGCAAATGGATGAACCTGGAGGGCATCATCCTGTGTGAGGTAACCCGATCACAAAAGAACTCACTTAATATGCACTCACTGAAAAGTGGATAATAGCCCAGAAAGTTATATTACCCAAGATATAAGGCACAATTTGAAAAACACATGAAACTCAAGAAAAACGAAGATCATAGTGTGGATACTTTGCCCATTCTTAGAATTGGAAACAAAACACCCATGGAAAGAGTTACAGAGACAAAGTTTGGAGCTGAAATGAAAGGATGCATCATCTAGAGACTGTCATACCCGGGGATTCATCCCATACCCGGGGATTCATCCAAACCCTGACACCTTTGCATACACCAGCAAGATTTCGCTGAAAGGACCCTGATATAGCTGTCTCTTGTGAGACTATGCCAGGGCCTAGCTAACACATAAGTGGATGTTCATAGTCAGCTATTGGATGGAATATAGGGGCACCAATGGAGGAACTGAAAAAAGTACCTAAGGAGCTAAAGGGGTCTGCATCCCTATAGGTGGAATAATAATATGAACTAACCAGTACAAGCCCCCCCACCCCCCGGAGCTCATGTGCCTAGCTGCATATGTATCAGAAGGAGGCCCAGTTGGCCATCAGTGGAAAGAGAGGCCCACTGGTCTTGCAAACTTTATATGCCTCAGTACAGGTGAACGCAAGTGCCAAGAAGTGGTAGTTGGTATGTAGGGGAGTGGAGAAGGGAGGGTATTGGGGACTTTTGGGATAGCATTGGAAATGTAAATGAAAAAAAATGCTTAATTTAAAAATAAATAAATAAAATGTACTTTATATTTTATCTGATATTCTTAACATCCAACTTGTATATATTAAAGCTATTCCAAAGTTAAGCGATTCTGCACTGCCATATGCATAGTGTCACAGTGCTTCACACACTGCTAACTTTCACTCTTGTCTCTCTTTTCAAATCAATGCCTTTTATCACATCAGGAATCTATGACCTTCCAAATCCCAACAGAGACAATTTACCATTATGTGATTTCTTAGATTTTGTTGCTGGAAAAAACAACATGACCAAGAGAAACATGTGAGGAAAGTGTTTATTTATTTATCCACCTTTTTTCATAGTACATTGAATGAAGTCGAGGCATGAAATTGGATGCAAGAACTCCATGAAAGCAAATGGAACAATGTTGATTACAGGCTTCATATTCATTGTGTATTCAGTACCCTTCCTTATAACTCAAGGACAGTGTACCTACAGGTGCCACTGTTCACAGACAGTAGGGTAACCTCATATTAATCATTAATTAAGGACATGGCTTAAACACACAACCACAGATCAAAATGATGGTAGCCATTCCTCATTGAGATTCCCTGATCTAAACATATTCATGTTTGCTTTCCTGTTTGTAAGTACACATATGTATATTACTTAATTTTTTTATATGATGAAGTACTACTTTTATTAAGATGAAGAATAACATAAGTTAAATATCATCTAACATTTTCTTACCATGAAAATTTCAATAAAGCAATTTACCTTTCCAGTTCTTTATAAAATTTGAATCTGGTCTATTTAAAATAACATAACACTTTGGGAGAAAGAAACACATTTGCAACCCTACACTAGAAGGCAAGATTGAGAAAATGTCCACAACTACCATGACCTTCCCCCTGATGCTGTGGTAGACAGGGAGGAAGGTGATCCAGACACTGCAGAACACCAGCATGCTAAAAGTTAGGAACTTGGCTTCATTGAATGTGTCAGGAAGGTTCCTAGACAAGAAAGCCAAAGTGAAGCTCCCCAGAGCCAACTGCCCAAGTATCCCAGGACAACGTGGAAGACAATGACAGAGCCTTTATTGCAAATTATGACAATCTTCCCAAGTTCAAATTGTTTATCTCTGTCAATAAAGGGACGAGATGTTACCAACCAGATTCCACAGAGAAGTTGGATTAGGGTACAAATGGGAATGACCAATTTAGGTTCCCCTGTTACCAACATCCCTCTCATTCTTCTTCCTGGAGTAGTGAGCTTGAAAGCCGTGACCACAGATATTGTTTTGGCCAATACTGTAGAAACAGACACAGTAAAAGATACTCCAAATATGGTTTGCTGCCAGAAGCAGGTGATCTGGTCAGGATGTCCAATGAAGAGCAGGGAGCAGAGAAAGCAGAAGACAAGAGAGATGAGCAGGATGTAGCTGAGAATGCGGTTATTGGACTTCACAATGGGAGTATCCTTGTTCTTCACAAATGTGATGAGGACTAGAATTGTGATGGCCGAAAAGTACACTGCCATGCAGTGTAGAGCCATCCCAAATGGATCTTCTTAAGCCATAAATGATACAGCTCTTGAGAGACAGTAGGTTGGCTCTATGTTGGCATTCTTATCATCTGGACATTTCACACACTGTTCCATATCTGCTGGCAAATGAAAACAATCCCTTATAAGTTATCATAATTACAAAGGTAGTAATTTTATATTCATGTTATTCTTAGGAAATATCAATAAATAAGTTGATGTTGAGCATCTATTCCCTTCTTTTTTGCTGTAGAACCAGTAAATTGAGATTTCTCTGTATTAACCTACACATTGTGATAGCAAAAAAACACCATCATTGGAAGTGGAAAGAAAAAAAAATATTGAAAAAAAAACAAATATATGATGAATAATAATATGCATAATCTCAGATTATTTAATTCCTCTAAACATAAATCCACTATTCACAGAAAAGTGTGGTGTGCAGATATCAGTACTGGTGTCAGTTGATGAAATGCATCATGTGCTTTGATTGCTCTATGGTTTGTACCTTTGTCTGTATCTACACATAGGAACCAGAACATACAATTCCTCATTCAAACATTATTTGCATAAAGGTATATTTTCATTCTTGAAGCTGTAGGCCTCATAGACCTATGCATGTCCCTTTCATTTTTTTACAATCTCTATCTTGCCAAATACACATTCCATGCTATATGGCATGAAGATTATGAAGGTTCATATTTCTCCCTCTTTCCTAAGCTAAGCTCTAAGCAATCTCTTGTTGCATTTTTGAAATCTTCACTCTTGTTCTAATTCTTTAAGAGGAAATATTTAATCCTTTGTCCATCTAACCTCTTAAAATATATTTCATTAAACAACTGTTACACTGAGCATGTGGTCCTTTTCACAGAGTAAGCTGGGTGATAGAGGGAAAGATTATGGACTGATCAGGTGGTCAACTTTCTATGTACAACAAATCAAAGAAAAATAAACATATGCATAGATTACAATTAAAATGTTTCTTTAAAACATTTTTTACAGGTTTGTCCTCCTAAACACTTTCTATATTATATAAAAGCAGTAACCATCATATTGTGAGAAAAATGCCTTGTTTCAAGAAGACATTGGAAGTTATTTGCTTGGTCTAAAAGAAGTTGGCACTATTTAACTGATTATGTTTTAATTCATGGAAATTTTAGGTCTTAATTTGCATCCAGGCCATTTGATATTTCTAGTTTGGATAGAGAAGGTATTCAAATTCAGCAAATTTTCTTCTGTATGCAAGCATGTACCTCTGTCATTGGAAACCTCATTTTCTGGGCACTGAACACAATCAAAGCAGCAGTCTGCTGTTTCTTACTGAAAATTTTCCCTGAATCCCGCAGTACATATCACACTACACACAGAAGAGGGAACCTGAGGCAGTGCATAAATATTATATAATATTCATGTGAGTGTGTGTATTTCATGTATTTATCATATGAATAATGACCCATAGATTGATATATAGGTCACTAACAGAAATGGCTATACATATTTTTCTGATAACCTGTATCACTTAACAATATCAGGCACATTTGTATTCATATTACCCTGCAACACACTAAGTGTCACACAAAAATTACTACATTATGTAGTATTATTTATGTATCATTCAGGTTGTTGCAATTCAGAAATTGTCCTTCCTAAACCAAAAAGAATGTTTAGTTGTCGCAAGTTTTGCCTCTCATGATTTATAAATTACAAAAAAAGAATACTGTGGTATATGGAGGGAGAATGTAGGGTAAATAAAGAAAGAGTAGTTTGATGATTATGACCAAAATATTTTATATAAGACTCCCATAAAATTAATTAAGTACTCCTAAGTGTAAAAGAAAACCTTGAACACACTGTCCCTTTCTCTCTTTCACCTGCATCTATGAGGGTGCTCTCTACACACCCACTCCTGCTTCATCACTCTAGATTTCCCCTCTAGTTTTCCCCTGTACTTGGCCATCAAGCCTTCACAGGACCAAGGGATTCTCCTCACACTGATGCCAGATAAGGCAATCCTCCACGGAGGACGGGAATTCACGAAGGAAGATAACATTTGAAATGTAAATAAATAAAAAACAATACAAAATATATAAATTAAAAAGAGAAAACCTTGAATCTATAGAAACATTTATGTTAACGAATGCATGTAGTACTTAATTAGGCTATAAATATGTTTGCACAAAACTAAAAAAAATCACATATTTAAATTTTTTTCATTAATCATATGTACATATACATTATACTATAAATCCAATATATTTATATATTCCTGTATTGTAGGATATAAGTAATTGTATCACTGTGTATATCTTGAAATGGATAAATAAAATTAAATAAAATGGATATTAAAATGAGTAGCCTGATTGGTGATATTAACAGTTGAATATATTAAAAGCATGATCTACAAACATACAAAACAAATATAAAACATGTTCTAACATATTACTCATAATTTTCTTCCTTTGAATAAAATTAGCATTTTCATAATGCTTAAATTCATAGAGTTTTTGTTATTTGGAAATATGTAAAATATTATTACTGATAAAATATTTTCTTTACTTGAAACACTGATAATCTTCTTAAAGTAAGCTGATTGTTAGTTAAGATACACAACTATATAATGTTTTTTGAATACTGTCAGGGGGTATCTAATA
The DNA here is from genome assembly GCF_978045245.1 of Mus caroli. Taxonomy (NCBI): domain Eukaryota; kingdom Metazoa; phylum Chordata; class Mammalia; order Rodentia; family Muridae; genus Mus; species Mus caroli. Next base: position 10,329,851 of record NW_028227277.1, read on the forward strand.
AGGGCTTTTGAATATATTTCTTAATTATTCACTATATAACATTTTATGCTCCTTTATTATGCTTAATTCCCAAAGAGTATTTTGTATGTTTTGTAATAACTTAGTAGTGAACATTAGACTTAGTATCCTCAGTTATGGATATTATTAAATATGCATTAATGATATTATAGGGTATAAAAAGATAAGAATAAAAAAGTTGAAAGAACAGATATATTAGTTAATTCTCAAAGTATTCAATAATATTAAGATGATTGATGTATAAATTTCAGTTAAGTATAAGTTATAAGGAGAATCTGTTAGGTATTTCATATGTAGTGGAAGTCATGCTCTTTCATATATCTGTGGAATGACAACTCTAAGGTTATTTTATAGCAGTTTTACACAATAGGACTGTAATTTAATTCAAGGATGGCATTCAGAGATAAAACAATATTTATTTATTTTCATGAATACAAAATGTATCATATCATAGTGCTCAATGTGTATAAATACTTAAATTGTATTCATCTCTAAGGATCCCTAATATGTCAGGCATATTTCAAGATATTTAGACAGAAATTTAGCGTATCTCATATTACAAACTTTACTGCAGTTGAAATTTTATATTTCACACATCTCCCTTAATCATCACTATGCCCTCTTGTAGAATTTCAGCAAGTGAATATGAGCTTCTTCTGGTAATGTTTTTTGCTACTGATGAGAGCAACAAGAATCCTTATCTTTTACCCAACATGAGTTTGATGTTCTCCATCATTGGTGAAAACTGTCACCATTTATTGAGAGATTTGAATCAAGAATATACACAAACAGAAGGACAAATGAGTTTTGTTAATTATTTCTATTATTTAGATGAATCATAGGTCTTACAGGAGCATCATGGAAAACATCCTAAAAACTGGCAATGCACTCTCCCATGCGACTGGTAAGAATTTGTGACACTAAAAGGGTTAAGAACATTAAATTACATTTACAGGTGCCTACAATCCTAGGCTGTTGCAGTCTTTTGGAAGTTATTTGGTGCACATGAACAATGGATTGAGATCCATATCATACTCATTAAAACAAGACTACATGTCAAACATTCAGGTCTTTAATAATCTTGAATTTGGGTTTGCCCAGATTTAGAGGTGAGGCTCCATGTGCTTTTCTGCAGAGACATCCTCCATGTTGCTTGGAGCACAAAGAGTATTTCTTAAAATTTATTTTATTTTGCCTAAAATTCATGTTATGTACTTGATTTGGAGGAAAGAAGGCAGAGCACATATCATAGTGTCCTTCCTAATTATCAAGGCATTATGTGGTTTCTATTTTCCTTTAAGTTTTTCTATTGGGTGGCAATCTTAAGCTATCCACTACAATACTTTTAGAGCTTATAAAACAAAGTTTTCTTCTGTTTCACAGATAATATTCCATAGCTTCTTTCCAGTTGCTTGTCCCTTTATTTCTTATTGATATCAGATATCTGAGTCCATGTTATTCTCTGTGTAAGAGGTGATGGCCTCTATCCTATTTTCATGACAGAGAATAGTCTTAGAAGTGTTGCTGTTGTATATTCATTAATTTTGAGGTCATTTATTAGTAAACCATTCTTATCCTGGTTTTCCCCATTAATCAGATACTGATTTGTGATTCTTCAATCACTTTAAACAAGGTTTGATATGGCATAGAAGTACGATTTATACAAAGCATTGAAGCACTTTTGAGTATCTGCACTCATCAATCTACATGGATGGAAGAACTTCGTCTTTCATGAAAATGTATGCAGTGGCAAATATGTTATTCATGAACCACAGATAATTGAAAGGCAATGGGATGCCCGTTATACAACTATGCACCAACAAATATAATTTCAGTTTCTTTAATACAAATATCATATTAATCTAATATACTTTAAATGATTTTTGTACAAAATTCAACTTATTCTAATGAAACTAATGACATGTTATAGCTTGTTTACACACAGGATTTTTAACCCAATGCATTATAATTGGCACGACATATTACTTCACTAATACTCAACATCCATGCAGGATTGTTGATGGTGATTCTTCCAAGGTTTCCCCTTAAAACCCTTAATCCATAATACTAGGCTTACAATACAGGGTCCAATTTCCCTTCCAATTTTCATTGTCCCATATGCATAACTATACTAATATTGAATACCAAAATTAGAATTTCAATATTATATAAACATTTTACACCTGTAGGACCTCTGCAGTCTGAACTTATGAAAGCAGGGTTTACCACCCAGCCCTACCAACCTACATGCCTAACAGGAGCTCTTCCATAATTATAAACATAGGAGAACCCTTTGGCTGAATACCCATATCATTTTGGACCTCCACAGTGATAAGCACATGAGGTACATATCGAGCTCTTCCTGAGTACTATTGTCTTTCCAGTTTGAATCTCCAACTGAAAATATTGAAGATCTATATGCTTTCCCTAGACCCCAAAGCCAACTTGACTCCTTTTAGATCTGCTAAAAACAGAGACAGTGTGATATATGATGGCTGTACCAAGCAAAGACACTGAAGACATGTCCTAACCAGATACAGCACTTCCTGACTCCCAGGAGGCCTTCTGGAATCGAGGTCACACTATACTATTTGATTCCAAAGAGTACTGATTCAATCCCAGATACCCAGACAATTTAATAACAGAAATGACCAGATGGTGAAAGAAAAATGAAAGGACATAACCAAAAGAGGCCAAAGTAATTTGGCATTATCATAACCCAGTTTTCCTACCCTGGATACTTAAACATTCATGAATAGCAAGATTTTGACTAAAAATTTCATTTCATGAAGATGAAAAAATACCTTAAATGAGGATAAAATAACACCTTTAAAGAAATACAGAAAACCACAGTCTAACAGGTAGAAGCCCTTAGAGAGGAAAAAAATTCACTTGAAGACATGCAATAAAATACAATTTATTTTTTCCATTTTTATTAGGTATTTAGCTCACTTACATTTCCAATGCTATACCAAAAATCCCCCTTCCCCCCCCCCCACTGCCCTACCCACCCACTCCCCCTTTTTGGCCCTGGCATTCCCCTGTATTTGGGCATATAAAGTTTGGAAGTCCAATGGGCCTTTCTTTCAAGTTATGGCCTATTAGGCCATCTTTTGATACATATGCAGCTAGAGACAAAAGCTCCGGGTTAAAGGATAGTTCATATTGTTGTTCCACCTATATGTTTGCAGTTCCCTTTAGTTCCTTGGGTGCTTTCTCTAGCTCCTCCATTGGGGACCTGTGATCTATTCCATGGATGATTGTGAGCATCCACTTCTGTGTTTGCTAGGCCCTGGCATAGTCTCACAAGACACAGCTATATCTGGGTCCTTTCAGCAAAATCTTGCTATTGTATGCAATGGTGTCAGCGTTTGGAAGCATATCATGGGATGGATCTCTGTATATGGCAATCACTAGATGGTCCATCCTTTTGTCACATTTCCAAATTTTGTCTCTGTAACTCCTTCTATGGGTGTTTTGTTCCCTATTCTAAGAAGGGGCAAAGTGTCCACACTTTGGTCTTCATTCTCTTGAGTTTAATGTGTTTATCAAATTGTATCTTATATCTTGGGTATCCTAAGTTTCTGGGCTAATATCCACTTATTAGTGAGTACATATGATGAGATTTCCTTTGTGATTGGGTTACTTCACTCAGAATGATGCCCTCCAGGTCCATCCATTTGCCTAGGAATTTCATAAATTCATTCTTTTTAATAGCTGAATAGTATTCCATTGTGTAAATGTACCACATTTTCTGTATCCATTCTTCTGTTGAGGGGCATCTGGGTTATTTCCAGCTTCTGGCTATTATAAATAAGGCTGCTATGAACAGAGAGGACATGTGTCCTTTTTCCCTGTTGGGACATCTTCTGGATATATGCCCAGGAGAGGAATTGCTGGATCCTCTGGTAGTACTATGTCCAATTTTCTGAGGAACCACCAGACTGATTTCCAGAGTGGTTGTACAAGCTTGCAATCCCACCAGGCTAGACAAGGCTGTCCACTCTCTCCCTACCTATTCAACATTGTACTTGAAGTCCTAGCCAGAGCAATTAGACAACAAAAGGAGATCAAGGGGATAAAAATTGGAAAGGAAGATGTCAAAATATCACTTTTTGCAGATAATATGATAATATATATGACCCTAAAAATTCCACAAGAGAATTCCTAAGCCTGATAAACAGCTTCAGTGAAGTTGCTGAATATAAAATTAACTGAAACAAGTCAATGGCCTTTCTCTACACAAAGGACCAACAGGCTGAGAAAGAAATTAGGGAAACAACGCTCTTCTCAATAGCTACAAATAATATAAAATACCTAGGAGTTACTCTAACTAAGGAAGTGAAATATCTGTATGACAAGAACTTCATGTCTCTGAAGAAAGAAGTTAAAGAAGATCTCAGAAGATGGAAAGATCTCCAGTGCTCATGTATTCTCAGGATAAATATAGTAAAAATGGCTATCTTGCCAAAAGCAATCTACAGATTCAATGCAATCCCCATCAAAATTCCAACTCAATTCTTCAAGGAATTAGAAAGGGCAAATGGCAGATTCATCTGGATTAACAAAAACCTAGGATAGCAAAATCCCTTCTCAAGGATAAAAGAACCTCTGGTGAAATCACCATGCCTGACCTAAATCTGTACTACAGAGCAGTTGTGATAAAAACTGAATTGGTACTGGTATAGCGACAGACAATTGGAGCAATGAAATAGAATTGAAGACCTGGAAATTAACTGACACACCTATGATCACTTCATCTCCGACAAGGGAGTTAAAACCATCCAGTTGAAAAAAAAAAAAAAAGCATTTTCAACAAATGCTGCTGCCACAGCTGGTGATTATCATATAGAAGAATATGAATTGATGCATTTTATCTCCTTGTACTAAGGTCAAATATAAGTGGATTAAGGAACTCCACATAAAACAAGAGACACTGAAACTTATTGGGGTGACCTTGGGACAAAGCCTCCAATATGGGCATGAGGTGAAAATCCTGAATAGAACAGCAATGTCTTGTGCTGTAAGATCAAAAATCGACAAATGGAACCTCATAAAATTGCAAAGCATCTGTAAGACAAAAGACACCATCAATAAGACAAAAATGCCATCAACATTTTGGGAAAGGATCTTTACCTATTCTAAATCATATAGGAGACTAATATCCAATATATATATAAAGTACTCAATATGGTGGACTCCAGAAAATCAAATAACACCATTAAAAAATGGGGCTCAGAGCTAAACAAAGAATTTTCACCTAAGGAATAACAAATGGCTGAAAAAAGGTTCAGCATCCTTAATCATCCTTAATCATCAGGAAAATGCAAACCAAAACAATCCTGAGATTTCACCTCACTGCAGTCTGAATGACTAAGATCAAAAATTCAGGTGACATCAGATGCTAGCAAGGATTTGGAGAAAGAGGAACACTCCTCAATTGTTAGTGGAATTCGAGCTCATACAACCACTTTGGAAATCAATCTGGTGTTTCCTCAAAAAATTGGACATAGTACTAAAGGAGGATCCCGCAATACCTCTCCTGGGCAAATATCCAGAAGATACTCATACCAGTAAGGATGCTCTACACGTGCTCTACTATGTTCATTGCAGTGTTATTTATAATAGCCCGAGGCTGAAGAGAACCCAGATGCTCCTCAACAGAGGAATGGATACACAAAATGTAGTACATTTATACAATGGAGTATTACTCAGCTATTAAATAAATGAATGTATGAAGTTCCTGGGCAAATGGATGGACCTGGAGGGCATCATCCTGAGTGAGGTAACTCAAATAAAAAGAACTCACATGATATGTACTCACTGGATAATAAGTGGATATAAGCCCATAAATTTAGAATTCCCAAGATATAAGATACAATTTGCTAAACATATGAAGCTTGGGAAGAAGGAAGACCAAGGTGTGGATACTTTGCCACTTCTTGGAATTGGGAGCAAGGCACACATGGAAGTAGCTACAAAGTTAGAGTTTGGAGCTGATACAAAAGGATGGACCATCTAGAGACTGTCATACCCGGGAATCCATCCCATAATCAGCCTTCATACCCTGACAAAATTGCATACACTAGCAAGATTTTGCTGAAAGGACCCTGATATAGCTGTCCCTTGTGAGACTATGCCAGGGCCTAGCAAACACAGAAGTGGATGCTCACAGTCAGCTATTAGATGGATCGCATGGTCCCCAAAGGAGGAGCTGGAGTAAGTACCCAGTGAGCTTGGGGCATCTGCAATCCTCTAGGTGGAACAAAAATATGAAGTAACCAGTACTCCCCCAGAGTTCATGTCTCTAGCTGCATATGTATCAGAAGATGGCCTGGTAGGACATCAGTGGAAAGAGAGGCCCATTGAGCATGCAGACCTTATATGCCTCAGTACAGAGGAATGCCAGGGCCAAAAGGTAGGAGTGGGTGGATGGGTGTGTAGGTGTGGGAGGGTGTGGGGGGTTTTTGGGATAGCATTGGAAATGTAAATGAAATAAATATATAATAATAATATTAATAAAAATGTCAATCTAAGAGTACATAAGGAGGGACCCATGGCTACAGCCACATATGAAGCAGAGGATGGTCTAGTTGGACACGAATAAGAGGCTCCTGGTCCTGAGAAGGCTCCATTCCCCAGTGTAGGGGAATGCCAGGACAGGGAAGTATTATTTGTGTGTTGGTGAGTAGAGAGAGGATGGATGGGATAGGGGATATTTGGAGGGGAAACCAGGAAAGGGAATAACATTTGAAATTTAATTAAAGAATATATCTAATAAAATGAAATATAATAAAATAAAATAATACTAGGGAACAATAACTTCATGGTAGAAAAAAAATTAAAGAAATCAAAGCACACAGAGGAATGCAGAAGAGCACTGCTCCCAAAGACAGCCCTGTCCTTATGATACTATAGCACATTGTTTCACAAAATGGATTTGATCATGTCCTCAGATAGGGCATTTGACTATACTATGTAGGTTATCCCCATATGATCAGAAGAAACAAATGGAAGCAAGAAGAGCAGAGTCAGAAGCAGATCTTAGACTGATGCCAAGGCAAGGCTGGGAGGCACAGCATGCTTTTGGTCTTCAAGGTTCCAGAGTGTTGTTCTCCACCTTCCTGATGCTGCAGTTCCTACAAATATATATTATCTTATGCTGTGGGGAGTCCCAACAATAAAATTATTTTTTACTACTTCATAACTGTAATTTCCTAGTGTTAGGAATCGTGACATAATTATCTGACATACAGATAGTCTTAGACAACTCCTGTGAAAGTGTCACAAGGACTTGCAACCTATAGGTTGCCAACAACAGTTCCAGGCATGAGTAAAACTAGCTAACCCCTTGAGTTTTACACTTTCTGCCTTCTGGAATTGTACTAGAATAGATACGCTCTGTTTTAGTTGTCTAAGGATGTGATCATTTGTAACACTAACTGGAAACACACATACCAAAGTGGATAAGGGAGTCCAATATTCCTGTCCTGGAATCTTGGCAGGTGTTAGAGTCAGCTCTAATCAAATGGATGAGAAAGGATGCTGGATGATTCCCTACTCAAATTCTTTGGAGACAACAGGGAGTCTGTTTGTTTCCATGGAGAATGGGGGAGGAATTGTACTCCATTATAAAGATCCTTACATTCCCTAATTTTATGCCTGCTGGCCTATTGGAGTGTACTTTGTACTTTTGTTTGCTACATGTTGTGTTCTGTGTTCATGATTATTAACTCTATGGTTCTTACCATACTTTCAAAATGAAATTCTTCCGAGTTTGATATCTTTCATATTTGTCCTTTGTATACTATTTGATTCTTTTAAAAAATCAGTTTATAGATCTTTTGTACCAACATCTATCTTTTGGGAAAATACTTTTTATTGAAAATACATCTTTTCATTCAATTCAGAGATAAGTAAATAACATTTTCCAAACTGTTGTAAAGGGGCCCTAGGGACTTAAGGAGATCTGTCTACTTCCTTTCCATAAAGGTGAACAAGGCGTCATCATCTCACCCTGTGTGTGAAAGTCAATTATGGTTCAAAATTGCCACTTTTGAAGTCTTTAGCAAACTAAAGAACTCCTTAATTATACCTTAAATTCTGGAGAAACAAAAAAGTAGGGGGTTTTGCTGGTTCACTTACAGGTGGAAAGAAAGGTTAAAAATATTACATCTTCCCCACCAGAAGTTTCTGTTGGAGGGCTCCTTTAAAAAAAATAAAAATAACAAATGCTTAAGAAAATTTTAGAGACAAACACAAATTTGTTGAAAATATTAAAAGATTTTTCCGGAGGCCCCTGTGTCTGCCCTTCATATTTCCAGGAGGAAAACTCCATCAGAGAATTAGAAAGGCTGAATCTGACCTTTTGTTGACCCCACTAGCTCAGTTCTCTTCAGTGGACATTCACAAGGTCATTTTAGCTGTAGAAGACTCTTGTGAAATGAGTGATTCCTGAAGGTATGCAGGCTCACTTTTTGCTTCAAAAGACAAAAGAACCTGAGGAAGCCACATGGAACTCAGTCCAAGCCCACTGTATGAGAGCCAGTCACCTACAAGTAAGTGCAAAGCAGAGATCTGGATGGTTGATGGCAGGGAAAGGAACTTCTTTCTATCCTCAGGTGGTAGATAATTATCAGGAGAGGATCAGTGATATTTACTGCTGTACCCCAGTCTCTGAGCAGGCTCAGATTCAGCACAGGATAGCTGTTAAGTCTGTGTGACTATTGGGCCAGACCCTTCTTAGCTCCAAGACCCTTTACTGATGGCAAAGGGGAGAGATTTCTGGAGCAGTCTTCAAAACCTAATTATTTAATGACTTTGCCTCGGGGTAAGCTGAGGCCAGCCAGTATATGGCCGATCTGAGGAGCTCTGATGTTCCAGAGCAGAACGTGACACAAGGGACCAGTCAGGTCTAGGAGGAAAGGAACTAGTTTTTAGCGCCCCACCTCCCACTCCCAGTAGCATCAGTTCCTGAGGTGCCTGAGACACGAGAGTCCCTGTTAGACCTGAAATTGGGAAGAAGGCCGCGAAGCTGACTGTTCCTGCATCATCATTATCTTTGCTGAAGACTGAGTGGCTACTGGATGGTTGACAACAGGGAGATGAGGTTGCTTCTGGGAATTGGGAAGGAGACAAGAGTCGGGCCGGTGATGTGTGGAGTGGAGTTTAGCATGTGGGGTCGTTTATTACTCAGAGAAGGGGCCTTGCAAGCAGACAGACAGTACTGTGGCATTAAGGATAAAGCAAACTTTGACCTCAATGGAGCCTGTGACTTTACTAACTTTAGGATGCAAATTGCACGGTTTGGTAAGTTGAGGTCGCCTGGTAAACAGATGTTCCCTGGTAGGAAATACTTACACGCTGACCTCTCTCTCTGGAACCCACCATAACAAGGAAAGAACAAACTGTCTTAGGTAAAGTTGTACTCTGATGACAACCAGCACAAGGCTCGCCCTTGACAGTATGGACACACAAGAGAACTAAAATGAAAGCAAATGGCTTGATTGGGAACACGGAGGGGGCATGACCTGGGTGCGAGTTAGCCAAGCTGACTAACCTCATAACGATGGGCCAGTTACTTGGTGACTGTGTTTTAGATTGCCTCAGATCCTAGGCGGGAAGGATCTTGATTGTTCCCTCTTAACAATCTTATGATTTATATTTCTGTCCAGATCTTTTTTTCATATTTTTATTGATTATTGGTAATTTCATGTCATGAACCCCAAGCAAAGTCTCTTCCTAGTACTCCTAGGTCTGCCCCCACCCATCTGCCCTACCCCCTCCAAAAAAAAAAAAAGATAAAAAATACAAGTCCAGTTTGCATTGCTTATGCACTTTCACACTGGAGCAAGGTCAATCTCTCAGTGACCAGACAAAAGGACTCAGTTCCATCCAGTATAATGAAAATTTTATTTCTTCATAGATGCATAAAACTCTATAGTTTATACATTTGGTGTGCATGTATAAATAGTGAAGAAAATTATATATAAATCCACTGGTGTGCCTTCTTCATATGGTAGTTCTAACAGCTTTAATTTAAATATTATTACCTTTTAGTTACTTTTTAAAATATTTAACTTCCAAAGAGCAATTTCTATAGCTAATGTGCTAGTTTGGTTTCCTTTGGTTGTCTTTTTCCCTTTCTTCCTTTCATCCTTGAGGCAGGGTTTCTCTGAGAAGTACTGGCTGTCCAGAACTTTCTCTTCAGGACAGGCTGTCATGGAACTCACAGAGAGTAAAAGGCCTCTGCTTCCCTAGTAGGAGTTTAAAGGCATGCACCACCACAGCCCAGAAGTAGTTAGGTTTTTATCCAGCAATATATAATGTTTTTCCCCACATACTCACCAGTATTTATTGCTGTTTGTTTGATAGTAATTGTTCTGACTGCTGTTAGATCTCAATTTAGCTTTAATTTGTCTTCCTCTGATAGCTAAAGATGTTGAATGTTTAACATGTATTTATTGGTGACTTGTATGTTCTGTTTTGAGTATTATCTATTAACTCATTAACCCATCCAGTGATGAGATAATTTTCCTTAAGTTTTGAGGTTCTTTATAGATTTGTCCAGATTAATATTTTTACAAATGTGGTTGGCAAAGTTATTATTTTTATTTTTTAACTTTTTCCTGTCCTGTAGGCTCCCTCTTCATTCTCCTTTGCCACTTGCTTCCTTTGGAGACTGGAATCTTTTACTGCCATGTAATGACATTTGTCAATTCTTGTACTATTTTTTGAGCTATATGTGACTAATTTAAATTCCCTCAGACCTTAGACAGAAAAGTACTAAGCTTACTTCGTTTAACCTTACCTCCCTCCCCATCTAGTTTACTAAATTTTTTATTCATTATTGCTGAATAAACATAAAATAAGTTGCTACTTGGGTTCCTTTTCAGAAACTCCTAGATTGTGCTTAAAGTGGGATATTGTAATTTTATTTTCCTTTAGCAGTTTGGGTTTCAAGTGTCATCTTTTTTTTTTTTTTTTTTTTTTTTTTTTTTTTTGTTTTGTTTTGCGAGAAAGGGTTTCTCTGTGTAGCCCTGGCTGTCCTGGCACTCACTTTGTAGACCAGGCTGGCCTCGAACTCAGAAATCCGCCTGCCTCTGCCTCCCGAGTGCTGGGATTAAAGGCGTGCGCCACCACGCCCGGCTCAAGTGTCATCTTAAGATCATGGGTCCAGCCAGGCTTGGTGGCTCATGCCTTTAATCCCAGTACTTTGGAGGCAGAGACAGGCAGATTTCTGAGTTCCAGGCAAGCCTGATCTACAAAGTAAGTTCCAGGCCAGCCAAGGCTACACAGAGAAATCCTTTCTCGAAAAAACAAAAATCAATCAAACAAACAAACAAACAAACAAACAAAAATATGATGGATCCATTTTGAACACTTTTGGACAGAGTGAGGGACACAGTTTTAGTTTTGTTCTTTGACATATAAACACTCAATTTTTTGCCAGCGCCATTTATTTTTCCTCTTTAGTTTGTTTACTTTTTGTTTTGGGGTTTTGGGGACAGGCTATGTAGTGAAGAATGATCTTGAATCCCTTTTTTTTTCTTACCTCTACATCCCAAAGTACTGGGATTATCCACAGAATAATCTTGAATCCCTTTTTTTCTTGCCTCTACCTCCCAAAGTACTGGGATTATCCACATCAACATTTCTGGTTTTATTACCATTTCTTGAAGATGGTTCATCAATGAATATTTTTAACAGCAATGTTAAAACAAAATGGCTGTAGCTGTGGGTTCACCTCTGCATCCTTTATTTTGTTCATGGATTTTCCTTATTGTGTCAGCATGTGACTGTTACTATAGCTCTTTACTGGATTTGTTGTAGTTGTTGTGGTTGTTTTTTTCTTTGTGGAGACAGGGTTTCTCTGTGTAGCCTTGATTGTCCTGGAAATCACTCTGTAGACCAGGCTGGCCTTGGACTAAGAAATCCACTGGTATCTAACATCCAAGTGCCAGGATTGAAGACATGCACCACCCCTGCCTATCATATTAGTGGAAATATAAATTGAGTATTGTGATCCATCTATGCATTTTCCTTCTGTTTATGATTGCTTTGGAAAATCAGAGATGTTTTGTATTTAAATATGAATTTTTATTTTTTCTTTTTTTAGTTCTGTGAAGAATGGCATTTGAATTTTTGATGAGGATTATATTAACCTTGCAGACACTTTCTGGCAGAAATGCCATTTTCACAATCTTAATCTTCTAATCTAAGTAGTGGGAAATGTTCCCATTTTCATGTGTTTGGTTTCTTTTTACAATGTTTTTCAGTTTTCATCACCTTGGATAGATTTATTCTTAGGTATTTTATTTTTAAGACTGTATGGTTTGGTATTCACAATGCAGTCCAGGTTGGCTTCCAAGTCACAGCAGTTTTCCATGTATTAGTTTTTGAATGCTGCAATTATCACAGCACAATACCCCAAACCCAGGTCTTCCTTTAACTTTAAGAATCTGGAATGAATGGAGTTCTCCCCTCCTGATTAACTTGTCCTTTATCATAATATATTTTTATATTATAATTATATTTTTAATTATATTATTGGTATAGAAAAAACACTAGTTCTTATATCCTGACTATACATTATTTTGTTGAATTTATACATCTGATCTAAGAGCTTTCTAGAAGGTCTCTAGGGGTTTTTCATGTCAGATTATGCTATTTATTATTAAATTATGTGACTTCAAATTTCTCTATTTGAATCACTTTTATTATTTTTTTTCCTTGTTCTCTAGGCAAGATTCTAATCAATGTATTAAATACTACTGGAAAGAGTACATGGCTTTGTTTCTTGATTTTAGAAGGAATGTTTTCAATTTTCCACAGTTTATTGTAATTGTCTATAGGTTAATTACATATAGCCTGTAAGGAAATTTTATATAGTTTATTATGTTACACTTACATATTATAATTACATTATCAATCACTAAATTAATTATATTATTACTATATTTAAACAACATGTAATCATATTATCAGTAAATTATTAAATAAATATTATTATATAAATGTGTAATATATAAATATATTGTAATTTATATGATTTAATATAATTGGCTATAGGTTTGTTACATATATCCTAAATGGACATTTTTTATATGTTTTATTTTAACATAATCATATATTATAATTATATTATTACTATATCATATTACTATAATGTTACTATAATATATTATAACCACACATTATTATTGTATGATCAATTAATTATTAAGAATATATTATTAATATATTAATATATTGTGATTTATATGATTTATGATTATTGACTATAGGTTTGTTACATATACCCTAATGGAGATTTTTATATGGTTTATCATATTTCTCTATTATAATTATACTATTAATGTCATTAATATAATATATTCTAATAATATTATTATAACATTATAATACTATTATTCATAAATTATAATTATGTAATCAGTACATATTATAAATTTTATAATATAAATATATAAATATATAATATATACATATAATACAATTTATATTAATTATTATTGTTGGCTATCGTTTTCCTATATATAGCCTACATAGAGATTTTTATATGGTTTACCATAACATATTCCTATATTATAAGTATGTTGTTAATTATATTGTTAATATAATAATATATTCTCAGTCAATTATTAATTAACCATTATTAATATATTAATATAATAAAAAATTATATATTATAATTTATATGATTGATTATAATTGGCTCTATGTTTGCTGAATATAGCCTATATGGAGTTGTTTATACGGAAATCTCTTTTTTCTATCCATATTTTTTTCCAGAGTTCGTACCAAGAATGGATGTTGAACTTCGAAATGTCCTTTACCTCAGCTATTGAGATAATCATGTGATTTCTGTCCCTGTTATATTTGCTCTAGAAGTATGTTGATTGGAATTTTTAAGTTAAAGTCAACTTGACCATGGGTAGGGTATTTTTAATGTGTTCTAAAATTTGATTATTAAATATTTTGTACATTATTTTTGCCTTTGTGTTTATCAGGAAAAATGGTCTAGTTTTTGTTGTATCCTCTGATTGTTGGAATCATAGTAATACCAGCTTTATAAAATGTATTTGGTAGTGCTTCTTTTTTTTTTCCTAGTTATTGGAAATAGTTTGAGAATTATTGCTCTTTTTTCCATAATGGTTTAAGATATTGATAGTGAATCAATCTGACCTTTGGCTTACACACATGCATTAAACCAAACACACACACTTTAAATCTCTCTCACACACACACACACACACACACACACACAAACCTTACACATATGAATGCACAAATTTATATTATATATATAAAATACAACATATATTCAATATATATCATTATATATTTGTTAACATATTTAATATTCAAAATGTATATAATATATAACATATTTTATATGCATATATATGGATGTGTGTGTATATGCATATATTTGAACACTCTTTTTGTTTAACATAAGCACTCATAGTTGCCAATGATCATCTTGTTTTTATGACTTAGATTCGAAACATAAGTACTTGCATTTTCATTTGGATCTTAGGGTTTTTACATTTTTTTCCAAATTTCTTTAAAACTTTGCAGATAATTCAAGTACATGTTCAATGCCAGTTTAATCGTATAGTATTTTGGGAGGAGTTGAGGAGCACTGTTGAAGTCTACATGGGAAGAGTTATCAGGAAGCTTTACCTTTGAGTTTTATCTTACAACAAGCTGCTGTATTTTTGTTTTTTCTATGAGACTGAATGAAAAAAAAAAAGATAAAAAAGAATTACAAGGAGGCTATGACTGCTCCTAATTAGTTGAGAGACCTAACAGAGACAGAAGGGTGTTAGTATTGAGCCCTGGCAGGCCTGGGGCTCACTATACATATCAGGCTAGTCTCCATGTCATGGAGACTTTCCTGCCTCTGCCCTCTAAGTGCTGAAATTATTCTGTCTTAGTACCATTTTACTGGTTATACTGTCAGTCTTTGTGGTTCCAATGTCTTATTCAAATTTTAAGGAAGACATTTATGCTCCATACAGTATTGTGTGGTTTCCCTGCCTTTGCTTGACCTCACTAACCCTGACCTAATCAGGAGACAGGGAACTAGGACCTTTCCACACTGACCCTTAAAACCCAGCTTTCTTAAGCTGTGTATACAAAAGGTGCCTCCTGAAGGTGACATATGGTCAATTGGATCTTCAAAAGGTAGATGTGGCTAAGGAATATGAAACTTGTATTGAAGCCAGTGTGAGGAAGAATGCAACTCCTTTGTATCTCTCAGCATTGGACACAGCAGTGAGTCTTAGACTCTCATGTCAGGGACAGAAAATTGAAAATTCCTGTGAATAGGGGAGGCAGGAGAAAGGATGTGCAATAGAGAGTGCCAGTTGGCATAACTGAAGCTTGGATATACACTTGAAGGATGGAGACCAGGTGGGTGGGACCTAGGAGCCAGGGACAGGTTGCAACCTGCCCGGGGAAGCATTGTTTGCTGTGTGTTATAATGAGAGGGCTCATAGGACTTGAAGTCAGGCAGTGTCATGGTAAAAACAATGGTGTGAATTATAATGAGCACTAGGTTTCAAATGTGTGTGGTAGGAGGTAAAAGCACTCACTGTGCAATCTTGTGTACCTAGTTCCATCCTAAAAAACCTTGGTAGTGGGAAGGAAATTCAGACTCCCAAAAGCCACCCTCTAGTCATCCCATGCACCACAACCCATTTGTACAGCCATATTCTCACATATTCCTCATACATACAATGTAATAATAATAATATTACTATTTTTATTATTAGTAGTAATAATAGTAATTTTTCTAATAATAGTAATTGTAATAATTATAATAATTAAATCCTTATTTTGGGGATACAAGATATGAGAAATAAGGGTTTGCAGCTTGGTATGAAATGTTCATGTTGACCACATAAGAGGAGAGTACCTATTAATGTGTGATCTAATTAATCATGTAGCCTTTGACCTAGGATCACAGGGAGGAGGGTTTCTGGCCACTAAAGAGCTGGGACAGAGCTTTCCAACAGATTTCTTGGCTTAGGGTCTCAGAAATATGGAGTCTAACACCTATCTTATAAATATTTAATAAGGTACTTATTTTAAAAACAACAAAATTACTAATCTGTTCTCCCAGAGCTTTGAGACACTTCACCCCAATTTTTCTTTGTAATGCTTTGCTTAGTCTTATGAAGTAAACCATGACTTTACTAAGTAAGCTTGTAGATGATTTCAGCATTGTATACATTTAAGTGTTTATATGTAAACATATATATGTTTCTCAAATTACATCATGGATATGTATCACATGCTCATCTCTTGGGTGATACCAACCCAGAGGGCTTCATTTGGAAGCCTAGATATCTAGATCAAGGAAAGTAGAATCTTCTAAGGGTTCCATAGAGGCTTTTCTTCTTCCATGTGCCTGGATACTATAATCCTTTCAGGCTCCTTGTAGATAGGCTCATAGTTGTTTCTGAGTCACCAATGCACAGGCTAGGTATCTCTTCACTTTTGCAAGAAAATGTTACAGAGGAAATGGGGTTGAGGTCATTTTCATGGCCAGTCTTTTAGAGAAGATGTCAAGAAAAGAAACTGCTTTAGGAAAGGGAACAGAAACAGGAAGGAAGGAAAAGAGTCACTGAGGGGGAGAGGGAAAAAGGGTACAAGGGCAGAAGTTGAAATCCAGCCAGAGAAAGAATCTCTCCAATGCCACAGTAGGCACAAGCCCTGAAAGCTGGGGAGACCAGTCTTTGAGCACTTTCAATGAATTCAGTGACTCTAAGATTTTTTTTTTTACCTCTACCCTCATCATACCAAATGGAAAGAATAATACTACTCTCTCTCTCCTAAGTTCCTGTGGAAGATAAGCACACAGATGTGTGAGGGATGTTTAGAATAGGCACTGTCTCCAGATATGGAGTGAACTGAGTATTGATTTCACAATAGGAACTCCTGAGATATTTTTTATGACATTCATCTCCTCATATAGTGTTTTTTTTTTTCCCTTCGAGAAAAACTTATGAAGGTTATAGCAAAGACAATGTGGTAGAGGTGGGCATGAGGTCATTCCACTTAGTGGGTGTGACAAGATCAAGAGAGGAAGGGTTGACTGCAAAGGTTACTAATGGACACTCAAAGCTGGAGGGCTTTCTCAGGGAAACTGTAGCTGTTCCCCTTTTGGGGACCTCCATTCATTTGGAAACACTTGGATACCATTATTGTGTGAGGAGTGGGATTAGATGCCTGCACCTCTTTTAAAGTTTTAATGTTTGTATCTTATAATTGTGTATGGATGTTTTATGTTCCTGTAAGCATGACTGACTATATACATACATGCATGCCTGGTATCTGGAGAGGATAGAAGGGTTTGTTGGATCCCCTTGAACTTGATTACAAATGGTTGTGGGCACCGTGTGGGTGTTGAGAATGAAACCTGGGCCCTATGTGAGAACAGACTGTACTCTTATCCTAAGAGGCAGTGTTCTAGTCATGTGTCTCTGCAGAAGGATAGGTGTTCCCAGCTGCAGTCCATGGGACTGCTCAGAACATGGCTACCTAATAGCAGAGAACATTCTGCAGGGATACTTGGGGATAGGAATAAAAGCTTCCATCTTCCACTAATTCCAAGTTCAGTAGCTACACAGGCCAGTGGCTAACCTACTATTACGTACAGTTTCAAGGAGTCTGCAAAAAGGGTTTGTGGGCATGCTTCGTATAACTTTTGACATCTCTGTGCAGAGTTGGATGTGTACACTTATGTTTTGGTGAAGAGACCTTGTCTGGCATCAGGTTCTGAAAGCTGAAAGGACAGGAACCATATACACGTTAGTTATCACTCCCGTGTCTCCTTTCTCACGGAGGCCTCCTCTCTGCTGCAGGTGGCATCCCTGTTGAAGGCCCAAGGAAACACCTGAGACCTGAGGCCCCAGGACCAAGAAAGAGCCGTCCAGTGGGAAAAATGGAAGCACCCGTTAACTCTGCCCCACAGGGATCCTCTACTCAGCCTTGGAAATATGGAAGCCTGTGAAGCCTTCCTCCAGCGCTTCAGGCAGTTCCAGTATGATGAAGCAGATGGGCCTCACGAGGCCTTCGGCAAACTCTGGGGACTTTGTTTCCAGTGGCTGAAGCCTCAGTCACACTCTGTGGAGCAGATCCTGACTCTGCTCCTGTTGGAGCATTTCCTGTTTATTTTGCCCAATACAAACACCAAGACCCAGAAGTTCAGCCTGGAAATTTGACAAAGATTTCTCACCCTGATAGAAGACCTCAAGAGAGATCACAAGAGGCCAGGATACAAGGTGAAGATTGGTTGTGGTTGTTTGTTCTCACTCCAAAAATGGAGGCAGGCAGCTGGGTCGGGATGAGCCATTCTGTCTCTGTGTCATTCCACAGCCCCTAGCCTTCCACAGAGCCCTTTAAACATTCTCTTCTGCTGGATTCAGCAATGAGGTCACAGAGTCTCCACAGTTCCTGACTCCATGCCCACTCTACAACACCCAAATGGCAATGCCTCATTTATTATCAGTAAATGAATTTCTTGAGCAGCATCAGTTACTACAATTATCACTGTAGTGACGAGATATGTATTGCTTGGATCTTTATGGAACAGTTTGAAAAGGCAATGCCAGATAGTCTAGAAAACATATAAAAGGAGGGAATGGGAACATAGTTTATTATAAAGTATTATTGCTTCTGTATAAATGTGCTTGGACATTGTTTTACCTGAAGACACTTCAAATTGTCTTCCATGAAATGGTTCCATGCCTATATCTCTGATTACTCACTGTGGTAGGACAGTTAGAAGTTAACATCAAATTTCCTGTGCTATATACTCTTTATGTTTATCATGTGTTATCCTTAAGTGGATAGATGCTTTTACCTCCCTGTAACTACTAACCAGCAGCAAAGCTATGAGCTTTGGTTAGGGTATTTAAGGACAACATATGTGATGCTCTCCCTCCTGTTAAGAATTCATAGAACATCTAAGTGACAGGAAAATATGTAACAGTATCTGGTTCTTCCTAGGTTTTCCTGATCTGCATGATGAATATAGGGGGCGGGGGTGTAGATGTCTGAATTTGTGAGAGCTTAGGAAGAGCTTTCCATCATGAGTGATACACATCACTGGCCCATTAAATTCCAATAGCAGTTCACATTAGCATACCCAAAAGGCCTCAGAAGGAAGGTAGTAGTGCTTTGTGCTCAGAACCACTTCTCAAAGCCTCTGTACAGGGAAGGCCTTGATGTACACTGGACAGTGTCTGTGGGAGAGCAGCCAGCTGAGATTCATGACTTCAGCATGGGACAGGTGCTGCTTTGCAGTTGCTTCAGCTTCAGGGCAGTTGACTGAATGGACAGGACTCTGCCAAAGGACTGTGCCTCCTGAAGGTAGCATGACTGAATGCTTTTGCTTTCTTCCTGTCTTCCTGATTTGTTGAAAATAGAAGATGTCATCTTCAAGGGTCTAGACATGTCATCACCTGTCTAGGATCCACATGCCTCCCCCGGCTCTTGAGTAATTGAAATGTGGCCATTTAGGTATAAATATGTTGTGAGTATGGAATGTATTTGACCCCACTGTCTCCTTTATGTGTGTTGGCTGTAGTGGTTACTGGAAAGGTAAAAGCTCCTCCCATTGCTCCTGGCCAATGATGTACTTCCTGTGAGGTAAAAGGAGCTGCATTTCAGTGGAATGATGGGTTCTGAAATTTTCTTCAGATCAACATGTGTGACATATTCCTGGAAGAACTGATGTAGATGAGTATGTTTGTCACACAATCCAAAACACCTGTGAGTCTACCCAAACTTCAGATAATAGAACCTGTCCAGGAAATCTCTGAGATCCCAGCACAAGGGCCACTGCAAAGCAGTTTCCATGATCCTGGCCAAAGCCAGACCTTTCTGACTATTGGTAAGGCAATCTCCTTCCCCTTCTGCTCTTTACTTCTGTTTGAAAGCTCGTGTTCTATGATAGAGTTGGGACAAGTTGGCATTATCAGTTCTCTAAACATAATAGACATGGTCAAATTTCCTCCCAAGTTACCTTCAAGCCTGTATTCTCCAGTCATAAATTATGCTGTGCTAGTTTTTGCTTCCCTCAGCAACTACTTTAGTTCTCCACAAACAGTTGGATGTCAGCCTTGTGACAAGAGATCTGGCTGTCCCCACTCCCTTGGTAGGCAGACAGAAGGAGGCAGTGTGACAATCCATGGAAAGATATTCAATAACTACGAAGTTCTCTCAGCATCAAGTGATGGTGTTTCATTCAATGTGAAGGAGTAGAGGGTATGAACAGAATGCAAGGTTAGCATTGGTTAGTGGCTTTAGCTAGCATGGGCTGTGAGCAGAGAATCTGAACAGAAAAATGGAGGAGGATTTTAGGAATAGGACTCTGTTTACCCAGGATGTGGAGGTTATTTGTACATGTCACACGTTGTTGAATGTCACTGAAAATGATATTACTTTGTTTATTAAGAATTTTAATTTTTTTTCTTGATTTTCCGTTCTTATTAGGGTTTAGTTAATTTTTTTTAATGTTATACTGTTTTATTTGATTGTGTGTGTGTTGTGTGTGTGTTTTTAAGTATATGCTTAAAATTTTTAGGGTTATATTTTGGGGGTCTAAGAGTTTTAGTGTTTCCAGGCAGTGGTGATCCATGCCTTCAGTCTCAGTCTTGGTAGGCAGAGGCAGGTGTATTTCTTAATTGAAGGCCAGCATAGTGTACAGAGTGATTTCCAGGACCTCCAGGGTATACACAGTGAAAAGTAGTCTCCAAAATCCCATGGAAGAAAGAAAGAAAGAAAGAAAGAAAGAAAGAAAGAAAGAAAGAAAGAAAGAAAGAAAGAAAGGAGGAAGGAAGGAAAAAAGGAAGGAAGGAAGGAAGGAAGGAAGGAAGGAAGGAAGGAAGGATGGAAGGGAGGATGGAAGGGAGGAAGCAGGGAGAGTGAGAGAGAGGGATGGAGAGAGGGAGGGAGAGAGGGAGGGAGGAAGAAAGGAAGGAAGAAAGAAAGAAAAAAAGGAAGGGAGAGAGAAAGAGAGAGAGAGAAAGAAAAAAAGAAAGAAAGAAAGAAAGAAAGAAAGAAAGAAAGAAAGAAAGAAAGAAAGAAAGAAAGAAAGAAAGAAAGAAAGAAAGAAAGAGATAAATACAGTAAGTAAGAAATTTACTGTATGGAAATTTTTGGGTTCATTTATATAATTTTTTTATGAATATTAGGTTTTTTTTAAAAAAGCGTTTTTAGGGCGTTTGGGCGAGTGTTTTATAGTTTTTATTTTTGGATTTTTGGATTTTTTCAATTTTACTGTATATTTAGTGTCTTAAATATTTTAGATTTTTTTTCTTGGCTTTATGGTTATATTTTAGGGTATTCTATTGTGTGTGTGTGTGTGTGTGTGTGTCTGTTCTTGAGTATTTTTCAAAAAACTTTGATTTTATTTTTTAGTTTAAGTATTTAGGGTTGCCAGTCTGTAGTGACCCATACCTTTTATCCCAGCACTTTAGAGGCATGGGTCTTGGATTTCTGAGTTTATGGTCAGACTAATCTGCAGGGTGAGTACCAGGATAGCCAGGAAAACATAAAGAAATCTTGTCTCCAAATCTCAAAAAAAAAAAAAAGGGGGTGGGGCTATTAGAGTCATTTTTAGATTCTTGAATATATAGAGACAGAGAGACTGAGAGAGCAAGAGAGGAGAGAGAGAGAGGAGAGAAAGGAGGGAGAGGAAGGGATGAAGGAAGGAAGCAAGGAAGGGAAGAAGGAAGGCAAGAAGAAAGGCAGGCAGGCGGATAGACTGACAGGTCAAAAAAGACAGACACAGAGAGAGAGAGAGAGAGAGAGAGAGAGAGAGAGAGAGAGAGAGAGAGAGAGAAAGGGAGAAAGAAAGAGACATGGAGAGAAAGAAAGAAAAAGAGAAAAAGAAAGAAAAACAGATAGAATGTCAGAATTTATTAAATAAATGAATGAATGAATGAATGAATAAATAAATAAATAAATAAAAAATAAATAAATAAGTAAACAAATGTTTTAGGGATTTTCGACTTCTTACATATTCTTTTTAGATTTCTAGATTATTTTGAAGTTTTGGAGTGTTTTTAAAGAGTGATTTAGAGTTTTTGTTTTGTTTTGTTTTGTATTGTTTTGTTTTCAGGCATACAGTGTATTTTTATAGTTTTTTTTTTCTTTGTTGAAATGATTTTAGCGTGTTTTTGTGTTTGGGATTTAATTTAGCCTTCATTTGAATTCAGTTTTTTAACATTTTACAGTATTTCTTACGGATTGTTTTTTGGTTGTGGTTGTTGTTTTTGCTTTTTACTAAAAAAACATTAGGGTTTTATATTTGGTGTTTTATTGTTTTGGTTTGCCAGGCATTGTTGGCCCCTGCCTTTAATCCCAGCAATTGGCAGCCATTTGAAGGCTTTTGTTGTTGTTGTTGTTGTTGTTGTTGTTGTTATGTTTTTTGTTTTTTTGTTTTTTGTTTTTTGTTTTTTGGGTTTTTTTGTTTGTTTGTTTTGTTTTGTTTTGTTTTATTTTGTTTACATAGGATCTACATGGTTTCCACAGAGTGATACAAGACAGCCAGAAATACACAGGAAAACACAATCTTCAAAACTCGAGAGAGAGAGAGAGAGAGAGAGAGAGAGAGAGAGAGAGAGAGAGAGAGAGAGAGAGAGAGAGAGAGAGAGAGAGAGAGAGAGAGAAGAGAGAGAGAGGAAGGAAGGAAGGAAGGAAGGAAGGAAGGAAGGAAGGAAGGAAGGAAGGAAGGAAGGAAGGATGGATGGATGTCCCTGGCCATGTATCACCAAATAGCAGGATCCAGTCACCACACTGTGCAGAAGAGGAAAATCTAGTTTACCTTGGGTAGAGGGAGAACAGAATGGCAGTGCATCATTTGATTCCATCTCTTCTTGCCAGTTTCCAAATATCGTATATACTATTGGAAGGAATACAAGATCAACATGCCCTTACAACAGGGTGAGTTGTTGTATGAACTCTAAGTATCCCTCATTGTTGTATTGGTCTGTAGATATCCATAAATAGAGAAAAGAAAACAGCTGTTCTGACAACAAACTCTAGGAAGATTACATGCAGGTTAGTTTTAGATTTCTATTTTCTGCCCACTCTCCTCCACCCAGAAAGATGTGAGGTCCCACTGTGAGGTTGCAGTTGTGCTTGCCTGGCAATCTTGGTCACAGAGAATGGCACTAAAGTATTATGGCTTTAAATTCAAGTTTGAGGTGGCCTTGGAATGACAAGATGCTCTTGGGAATCCCATAGCTGGAAGCTATATAGGAAAGCCCATGTCTCCAAATCAGACTTTGGGAACTTAGCCTTCCACTCCAGGACCTTTGGGGTCAACCCAAATCACTGTGGTGGTCTCAGAGTCTTTGTCATCTGATCAGAAGTCTCTGGGAATTTCTTTATCTTCACCAGGAACTCTAGGCTCTTCATCTTCCTTAGAGGCTTTTGGACATACCCTTTTTTCTTTTTTTTTTTTTCTTTATTCAGCATAATTCTTGTTTATTCTCTTTTTTAATATATTTTAATACATATTTTCCTCAATTACATTTCCAATGCTATCCCAAAAGTCCCCTATACCCTTCCCCCTCTCCCCCATTTCCCTACCAACCCATTCCCATTTTTTTTTTTTTGGCCCCTGTACTTGGGCATATAACGTTTGTGTGTCCAGTGTTCCTCTCTTTCCAGTGATGGACAACTAGGACATCTTTTGATACATATGCAGCTAGACTCAAGAACTCCGGGGTACTGGTTAGTTCATAATGTTGTTGCACCTACAGGGTTGCAGATCTCATTAGCTCCTTGGGTACTTTCTCTAGCTCCTCTATTGGGGGCCCCGTGCTCCATCCAATAGCTAACTGTGAACATCCACTTCTGTGTTTGCTAGGCCCCGGCATAGTCTCACAAGTTACAGCTATATCAGGGTCTTTCAGCAAAATTTTGCAAGTGTATGCGATGGTGTCATCGTCTGAAGGCTAATTATGAGATGGATCCCTGGATATGGCAGTCTCTAGATGGTCCAATCTTTTGTCTCAGATCCAAACTTTATCTCTGTAACTCCTTCCATGGGGGTTTTGCTCCCAATTCTATGAAGGGGCAAAGTGTCTACACTTTGATCTTCATTCTTCAGTTTCATGTATTTTACAAATTGTCTCTTGTATCTTGGGTATGCTAAGTTTCTGGGCTAATATCCACTTATCAGTGAGTTCATATCATTTGAGTTCATTTGTGATTATGTTACCTCACTCAGGATGAGTTGAGCCCTCCAGGTTCAACCATTTTCCTAGGAATTTCATAAATTCATTCGTTTTAATAGCTGAGTAGTACTCCATTGTGTAAATATATCACATTTTCTGTATCTATTCCTGTTTTGAGGGGCATCTGTTTTCATTCCAGCTTCTGGCTATTTTAAATAAGGCTGCTATGAACATAATGGAGCATCTGTCCTTCTTACTGGTTTGGACATCTTCTGGATGTATGCCCAGGAGGTATTGCAGGATCCTCCGGTAATACTATGGTCAATTTTCTGAGAAACCTCCAGACAGATTTCCAGAGTGGTTGTAAAGCTTGCAATCCCACCAACAATGAAGGAGTGTTCCTCTTTCTCCACATCCTCGCCCGCATCTGCTGTCGCCTGAATTTTTGATCTTAGCCATTCTGACTCGTTTGAGATGGAATCTAAGGGTTGTTTTGATTTGCGTTTCTCTGATGATTAAGGATGTTGAACATTTTTTCAGGTGTGTACTGGCTAGTTTTGTGTCAGCTTCACACAGCTGGAGTTATCACAGAGAAAGGAGCTTCAGTTGGGAAATGCCTCCATGAGATACAACTGTAAGGCATTTTCTCAATTAGTGATCAAGGAGGGAGGCGCCTTGTGGGTGGTGTCATCTCTGTGCTGGTAGTCTTGGTTCTATAAGAGAGCAGGCTGAGCAAGCCAGGGAAAGCAAGCCAGTAAAAGAACATCCCTCCATGGCCTCTGCTCAGCTCCTGCTTCCTGACCTGCTTGAGAACCTGTCCTGATTTCCTTTGGTGATGAACAGCATCATGGAAGTGTAAGCCGAATAAACCCTTTCCTCCCCCAACTGGCTTCTTGGTCATGATGCTTGTGCAGGAATAGAAACCCTGACTAAGACAAGGTGCTTCTCTGACATTCAGTATTCCTCAGGTGAGAATTATTTGTTTAGCTCTGAGCCCCATTTTTTAATGGGGTTATTTGATTTTCTGGAGTCCACCTTCTTGAGTTCTTTATATATATTGGATATTAGTCCCTTATCTGATTTATGATAGGTATAGATTCTTTCTCAATTTGTTGGTGGCCTTTTTGTCTTATTGACAGTGTCTTTTGCATTGCAGAAGCTTTGCAGTTTCATGAGGTCCCTTTTGTCAATTCTCAATTTTACAGCACAAGCCATTGCTGTTCTATTCAGGAATTTTTCCCCTGTGCCCATATCTTCGAGGCTTTTACCCACTTTCTCCTCTATAAGTTTCACTGTCTCTGGTTTTATGTGGAGTTCCTTGATCCACTTAGATTTGACCTTAGTACAAGGAGATAAGAATGGATATATTCACATTCTTCTACATGATAACCACCAGTTGTGCCAGCACCATTTGTTGAAAATGTTGTCTTTCTTTCACTGGATGGTTTTAGCTCTCTTGTCGAAGATCAAATGACCATAGGTGTGTGGGTTCATTTCTGGGTCTTCAATTCTGTTCCATTATTCTACTTGTATGTCACTATACCAGTACCATGCAGTTATTATCACAATTTCTCTGTAGTACAGCATTAGGTCAGGAATGGTGATCCAACCAGAGGTTCTTTTATCCTTAAGAAGAGTTTTTGCTATCCTAGGTTTTTTGTTATTCCAGATGAATTTGCAGATTGCTCTTTGTAATTCGTTGAAGAATTGAGATGGCATTTTGATGGGGATTGCATTGAATCTGTAGAATGCTTTTGGCAAGATAGCCATCTTTACAATGTTGATCCTGCCAATCCATGAGCATGGGAGATTTTTCCATCTTCTGATATCTTCTTTAATTTCTTTCTTCAGAGACTTGAAGTTCTTATCATAGAGATCTTTCACTTCCTTAGTTAGAGTCACGCCAAGGTATTTTATATTATTTGTGAATATTGAGAAGGGTGATTTTTCCCTAATTTCTCTCTCAGCCTGTTTATCCTTTGTGTAGAGAAAGGCCATTGACTTGTTTGAGTTAATTTTATATCCAGCTACTTCACCGAAGCTGTTTATCAGGTTTAGGGGTTCTCTGGTGGAATTTTTAGGGTCACTTATATATACTATCATATCATCCGCAAAAACTGATATTTTGACTTCATCTTTTCCAATTTGTATCCCCTTGATCTCCTTTTGTTGTCTAATTACTCTGGCTAGGACTTCAAGTACAATGTTGAATAGGTAGGGAGAGAGTAGACAGCCTTGTTAAGTCCATGATTTTAGTGGGATTGCTTAAAGCTTCTCATCATTTACTTTGATGTTGGCTTCGGGTTTCCTGTAGATTGCTTTTATCATGTTTAGGTATGGGCCTTGAATTAATGATCTTTCCCAGATTTTTTATCATAAATGGGTGTTAGATTTTGTCAAATGCTTTCTCCGCATCTAACGAGATGATCATGTCGTTTTTGTCTTTGAGTTTGTTTATATACCGGATTACATTTATGGATTTCCGTATATTAAACCATCCCTGCATCCATGGAATAAAACCTCCTTGGTCAGTATGCATGATTGCTTTAATGTGTTCGTGGATTCGTTTAGCGAGAATTTTATTGAGTATTTGTGCATCGATATTCATAAGGGAAATTGGTCTGAAGTTCTCTATCTTTGTTCAATCTTTTTGTGGTTTAGGAATCAGAGTAATTGTGGCTTCATTGAATGAGTTGGGTAGCATACCTTCTACTTCTATTTTGTGGAACAGTTTGTGCAGAAGTGAAATTAGATCTTTGCAGGTGTGATAGAACTCTGCACTATACCCATCTGCTCCTGGGCTTTTTTTGGCTAGGTGACTATTAATGACTGATACTATTTCTTTAGGGGATATGGGAATGTTTAGATCCTTAACTTGATCTGGTATCTGTCTAGAAATTTGTCCATTTCAGCCGGGCATGGTGGCACACGCCTTTGATCCCAGCACTTGGGAGGCAGAGGCAGGCCGATTTCTGAGTTCAAGGCCAGCCTGGTCTACAAAGTGAGTTCCAGGACTGCCAGGACTATACAGAGAAACCCTGTCTCGAAAAACAATAAATAAATAAATAAATAAATAAATAAATAAATAAATAAATAAATAAATAAATAAACAAATAAATAAAAATAAAAGAAATTTGTCCATTTCGTTAAGGTTTTCCCGTTTTTTTTAGTGTATCCTTTTGTAGAAGGATCTGATAGTGTTTGGATTTCTTCAGGATATTTTGATTATCTTCCTTTGCATTTCTGATTTTGTTATTAGGATGCTGTCCCTGTGCCCTATAGTGAGTCTGGCTAAGGGTTTATCAATCTTGTTGATTTTCTCAAAGGACCAACTCTTCGTTTGGTTAATTCTTTTAATAGTTCTTCTTGTTTCCAGTTGGTTGATTTTGCCCCTGAGTTTGATTATTTCCAGCTGTCTAATCCTCTTGGGTGAATTTGCTTCCTTTTGTTCTAGAGCCTTTAGATGTTTTGTCATGCTGCTAGTGTGTGCTCTCTCTAGGTTTTTTTTTTGTTTGTTTTTTTTTTTTTGGAGGCACTCAGAGCTATGAGTTTCCCTCTTTGAAATGCTTTCTTTGTGTCCCATAGGTTTGGGTATGTTGTGGCTTAATTTTCATTAAACACTAAAAAGTCTTTAATTTCTTTCTTTATTATCCCTTGACCAAGGTATCATTGAGAAGAGTGTTGTTCAGTTTCCTCGTGAATGTTGGCTCTCTATTATTTATGTTGTTATTGAAGATCAGCCTTAGTCCATGGTGATCTGATAAGATGCATGGGACAATTTCAATATTTTTATATCTGTTGAGGCCTGTTTTGTGACCAATTATATGGTCAGTTTTGGAGAAGGTCCCATGAGGTGCTGAGAAGAAGGTATATCCTTTTGTTTTAGGATAAAATGTTCTGTAGATATCTGTTAGGTCCATTTGTTTCATAACTTCTCTTAGTTTCACTGTGTCTCTGTTTAGTTTCTGTTTTCACGATCTGTCCATTGATGAAAGTGGTGTGTTGAAGTCTCCCACTATTATTGTGTGAGGTGCAATGTGTGCTTTGAGCTTTACTAAAGCATCTTTAATGAATGCGGCTGTCCTTGCATTTGGAGCATAGATAATCAGAATTGAGTGTTTCTCTTGGAGGAGTTTACCTTTGATGAGTATGAAGTTTCCGTCCTTGTCTTTTTTGATAACTTTGGGTTGGAAGTCGATTTTATTCGATATTAGAATGGCTACTCCAGCTTTTTCTTCAGACCATTTGCTTGGAAAATTGTTTTCCAGCCTTTCATTCTGAAGTAGTGTCTGCCTTTTTCCGTGAATTGTGTTTCCTATAAGCAGCAATATGTTGGATTCTGTTGGGGCAGCCAGTATATTAGTCTATGTGTTTTTATTGGGGAATTGAGTACATTGATGTTAAGAGAAATTACATAAAATTAATTGTTGCTTCCTGTTATTTTTGTTGTTTAAAGTTAGGATTCTGTTCCTGCAGCTGTCTTCTTTTACGTTCGTTGAAGGATTACTTTCTTGCTTTTGTTGGTATTAGTTTCCGTTCTTATATTGGTGTTTTCCCTTTATTATACTTTGAAGCACTGGATTCATTGAAAGATGTTTTGTGAAATAGGTTTTATCATAGAATACTTTGGTTTTTCCATCTACAGTAATTGAGAGTTTTGCTAGGTATAGTATCCTGGGCTGGCATTTGTTTCCTCTTAGGGTCTGCATGACATCTGTCCAGAATCTTCTGGCTTTCATAGTCTCTGATGAGAAGAATGTTGTAATTCTAATAGGCCTGCCTTTATATGTTACTTGACCTTTTCCCCTTATTGCTTTTAATATTCTATCTTTATTTAGTGCATTTGTTATTCTGATTATTATGTCGGGAGTAATTTCTTTTCCGGTCCACTCTATTTGGAGTTCTGTAGGCTTCTTGTATGTTCATGGGCATGTCATTTTTTAGGTTTGGGAAGTTTTCTTTTATAATTTTGTTGAAAATATTTGCTGGACTTTAAGTTGAAAATATTTATTTTCATCAACTCCTATTATCTGTAGGTTTGGTCTTCTCATTGTGTCCTGGATCTCCTGGATGTTTTGAGTTAGGATCCTTTTGCGTTTTGTATTTTCTTTCTTTCTTTTTTTTTTTTTTTTTTTTTTTACCTGTCCTGAGATTTGGAGCCTGTATGCACAATGTAACTTTTAACTAATCTCTAATATCTTGGCCAGTCCTTGATTTACCTGGGCAAGGAAGGCAGGTCCATTACCTCGGGAAGATTTCTTTTAGGATCTTTTTGGCTATCACATTGGCCATCTCAGTCTTTTAACTGTAAGGCCATTCGTGTACCAGCTTGAACTTTCAGACCAAGAATGATCTGATCCTTCAGATCATTTTGAGTACCAGTTTTTTCTATCAGAATGTCAGCGCAGGGATGAATATGTGAAGTCTTGGGCAGTAGGGTAGAGATTGAGGACAGCAAGGTGGAGCGAAGTTCACTAGTTCAGTTAACAAAAAGCTCTGATAATGTGTCACAGGAGCGTTGGTAGTCATCTATCAGTCGGGAGGGTTTTGGATAATGCTTTTAAGTGTGTGGGGTGCCACTACAGTTATTTGCTGTCCCAAAGTGAGCTTATCAGCATCTTTGATAAGTAGAGCTATTGCAGCAGTAGCTTGTAGGCAAGAAAACCACCT
The DNA here is from genome assembly GCF_978045245.1 of Mus caroli. Lineage (NCBI taxonomy): Eukaryota > Metazoa > Chordata > Mammalia > Rodentia > Muridae > Mus > Mus caroli. The sequence continues at coordinate 10,359,745 of NW_028227277.1, forward strand.
GCTGGCAACAGGGTCTAACTTCTTGGATAGGTAAGCCACTGGCCTTTTTCAAAGTCCTAAAGTCTGAGTAAGGATTCTTTTGGTGACCCGTGATCTCTCTTTTACATAAAGAGTGAAAGGCTTGGTTAGGTCAGGCAAAGGCTGGCCATCATTAGGGCCTTTTTTATTTCACTAAAGGCTTTCTGGTGATCTCGGGTCTACACAGACACTTCACCTTCCTTGGTTAGGGGGTACAACGGGCAGCTAAGGTAGCCAACCCAGGTATCCCGAGCCTGCAGAAACCAGTGGTGCCCAAGATTTTCTTACTTGCCTTGGTGTAGTTATAGACTTTTTTTGTTTTTTGTATTTTGTTTTTTTGGCTTTATTTAGCCACTGCTTCCCATCAAGAAAGGTGTATTTTAAATAAGTAACTTTAATCTGACACAGCTGAGCCTATTTAGCTGAGGTTCGGTCTTCTGTTGCCCAGATTTCTTGTCTAGATCTTGTCTTTTTCTTTTTCTCTTATCACTGTGGCCAAGATTCTAGTCAAATTTCTCTCTTGTTTAAGATCCCTCTTATCTTCTCTTTTTTTGCCTCTCGCCTCTTTCTCTCTCTCTCTCTCTCTCTCTCTCTCTGTTTGTAATATGCCTTTTCTACCTCTTACTTACTGGTTTTAATCTAAATATTTTTCATTTGGGGTATCTCTCTCATCTCGGAACTCTCTAATCTCTTTTATCTCTATTTTTAGTATTATCTATTTCTTCTCAGTCTGCCGAAGCTTTGCTTTTTCTTACAGTCTAAGCTCACATTTTTCTAGACCTCTATATGCATTTGTCAGAGCCTGGAGATTAGACTTGTAGGTGCTCTTTACCTGGGACAGAAGTTTTAAGTGGGCAGATATCTCCCTCGCGGTTAGCAGCATAGGGTGAGACCACCCTAGAAGAGAAAACATGTGAGGCAGGGAAGGGAAGGCAGCTCTCACAGATGGCTGCACCAGGCCAACTCGGGGATGCAGGGGAAGGTGGCAGAAGAGGTGACTCTAGTTGGCCCTAGGAAGCCAGGAGAGGTCAGCGCTGGGGGACTCCCCGAAGGCCTCGCCCCTCTTTCTTTTCTTGCAGGTCCCACAGGTGGTGAAATGTGTGGTGATGATGGGGCAGGCATCCCAGGGAATCCTCCATATAGGTGTTCCTGGGCCACAGTTTCCCAGGTAGCGCCTTGTCTCGGCCAGTGCATGCCACTGTTGCTGAAGTTCTCAGTCCGACCCTGTAGCTGCATGCAGCTCCAAGGTGTCTTTCGGGTTTCCTGGGTCATGCAGATCTCCGAGGAACCTCCAAATGAAAGAACCTAGTGGGGAAACCCCCACTCAATTCCTGTTCGGTGTGCATCCAAGAATCACGAACAGACGACCATCTTAATGTAAAAGCATGAGGTAATTTAATGACGGAGCTCTGGGCCGACACATATCTCCCACAGGAGACAGAGGTGTCAACCACATGGTGGAGCCATAATAGAGGAGCTCCGGGTCGAAATTATCTCTTGCAGAAGACAGTGGTATCGACCTGTATTTTCTTTGATTGTTGTGCAGATATTCTCTATGGAATCTTCTTCATCTGAAATTCTCTCTTCAATCTCTTGCATTCTGTTGCTGATGCTTGCATCTATAGTTCCAGATTTCTTTCCTAGGGTTTCTATCTCCAGCGTTGCCTCACTTTGGATTTTCTTTATTGTGTCTACTTCCCTTTTTATGTCTTGCATGGCTTTATTCAATTCCATCACCTGTTTGGTAATGTTTCCCTGCAATTCTTTTAGGAATTTTTCTGTTTCCTCTTTAAGGTCTTCTACCTGTTTAGTTGTGTTCTCCTGTATTTCTTTAATGAGTTATTAAAGTCCTTCTTGATGTCCTCTACCATCACCATGAGTTATGCTTTTAAGTCTGGGTCTTGCTTTTTGGATGTTTTGGGGTGCCCAGGACTAGGTGATTGGGAGTGCTACTTTCTGATGATGGTTAGTGGAATTGATTTCTGTTAGTAGGATTCTTATGTTTGCCTTTCGCCATCTGGTAATCTCTGAAGCTAGTTGTTATAGTTGTCTGTGATAGCAGCTTGTTCCTCAGGTGACTCTGGTAGCCTCTATCAGCAGACTAGCTCTATCCTTAGCTTCAGTGGTCAGAGTACTTTCTGCAGGCAAGCTCTCTTCTTGCACAGAAGGTGGCCAGATATCAGTTGTTCGAACCTGCCTGGCAGAGGTTGTGTTCCACTCACCAGAGGTCTTAAGATCCCTTGGAGGGTCCCGTGAGGAACTTGGGGGTGTCCGGAAACTCCACGTGAAAGGAACCCCAGTGCTAGGGTGGACTGGAAGGGACTTTTGCCCCTGTTTAGGCTGGGTATCTGCCTCCCTAGTTAATGCAATCTCAGGTCCTGCGTGAATGGATTGGTGCAGATGCTGTGTTCCACACACCAGAGATCTTAGGATCCCTGGGGGATCCTGTGTGCATCCTTGCAGGTGTCAGCAGACTCCCCGGGCAATGCACCCCAATGCTGGAGTGGACCCGAAGGCTTATTTTATTTCTTAATTTCTTTATATTTCTTTTCTTTTCTTTCTTTCTTTCTTTCTTTTTTTTTTTTTTTTTTTTTTTTTTTTTGAGTTTTTTGGAGACTGTTTTTCTCTGTGTATCCCTGGCTGTCCTGGAGCTCCCTCTGTAGACCAGACTGGCCTTGAACTCAAAAATCCCCTACCTTTTCCTCCCAATTGCTGGGTTTAAAGGCATGGGCCGCCATTGCTTGGCAACACTAAAACTATGAAACACCAAAATTAAAAACACTCAAATTTTAAATAAGTATTCAAGAACAAGAACAGCAAAATAACCTAAGAAAACCACTAAAATGCAAAAAAAAAAAACAAAAAAAAAACAATAAACAAAAAATAAAAAAAAAAACCCTGAAGGATAAATAAAACCTCAAAACCCTAAAACACACTAAAATCATTTAAAGAAACAGAAAAAAATACTAAAAATACACTAGAAGCCTGAAAAAAAAGACAAATAAACACTCTAAAACACTCTTCTAAAAACCCTACAAACACTAAAAAAATTCCTAAAAATCTTAAAAAAACACACAAGAAGCCAAAAATATCACTAAACCTTTTTTTCTTTTCATTCATTCATTCTTTCTTTCTTTCTTTCTTTCTTTCTTTCTTTCTTTCTTTCTCTCTCTCTCTCTCTCTCTCTCTCTCTCTCTCTCTCTCTCTCTCTCTCTCTCTCTCTCTCACTCTCTCTTTTCTTTATTTCTTTCTTTCTTTCTTCTTCTTTTATTTTATTTTTTTTTTTTTTTTGAGTTTTGGAGACGGGGTTTCTCTGTGTAACCCTGGCTGTCCTGGAGCGTCCTCTGTAGACCATGATAACCTTGAACTCTTAAATCTATCTACCTCTGCCTCCCAAGTGTAGGATTAAAGGCAAGGTCACCACTGCCTGCTAACACTAAAACTCTTAAGCCCCAAAAATATAATTCTTAAATTAAAAAAAAGAAAAAAAAACTCAAGAAAACAAAAAAATAGAAACAGTAAAATGCTAAAAATACCCTAAAGCCTAATAAGAACTGAAAATCACTAAAACACTGGACCAAGTAGCACTCTGAACCCAAAAGAAGGGGCTCCTCAGCGTCCCTCCTCATTCAGAAAGCTTGGATGATTGCATTGCTACCTCAAGCAGAACTGCAAAGTGAGGAAGATCAGAACTGGCCAGTGCAGGCACAAGGACAGCTTCTCCAAGGGCTCTAGACTGGCCCGTGCAGGCTTGACGACAGCCACTTTCCAGCTGAGGTCTGACGCGTGCAGGCGCAAGGACACTCACTTTCAAGGCTCAGGACTGGCCCATTCAGGCATGAGGACAGCCTCCCTCCAGGCTCGGGACTGGCCCTTGCAGGCATGAGGACAGCTGTTCTCGAGGTTTGCTTGATTCCTGAGGCCAATGGCCACTCTAGTTCTGTGTGCTTGTCCTTCAGGACACGTTCACAGTTCTAGGGAGAGAGAGCCTCTCTCAGAGGAAGCTGCTTAAGTGTTTATTTTATTTATTTATTTATTTATTTATTTAGCCTCGAGTAACCATTTGCAAGTGCATTTGCTGCCCCTTTCATGGGCAGTGGCCCATTTCATGTTTCTTGAACAAAGTCCTTCACAATTAAATGGCCAGACGTGTGGAGAGGTGGCAGCAAGTCTCAGCCTGGACTTTACCCTCTGACCACAGACCGTCGGTTTCCCAGCCTCCACAGCCTGGGACCCCCTTCACTGTCCTCCAACCAGATGGTAACACCTTACCCCAACAGGGTCAGCACTTGACCAGCAGAGACCCGAGGGACTTTGCTACTCCGGGGCCCCTTAGACCCACTGGGTAAAAGTTCAGGTTCCCAAATCCCTATGAAGACCAGAGATTCAAAACACCTGATGCGCATGTGACAGAAAAGCTAGTGAAACTCAAAGCTCTTGTCAAGGCTTCGGCCAAGAAGAGGACCTGGGACCCTCTGAAGGATCTAAAAAAGAACAAAAAAAATGGAAACTTACACTTCCTCTGAAGGTTCCTGAGAGCAAGAGTCACCCACTGACCAGGGATACCAGACCATCTGTTTTACAGCCCGCCACCAGAAAAAGAGTAGCCTCCTCTTTTGTGCCCATCCCTGGGAAGGTGACAAGAAGCCAGTCTATATCCACTGTGTTTGAAGAATCTATGGATTTTGACCATTTGGGTGCCAGAGTACCTGCAACATCTTTTAAACATGGGGCAGGAGATGCCAGTCAAAAGTTCAAAGAAGATCACACATTGCATGGGCCATCTTCTGCTGGACAACATGGACAGGTAAATTCCCCGCACATTCAAGGTTCCCCACACCCTTCCCGATTTAGCCAGGAAGATCTGGGATCTTCCACTTCTCCCCAACATGCTCAGGGACTGTCCCTATCAACCCAAGATGTTCTGGGTTAACCAGATATTTCCAAGAGTCTATGGGACATTCCACTTCTGCCCAAGCATCCCAAAGACTTCCCACTTGTGCTGAAAGGAAAATCATACATGCCTCCTCTTCCAGAAGGAGTTCTAAAAGGATGTCCCCTACCCTACATAACTCTCATCTTTCCAATTCTCCTCCAAAGCATGTTGGACAAGACTCCTCTGTTCAAGGGGACCTACCACAAGCCCCATCAGACAAGGAGGGATCCAAACCTCCTTCTCCCAAAGGTAACGTCAGAGATTTCTCCTTTGTCCCAAATGCACCGAGTTCCATCTCCTTTTCCCAAGAGAGTTCAACATGTTTGACAGCTGCCAAAGCAGAGCATGGAGATAAGTCCTGTAACAAAGACAGCCAAAGATGTTCCCCTTCTCCCCCAAAGTGCTCTATGCAATCTGCTTCTACTAAAGTTAGTGTGAGACCTGACCCTGCTGACCAAGGGGATTTCAGAACTTCCCCTTTAAACCAAGAGGGCTTTCAAAGTCCTCTACCATTAAAAAACGGGCTCCGATCATCTCTTACAGTCCAAAGGGAAAGAAATGCAAACATGATTCCCCAAGTGAGCCTCAAAGCGCTCATATCTGCCCAATCAGAGACAAAAATTTCCACACTTATACCAGGAGTTCAAGGACCTTTGCCATCCTTAGAAGGGGCTCTTGAGAGTTTCACACATAGGCTAGATGTGATAGAAACTCCCGAGTCGTCCAAAGGGACTCTTGTGCCTTCTGCACAAACACAAAGTGAACTAGAACCATCAACATCTTCGCCAGGGGTTCTGAAACCTTCTCTATCTGTAAGGGGGCCACTTGGATTATCCCCCTCTATGGAAGAGCATCAAAGACATGTTCTTAAATCTGCTCTCCCACAGAAAAGAAGATTAAATCATTCTCCTGCTATGAAAAGTGACCCTGAACATTCTCATTCTAGCAGAGGACTGAAAGATGCTCTCTCCAAACAATGGGTCCTCAGAAAGTCCCGATCTGATCAAGAATTATTCAAATATCCCCCACCAGCCAAAGGGGCCCTCCTGACTTGTCATCAGGTCCCAAACAGCCGAGATTCTGCCAAAATGCTTCCAGGGAGCCAAACAAGCTCCATCTTTGTACAGTGTGCTGAGACCATACAACCCTCCATGCAGCCCTTGGGGGCGCTGGTACATTATGTATCTGTAGGAGAGGCTGTAAAGAATTCCCCATATACACCAAAGATGCTAGGATTTCCAAAACCTGTACAGGATTCTCTGAGTATTACCCTATCACATAAAGGGATTGTAGGACAGGATACCTCTACAAAAGGAATTATAGCCACAGTCCCATCTTTAGAAAGGACTCGTGGTTGTGACACATCTACAAAAGATGTTCTAGGACAGATTCCATCTGTACAGAAGGTTCTGGATCCAATCCAATGTGAACAAGGTGCTATGGGACGTGATTTGCACACACAAGAGTCTGTAGCATCCTGTACAGTTAAGAAGGGAATTTCTTGGATTCTACCTGTGCACAAGAATCCATAGGACCTCCCCATATTTCACAGGAGACTATGAGAACTACCCTATCTCCTCAAGAGGATCAGCCATCTTCCCCAAATACACAAGATGCTACAGAGTCTTATTCACATGGACAAAGGGCCATTGGTCCTTCTCCATGCCAACACATGTCTCCAGAATATCTTCCAAATGCCCAGAAAGCTCTGGGTTCTACTTCATCTTCAAAAGGCCCCGTGGAACCTGTTTTGACCATCAAGTTGGCTAAGATACCTGATACTTCTAGACAGAAGTTGTTATCCCCTTCTCCAGCTGAAGATAGTTTTCTTGGAAATTCCATGAGTACACAAGTAGGGCTAGAAATCTCCCTACCTGCCCAAGAGTCTCTTAGATCTCTCAAATATGTCCATGATGCTCTAGGAGAGGCCACATCTACAGAGGTATCTCTAGGCCCTTCCCCTCATTCTGAAGCCACAGTCAAGTCTTGCACAGGTACACAAGACACATTAAGACCTTCCCCATCTGTGCAGATGTGCATAGGATCTACCATATCTGAACAGGGCACTTTACAATTATGCAAGTCCCATTTTAGCAGAAGTTCTGGAGTCTCCTTTGTCAAAGTGTTGTTGAATGTAATATGATTATTAGTATGTTTGGACTCACATACAAGTAATGCTACTCATCTTCCAGAACTGCTGTTAAGAACAGTAAGATTATACTATACATGTCATGTATTATTCCTTTTAGAATTAGACTATTCCTGACAAGTCTGAAATTCCTAGAACACAGTTTTACCTGTTTGTAGAGTACATCTATGAACTGATTATATATATATATATATATATATATATATATATATATATATATATATATAGTGTGTGTGTGCGTGTGTGTGTGTGTGTTTGTGTGTGTGTGTGTGAGTGTGTGTGTGTGTGTGTGTGTGTTTGTGTGTGTGTGTGTGTGTGTGTGTTTGTAGCAGTGGTGGCCCATGACTTAAATCCCAGCAACTGGGAGAAACAATTAGAAGGATTTTTGAGTTCAAGACCAGCTTGGTCTACAGAGGGAGTTCTTGATCAGCCAGAGAAACCCAGTATCTAAAAACTCAAACAACTAAAATCAAGAAACAAGGTCATGTACTCTTTCCAATAGTATTTAATAAAGTTAATAGAACAGCAATGGCATGTGCTGTAAGATCGAGTATTGACAAATGGGACCTCATGAAACTGAAAAGCTTATGCAAGGCAAAAGACACTGTCAATAAGACATAAAGGTAACCAACAGATTGGGAAAGGATCTTTACCTATCTTAAATCAGATAGGGGACTATTATCCAATATATATAAAGAACTCAAGAGGGTGGACTCCAGAAAATCAAAGGACCCCATTAAAAAATGGGGCTCAGAGCTAAACAAAAATTCTCACCTGAGGAACACCGAATGGCTGAGAAACACCTATGTTGAATAGAATTGTAGTTTTTTTTTTTAAAGGAATTTATTATAAATCTTGCCTAGAGAGCAAGGGAAAAAATAATAAAAGTGATTCAAATAGAGAAATTTGAAGTCAAATAATTTTAGTAATAAATAGCATAACCTGACACGAAAAACCCCTAGAGACCTTCTAGAAAGCTCTTAGATCAGATGTATAAATTCAACAAAATAATAGAATAGTCAGGATATAAGAACTAGTGGACAGCATCATTGGTTGAATTGGAGAAAGACTGAAGGAGGCTGATGTCACAGGCCCCTCCCATGACATGCATTTCCTGCCCTGGGCCTGAGTGACTGAAAAGCCTTGGCCCCCTGGCCCCGCCCCCTGCAGCTCACTTCTTGCCCCTGGACCTCGCCTCTCTGGCCTCCATCAGAGGCTTCTTCATTGACTTCAGGGCCCTGGGACTCCCCCTGCACCTGCTTGTCATATTTAAATAAAAAATATCCCATGAGTTCCTGAACAGAAGGGATTTTTATTTTTTTTATTTTTATTTTATTTTTATGAGAGCCCATTGGGTCAAAGGGGTACATTTTATGACCTCGATCATCACTTTATGAGTCTTCAAATACTATAGCACATTGTTTCACAAAATGGTTTTATAATTTTTGGGGTCTTTTTAGGGTTCTTGAGGTTTTGTTGAATTTTAGGGCAATTATTAGGGGTTTATCTCTACCTCCCAAAGTACTGGAATTATTCACATCAACATTTCTGGTTTTTTAGACTTAAAGTTTTTTCGGGTCTTTTTAGGGTTCTACAGATTTTTTATTATTATTTTAGGTTGTTTAATGCTTTTTAAAAAACATACCTAAACCACATGATCATCTCGTTAGATGCTGAGAAAGCATTTGACAAAATCCAACACCCATTTATGATAAAAGCTGTTTATCAGATTTAGTTTCTCTCTGGTGGAATTATTTTGCTTCCGTTTGTTTCTTCTTAGATTAGCAGATTAAGATTGTGAAAATGGCTCTTTTGTAAAATCAGAGGTCTTTTGTATTTAAAGAACCCATATAATGGCAGAATCTCTCTGTCCCTGTCTCTGTATCTGTCTCTGTCTCTCTGTCTAAGTCTCTGTCTCTGTCTCTCTGTCTCTCTGTGTCTCTCTGTGTCTCTCTCTGTTTCTCTGTCTCTCTGTCTATCTCTGTCTTTCTCTCTGTCTCTTTCTCTGTCTCTCAATCTCTCTGCCTCTCAATCACTCTGTCTCTCTGTCTCTCTCTGCCACTCTCTGCCTCTCTCGTTCTCTGTCTGTCTGTCTCTGTGTCTGTGTCTGTGTCTGTGTCTGTGTCTGTGTCTGTGTCTGTGTCTGTCTCTGTCTCTGTCTCTGTCTCTGTCTCTGTCTCTGTCTCTGTCTCTGTCTCTGTCTCTCTCTCTCTCTCTCTCTCTCTCTCTTTCTCTCAGGCTGCCTAAGAATCAATAGTTCTCTATTGCTTCAGTTCTGTGGTCCCTGCCATGATGATTGACCAAAGTTCTGACGCTGTATCCCATCGTCCAAATAAATGCTTTATTTTCTAATAATAGTCTTAACCATGGTGTCACTTCACTGCAATAGAACAGTGACTAAGACATGGTCAAGCCAATAAACAGTGTTTCCTGTTATCACTTCAAGTTCCTATTTTTGGCTTCCTAGGAGATAGTCTGTAACCTGTAAGCAACTAACCCTTTTATTCCCAAGTTATTATTGATTGTAGTATTCTTTATGGTGAGAAAGAAGCAAACTAGAACAATTACCTGTCATATAGGTACATGACATCTTACCTTTAAATTAAAATGAAACGTCTATACATTATTGTGTGTGGTTATAGGATAAGTGACAGTGATACTATTGGACATTTTGCTTCTGTAAGAATCTGTCCCACTTACTGTTTCTATTGTTGTAAGGATACACCAGTTTCATAGAGGAAACTACATAGAAAATGTTTTATATAGTTTATACTTCCACATTGCTGTTTATCACCAAAGAAGTTAGGACAGAACCTGAAATAACACAGAATCATGGAGCCAGGAGCTCATGTATAGGCTATGGAGTGGTGATGCTTATTGACTTGCTCCTCAAATCTTGCTTTCATAAAGAGCACAGGACTACCAGTATAAGGATTTCACCATGCACAATGGACTGTGCAGTCTCCCACCAATTAAGTAAATACTTGGGAGTTAGATCATATGGAGACATTTTCTCAACTGAGGCTCCTCCTCTTTAAAGAATTTAGATCTTGTCAAGTTGCTATGAAACCAGTGTGGCAGTCTGAATGTAGTTGGCCTATGAGGAGGTGTGGACTTGATGGAGTAGGTGTGTCCTTGATGGAGGAAGCATATCATTCTGGGTCTTTAAAGTTCTGTCCAGTGTGGAAGAGACTCTCCTCCTCCCTGCATGCAAAACAAATCTTTTCTCCTGGCTGCAATTGGATCAAGATGCATAACTCTCAGATTACATTCCACCACCATGCCTGACAAGACACAACCCTGTTTCCTGCCTTGATGATGGTGGATTGAACCTCTGAACATGTAATGAAATGTTGAAAAGCCCTCATGAAATGTTGTCCCTTATGAGAGGCCTTGGTCATGGTGGCTTTTCAAATGAATGAAACCCTAAGACAACCAGCTAGTACAGAAACTCTCCCAGATATCAAAATTAATCAACAATAGAGAGTATTTTCAAGTCATGCAGCATACAAACTTATTCAAGAGAGAAAAAGAGCAATGAATGAGTACATGATAAGCCTCCCTCAAAGAGACACTCTTAGAGTGCAGATTTGGCCAAGGCAGACACCCATGAAGCTCAGGGGCTCCTCAGGAGAAGTGACCTACCAAGTGGGCAACCTCAAAGCATTTGAAACCCATGACAAACAGCATAGGAAAGATGTCAGCACAAATGCATTCGATACACCTTCTATGTTTTCTGAGAAGGAGGTCACAGACAAGTAAAAGACTGGAATTTCAAGGGCATAGACAGGTTGAAGTAGCCACAGATATGTAGATAGTCATAAGTTTGGTGGAGAGCCAGGTGGAACAGACCAGTGTGGGAGATTTTGATGGTCATCTGGGTCATTCATCACAGATATCCAAAAGATCACAGGATTCATCAGAGGCAAAGAGTGCTCAGGGAAGGAACACAGGATCTATTCAACACCTGAAATTACCTAACAGCATACTCATTTTATTTTCTGAATTACTTATTTGAACTGATCATAAAAAAATCATGGTGTTTATGATGTTTTAGGGAGACTCATATATATATATATACTCTTAGATTTGGATTCACTATTTATTCTGGTAAAATGTACTCTAAGAAACACACACACAAACACACACACACAAACACACACACACAAACACACACACACACACACACACACACACACACACACACACACCACATCCTTCTGTAATGACTGGCTGGCTATTTGTTAAGAAACAAAAGAAGCCAATGTGGATATGGCACAAGTTTGACTATGTAAATGAACTTTCTATTCTTCGTGAGTCTCCTGCTTCATTTTGTGAGAATTCCTTCTTTGAATTTATATATTCCTCAGGGTCCTCTCTTCCTTTGTGTGTCCATTGTTCGTTTTAAAGGTCACTATCAATTTGATCTTTCTTACCTTCATCGTGGTTTCATTTCTGCATGTAAATAATGTATTTCTTAAAATAGATATCTTTATGGGATTAGAGAGATGACTCTAAATCCAGAAGACTAGATTTGGTTTCTTGAATTCATATCCAAGGCTCAAAATCACCATTAATGGCAGCTCCAGGGGACCCAACAACTCATATCTCTGTGGTCACCTGCACTCACAAGCACATGTCCTACCCTCACACATATAAGAAAAGATAAAAATATTAAAAAGAGAGACAAGTTTCACTAGACTTCATTATTCAAATTAAACCTGATACTCTCTAATTGCTGAATCTGTTTGGATCATTTTTATGGGTTACTCCTTATGTTCCAAGGCCAAATTCCTTTTATGTGTCACTCTTTCACCAACTTTGTTCTTCCTCAGACATCATACCAGAGATTCTACTGATGTTATATCCTTCTCCCCTACTTAATAAACACCCTTCTTTTGCTGTGATTCCTGCTCCACCACATCCCATCTCCAATTCCAGTCCTCCATACAGAGCAGAGATACTAAGTCCTATTAATTTTACCATGTGTGATATCAGATATATGTACTGTTCTTCCACCATAGCCCATCTCTTCCACCAAAGTCTTCACTCACAGCATGTCATATCACACGTTTTAAATTTTAGAGCAAAACAAATTTTATTGGCAATCATACTGGGTTTGTCAAAGACACTTAAGTAGACAACACAGGAAAACAAACATTTTTTTTCCTATTCTACAAGTTTATGGGCCTGTACTTTTGTGATTTTTTCACCTTAAGGAGTCTTTGACACCAGATTATAGACATAGATCTGGAGATCACCATGAAACTTGATAAAGTACACAGAAGGATTGGCAAGAATTTGGTAAACAACCTTTCCAAGATTTTTGGAACCATCCTCTCTGGTGTATTGCACCCAGTTTCCTATTAAGAAGTCACTGTTATGATGTGATGTCACCTCAGCATGAGGAGTCTCTGGAATGATGGCAAGGTTACCTTCATCGTAGTCATCCAGGAGCTGATAAATGTAGAGGACCGGATCCTTCTTGTAGCTAATGTAAAACCAGTCCTTCATGACTGGCACCTGGGCTAGCACCATCCCATTCCAGTTTTCCTCAGAGCCATGCTTTCCCTCAAATTTGTGTTGTACCGCTCTGCCAACCAGGCTTCTGGCTAGGTGGGCATCCCTTATCTGAGGAAATACTACATTGTGAGGCAAGACCTTAAGATTTAAAATCCTCTCATCACTGAGGAGCTCCTGTCCATAGACGCTGTCAATACCGTCATACTTCAGCAAATAAAGAGAAGGGTTTGTTGGCAGTTGATCTAGAACTATGGCCTTCCAATGGCTGACAGGTTCATTACCTTCCTTCCAACTGTGAGAAATTCTGCAGCCGACAATAATTCTCAGGGCCTGGGATGAAGGCATCCTCCTCCTCTTCTTTTTGAGGGATGACATGCTCAGCCTCTTCAGAGGTATTGTCTTCTAAATGGTTGTAGAACTGGTGTAGTAGGACACAGCAACCCTGGTCCACTGTCTTGTGACTATCATTCTTTGTTCAATCATCATACTTGGCCATTGTCTGGGTTTGAAGATCTTGCCTGTTTAAACCAGAAACAATGCTGTTGCCTCTGTCATAAATATGAGATCTTAAAGGGCAATGGGTGTGGGGTGGGAGAGAATGCTGGACCAAGGCTCTTCTTTAAGAGAACTTCTGGGTAGGTGAAGAAGGCTATGCTAATCAGGTGTGTGCTTCTAAAGTCAATTTTATCAAAATAAGAAGTTCATAAGCCAGCCATTATGGTGCATGCATTTATTCCCAGCACTCAGGAGGCAGGGTCTGGCATTTTTCTGAGTTAGAGGCCAACCTGGTCTACAAAGTTAGATCCAGGGCAGCCAGTGATGTACAGAGTATTCCTGTTTCAAAAAGAACAAAAACAACAAAACAAAACAAACAAACAAAACAAAGAACAAAATAACAAAAAAATGAACAAAGAAAATAAACGAATAAAAAGAGAATTTAATAGGAAATGGTCGTGACCTAAGTCTTTAATCCCAGATTTCAAGGGGCAGTGGGAGGCTGACCTTTGTGACATCAAGGCTAGCCTGGTCTGACAGCCATAGCTACACACAGAGAAACTCAAAATAAAATTAAACAAACAAATAAACCAACGAACAAGGGATTCCAGGAAATGAACATAGGGAAATTAACAAGTAATTCTCTAGAGCTCAGAATAACATACTCAGAAAAAATTTTCTTCAGCCCTGAGCTAATTTTCCTCTGCTGAGGAAACTTTCCTTAAATGGGTAGGTCAGTGTGGAAGTTGGTATGTCTGTTGCCCTCAAGGATCAAGCAGAATAGAATTAAAAAATGAGCCAGAGTTGTCACCATACCTCTCTTGTATTTGCATGTTCTGAGCTAGGTGGCTACTTTCACAAATATCTACCTAGGGACAGAGCACACAACTGGCCTTCTGTATTGTGTCTCCAGATCCAGTCCCAGGCATATTATTGAAGCCATTGCATCTCCAACTTCAATAAGATCTCAACAAGTCCATGCCATATCAGCCATTTAGAAGTAATATCTTCTAAAATGCACATGGACAAAGGGGAGTTTTGGCATATTAGTGGAATTCTGAAGGAGATATTGTTAGCAAGGTTAATAAACTCAGGAGATCAAATAACCTAAACCATCCACCCTCCTAGATCCCAAACATGGGAGAAATTAGAATGTACTCACTGTAGGAGGGAAAACATATAGCCTTAAGGAGCCATGAGAGTCCAAGATACTCCATAAATATACATACCCCAAACAAATGTCCTAGTTTTCAAGATTCTGTCTTCTGAACCAGGCCAGGCACCAAAAGCCTCTGGAACAACTTTATGGGTCAGGAGCTGACCTGGCATTCACACACCACTGTGAAGATACTGAACCCAGCTTCAAGGAATTCTAGTGTCTCCAAGTGGAATAGATGTGCAAACTCTGACCAGTGCTCTGTGACATCACCCTATCTCAGCTTACATCATAGAACCTCTATCAGGCTGGTTTTGTCTGGAGTTACACTCAGAAACTTTGAGCATCTAGAATTTACATTTTTTATGGCCTCCTAGAAATCCAAAATAAATCCCTACAAAAATGGCCTGATTACCTGATTCACATTCTGCCCAAGTAGATTCACTCTTGTACCATTTTTATTGTGTATTTGTTTGTTTGTATGTTTATTCGGGTTTTTTGGGGGAAGTTGTTTCTATTTTCCTTCGTGAAAGTCTTCAGTGTCTGACACACCAGCATTCTTGGTGGTTATTTTCCCTGTAACAATCTTCCCCTTGGTTATCTTTAAGCTGTTCTTGGAATCAGAAATGTTGCCAGACTCTTGAGGCAACACACTGGATAGCACACTATTCATTTTATCAAAACCCACAATTAGAGGAAGACAATTTTTTATTCAAAGAAAGCTGGAATTTGACAGGATTGAATACCTTGTATTGAAGCCAATGGCAACCATGAATTATGGATTCTTTGCAAAGTGCAAGGAAATCATAGTCCTTGGGCCTGCATACAAATTTGAGATAAACTTAGAACAACATGATATCTAACAGTAACATGTTAAAGTTCTTTAAAATTTACCACCATTTCTGGTTACAAGGAATTTCATAGATTGAATGCAGTAAAACAGGATGAAATAGATAATGTAATTTTATTTTTGAAATATGGGTTGACAGAATACTGGACACAGGTAAGTATGGAATTTACTTACAAATTAGAGGGCACTTTAATTGTTCATGCCACATAGATCTTCAGTTCTTCAAAAAATCTTTTTCAGTCTCCTCCACTGTCCCCACCACACTGTACATCCTCTTCATATTGGATGACACCTACTAATTAGTTAGACTCTTCCAGCTCATCCATCAACAAAAGATCATTCCTTACAGATGTGGCCACATGTCAGTGTGATGGGAGGCAGTCTTCCTCTGAGGTACTATCTTCCCAGTTTGATTTTTGTTCCAATAATAATCTAAGAAGGACCACTAAACATCCATATTATCAATGTTGATTGTTATACTGTGTGAAATAGACAAGCTATGGAGGAAATATAGATGTCAACCACACGATGAATTTCTTAAAATGAGAGAGAGAGTGAGTGTGTGTGTGTGTGTGTGTGTGTGTGAGAGAGAGAGAGAGAGAGAGAGAGAGAGAGACAGAGACAGAGACAGAGACAGAGACAGAGACAGAGACAGAGACAGAGAGAAAGAGAGACAGAGAGACAGAGAGACAGAGAGACAGAGAGACAGAGATAGACAGAGACAGAGACAGAGACAGAGAGACAGAGAGACAGAGACAGAGAGACAGAGAGACAGAGAGAGAGACAGGTATTTCTCATCTAAGTTTACTAGTGAAGGGTTTTGTTTTCAGAAAGAATAGATGGGAATGGGTGTTGCGGCCCGCCCGCGGTCCACAACACGAACGGTTCAACTGAGAATGGCAGTTCCCTGCAAAGAGAGGTAACTAGATAGGGCGGAAGAAACAATGGAGTCAAGACAACATTCGGATCAAGACTCAATTTAATATTTCCAGACACTCAGTTTATAAAGGAAGGGGGAGGGAACCCAATTTCCCGCCAAGTAACTCAGGGTCCAGTAGCAGGACGAACACGTGTGTGCCTCCAGGCAGCAAGGTCAGGTTCCAGCAGTGGGCGTGGCAGGACGAATGAGCCGGTAGCTCCACCCTAGAGCAGGCAGGTTCCAGGCTGGGGGAAGGGAGGCCACATTTCCCCCCATTAGATAACAAAAATAAAAATAAAAAAGGGGTGGCCTGTGGCAGAAAGATTATCTATGTTCAATAGTTCTGCCTAAGTTCCTAGGGCTAACGAAAAAACCTATTTCCGTGGGATTTCTTAACTATTCTAATGGTAAACTGTATCTGGCTAAGGCTGTAGGCTCTGACTTTATAATGCTAATTAGTGCTGAATAGGTAGCTACCTGTTTGCCTTTTAAGTAGGGCGTTGGAACTCTGGCTGAGATTAGCTAAACAATTTTAGAATAACACTGAACTGATAATTATCCACAATTTTGGGTGACAGGCAGGGGAAACAGTGAGAAGCGATTAAGACTGGCTGGCTCCTAGTACAAGGCCAATTGGCTTTTTTATTTTTTGGGTGGGAGGCAGTGAAGGGCTTGCCCTTACAACAGCAAGGTCTCCAATCTCTCTCCCCCCTATTAATTAAGTTTAAATAGGCAATGCTTAACAGAGGTGATCAAAAGATTTTCTCATCCGTAGATGAGTGGGCCTTTAACCTTGACTTGGGTGGACATTAACCTGATTCCTCCCGTGAGTATTGTAACAACTCACATCTGTGGCTCTTGGTATCTTTTGGGGAGGGGAGGCAGAGCCGTAAGTATTTTGGTTTTTAGCTGGAGTCAGATACCAACCTCTTTCAAATCAGGTGTGTCGCACAGGGAACTCAGAAACGGTCAAACTGGACCCTCCCTCCGCAGTGATCTCCTGCGCCAAGCGGTACCCATACCGTATTCATATGATTATGAATCAGTATCGCAATTCTGAGTTATTGCGAGGTCTCTATGTGAGACTTGTCAACCTCAGATTTAGCAAGGCCTAGACAAGAATTATGTCAGTATTAACACCATTAATTTTGGTTAAACTAGGAGCTGAAAGTCTTTCCTCTTCATCTCTGTTATTCCCAGTAGCCTGAGGAACTAAGGACACCTTGCAGTAACAGCAAGGGTGAAAAGCCAGAGGCCAGTTAAGGGACTAAGTCTATATCTATCAAAATAAGAACTAATCTTTGTAAATATATATGAAATTTCTACTTCCCTAGCTCTCCTGGTAAATCTAAATCTTATCTTAGACTGAAAAGCCACATGCTGGGATGTCCCTGGAAGGGATATTAGCAGAACCACCTGTTTGCTCTTAGGGGCGGGGCGGAGAACCGGAGAATGTAGATTGACCTGCTTGAGAGAAGGAAGAATACTAAACAATTAGAGTGTAGTAATGTAAATTTTCTGTTTGGAGAAGTCAAGGTACTTTATTTAGATGCAAATTGTAAAGCTAAAGTTTATCTCCGGCCTTTTGTAGGGGAATTGGCTCAGAGGAAACAGTGTTTTTTGAGAGCTTCTACTCCCAGCTCAAGAGGAATTTTAGTCCTCAAGGTGATACTTACGAGGAGAGACAGAATCTGTGTTTACCTGACGAATTAATCTCTCTGGTAGCCACCGTGCTTCATCTTCATCTCGTGAAAAAACACAAACCGAGCCTCTTCCCCAAATTAGGACTGAATCTGGACCCTTCCATTTATTAGTCAGGGGGTCCTTCCATTTTACCAATGCATAAGAATTAGAAGTAACTGGGTGCCAGTGGCGTTCCGCTGCAGACTGACCTTTAATGTCAGTTTGCAAAAAGTTTAGGACAAATAAGGTAAAGGCAAGGTGAACCTTTGGTGACCTTGGGGGATATAGATGCCCCTCTTTTGTTTTAAAAAGCCAATTTTTTAAGGTGCTATGAGCACGTTCAACTATTCCTTGTCCCATGGGGTTGTAAGGAATTCCAGTTTTATGTTTGATACCGAATTCTTTACAGAATGTAATAAAGTTTTTACTAGAATAAGATGGCCCGTTATCTGTCTTAATAAGCTTAGGCAACCCCATGGTATTAAAGGCTTGTAGGCAATGATCAATTACGTTTTTTGAAGCCTCCCCTGTATGCAGGGAAGCAAAGAGAAATCCTGAACAGGTATCAATGCAAACATGTATATATTTTAGTTTTCCAAATTCTGCATAATGGGTTATATCCATTTGCCAAATATGATTAGGCATAAGGCCTCTAGGATTGACTCCTAGATGTGGCACTGGGGATAATGTAATACATTTAGGACATTGTTTTACAATCATTCTTGCTTGCTCCTTAGTGATTTTATGTCGGAGCCTTAGGGTGTGGCTAGAGAGGTGAAACCTTTCATGATCACGTTGGGCCAGAGCCACAGGATTTGAAACTAAGGCTTCTCCTATTAGAGCCCTGTCAATGCGATCATTACCCTCGGCCAGAGGCCCAGGAAGACCAGAGTGAGACCGTATGTGGCCAATATAAAACGGATTTTTCCGGGCAAGAATGATGTTTTGCAATTCTGAAAATAAGGATCCTGATGGCGTATTGAAGTTAAACGTGCCACAGGTTTCTAATAAGGGTACTGATTGAGCAACATATAAACTGTCAGTAAAAATATTAAAAGCCTCATGTACAGACTGAAAGACCTTTAGCACTGCTGTTAATTCGGCTAGCTGAGCCGAGAGACCAGGAGTCTCTACAATAACCTGTTGATCATTAATAAGATATCCAGCTCGCCCTTTAGAGGAGCCATCAGTAAAAATCAATAGAGCATTATTTAAAGGCTGTAAAGAAGTCATCTTAGGAAATACCATATCATGTACATTTAAAAATTTTATTAACCTATCTTGAGGGTAGTGGTTGTCTATAATTCCACTAAACCCTATTTGTGCAAGCAACCAATCTGTACTATGCTGTTTCAGCCAAGTGTCTTGACTTACGCTGTAAGGCTGAACAATGATATCTGGCTCTTTTCCGAAATAAGTCAATGCCTGCCTTCTTCCAGTGATAATCATCTGAGCCACTGCTTCGTGATATGGCAAGATATTACGTTTGGGAGAAATCCTTGAATGTATCCACATTATAGGAAATTTTTGCCATAGCAGTCCCGTAGGCACATGAGTTGTATTAAAAATTAACAGGTGCAGCGGCAGGGAGTAATCTATATAGGTAACGAATTGCTCTTCAATAGACTTTTCCACTAGTTGTAAGGCCAGCAATCCTTCTGAGGTTAGGGATCTAGGGGAAGTGGGATCAGAACTCCCTTTAAGAATATCAAATAAAGGTTTTAACTCCCCTGTAGTAAGCTTTAAATAGGGGCGAAGCCAATTAATATCACCCAACAATTTTTGAAAATCATTTAAGGTCTTTAAGTTATCTCTACGAATAACGATCTTTTGGGGAAAAACAGCTTGATCAGTGAGTCTAAAACCCAAATAATTATAAGGATCCTGAGTTTGTACCTTTTCAGAAGCAATTTGCAATCCCTTATCAGCTAGGGCTTTTTGTAAACCTTTATAACACAAAAGCAATTCTTGGGGGTCCTTTCCCGCCATCAAGACATCGTCTGTGAAATGAACGATGTAAATATTTGGCCATTGTTGTCTAACAGGCTGAATTGCCTTCGCCACAAACCTTTGACATAATGTGGGACTATTAGCCATCCCCTGCGGAAGGACTGTCCATTGATATCTTTTCATGGGTTCCTTGAAATTTACAGAAGGAACACTAAAAGCAAACCTCTCACAATCCTTTGGATGCAAAGGGATGGTAAAGAAACAATCTTTCAAATCTATAACAATCTTATAATATCCCTTAGGAATGGCCACTGGGGAGGGGAGCCCTGGTTGTAAGGTTCCCATAAGTACCATGGTCTCATTAACTTTTCTTAAATCTTGTAACAGTCTCCATTTTCCAGATTTCTTTCTGATAATGAAAATGGGTGTATTCCAGGGAGAGTGAGACTCTACCAAATGTCCTGCTTCTAACTGCTCCTGCACTAGCAAAGAAGCGGCCTCTATTTTCTCTTTGGGTAAAGACCACTGATCTACCCACACCGGAATATCATTACGCCATTGAATTTTTTCCGCGTGGGATGCAGGCAAGATAGTGGTCGCTATTGAAAATACTTTAAACCTCTCATGTTAGAGTGGGGTTTAAGATCCTTAAAGGTCTCAATTCCCTGTCCTTTTTTTACTAGTTCACGAGCAGGCAGGTGTCCCTGCCTGAATGTCTGTCCAGTCACCATCTCCTTAGAACTGCACAGAACAACACCCATCTGTGACAACAGATCTCTTCCCCACAGGGTCACAGGCAAATTTGACATAACATACGGCTGAATCTTTCCTGATTTCCCTTCCTCATCTCTCCAGGTTAGCAATTTGGAACTACGTTTTGGGTTACTGGCGTACCCAATTCCTTGAAGATGAGTCAAGGAAGCAGTCAAGGGCCAGTTTGAGGGCCAGTCCTGCCCTCTAATAATTGTTACGTCGGCCCCGGTATCTATTAATCCTTCAAAGCCTTTTCCATCAAGAGTCAATTTAAGGTTAGGTCTCTGATTTGTGATGGATTTCACCCAATTTACGCCCGAGGAGTCAAAATTATTTTGTCCTTCCTCACTTTTAAGGAATCTATACAGTGACTGGCGTAAAGGGATCAAAGTAAGTTGAGCAATTTTTTGATTAGCAGGTATAGTTATAACACCACGAGAGCAAGCGGCTATGATTTTAAGTTCTCCCTCATAATCATTATTTATAACACCTGGAAAAATCTGCAGGCCTTCTACAATAGAACTGCTTCGTCCCAAGAGAAAGCCACAGGTTTCTGTGGGCAGTGGTCCAAAGACTCCGGTAGGCAGAGTTTGGACTCCCATTTCTGGGGTTAATACTGCGTGGACAGTGGAACAGAGGTCCAGTCTTGCATTTCCTGGGTTTGACCTGACAAGTTCAAGAACTGATCTTGTTGGCTGGGCAGCAGATTTATGGCCCCATAAGCTGTCCTCTTTGAGTAACTTGGGGCCTGGGGCTGACCCCTTTCCTCATTTCCCGGCACCGGGCGGCTCAAAACCCTTGGTTTATGCTTACAATCTTTTGCCCAGTGGCGGCCCTTCCCACACTTGGGACAAATTCCTGGGGTACGGCCTGTTTGTCTACCCTTGGCGCCCTTGTTCTTAGGACAATTACTTCTAAAATGATCCAAACTTCTACAATTAAAGCATGCATTATTTTCTCGTTTCCTCGAGAACATTGTTTGCGCGTGGGTTCCCTGCGAGAACTCGCAGGAAGGCCCGATGTCTGCGCAAAGACGGACATATTTCGCCAAATCTGTCTGTCCCTTATGCGGTTAAATTGCAGCTCGGCAAGCTGCGTTAGCATTCTCATAAGCCAGCTGCATAACAAAGGGACTACCTGTGTCTGGACTTCCAAGGATTCTACTAGCGGAAATCAACAGCCTGTCCACAAAGTCCTGATATGGTTCATCAGAACCCTGCCGAATGCTAGCTAAACTTCCACTAGCATCTCCTTTAACTGGCAACTTTCCCCAAGCACGGCGTGCGGCTGTCGCAACTTGCACGTACACTGCAACAGGAAAATCAATATGATTTGTCTGTCCCTCATATGGACCCTCTCCCAAAAGCATGTTGGTATCCCAGTCTGGGTTACCAGCGTGAGCATTAGAAGCAGCAGTTTTCTTACTGGCGTCTCGCCATTCAGAATCCCAAAGCAAGAAATCTCCTCCTGACAGGGTAGCCTTGGACAGAGTCTTCCAATCTGAGGGGGTTAAGTTTGACTCCGCCACTGTGTCCAGTAATGCTTGAGTGAATGGGGCTGAAGGACCATATTGCACAACAGCTGCCTTTAACTCTTTTAACAACTTGAAATCCAAGATCTGGTAATGTCTGGTCCTAGCATCTTGCTGATCAACTGCCTCGACTACAGGAAAGGCCAGCGTATTAGACGAATTCTGTCCTTTCCCACGAGTCTGACTAACAACTCTTTCTAGCGGCACCTGGTGAAGTACAGAAGAGTTACTCTTCTCCGCTTCTGAGATCTTTTTTAGTTCCCGAAGCTCATTAGTCAGCCTCTGAAGCTTAATTTCAAATTCTAACTCAATTAGCCGTGTGTCCCTATGCGTAGCACCTCCCGAAGTGGTGACTGTGGGTGGAGCGGGAGATTCGCAAGAGGACCAATTCTCATTAGGGTAATGGGCCATTCCTCTATCTGAGTGATTTTTGTTAAAATTCAGTCCATCATCAGAGTTTCCACAATTATCAATTTTTGAGTTAAGAAGATCTTTTCCTGAGGAGGCCTTCTCTGATAGGCACTCCTCCTGAGATACCACAAGCTCCGCCTGAGGGCAATTTAGCCCTGGGGAAGTTGCATTTTTTATAGCATCATTTACAAGCGCCCAGAGACCTAGGGTAAAATTATCTGTCTGAGCGATATTCAGGGCCTCACCAACTTTTTCCCAGGTTCCACAATCTATCGTTTCTTCTTCTTTGAACCATGGACAACAGCTATCTATCTTATCTAAAAAATTTCTTACTAATTGTACTTCAAGCCTTACTCCTTTTTCCTTAAGCAACTCCTGAAAACTAAAAACAATTGCCTGATCCATGTTTTAGAACCCTTCTTTCTTCCACCTAAGCAGTTTTCTAAAAAAAAACTGCGGCACACCGCCTGTCTCCGTATCTAGTTCCGATTTACGAACTGCTGACCCCAAGTAGAACCAGTGTTGGGTCAGCACTGCTTCAAACTTGCTTCGTATCCTACTGCATCCCCGCAACACTTTCAAAACTGAAATTTTTTAGGCTAGCGCTAGCATGTGTACCTGTCCGTTGCTCCGATGCTCCTCCTCCGATACGAAGATTCTTTCCTTTCTTGTGGAGCTCCACACAGCAATCGTTTCTCTTAGCATCTCTCTGCCATTCTTCAGGTCCCAGTTCTGGCGCCAACTGTTGCGGCCCGCCCGCGGTCCACAACACGAACGGTTCAACTGAGAATGGCAGTTCCCTGCAAAGAGAGGTAACTAGATAGGGCGGAAGAAACAATGGAGTCAAGACAACATTCGGATCAAGACTCAATTTAATATTTCCAGACACTCAGTTTATAAAGGAAGGGGGAGGGAACCCAATTTCCCGCCAAGTAACTCAGGGTCCAGTAGCAGGACGAACACGTGTGTGCCTCCAGGCAGCAAGGTCAGGTTCCAGCAGTGGGCGTGGCAGGACGAATGAGCCGGTAGCTCCACCCTAGAGCAGGCAGGTTCCAGGCTGGGGGAAGGGAGGCCACAAATGGGAATTATGTTAGGTGAGACAAGCCAAACTCAAAATGACAATTGTCAAATTATAATTTTAATAAGGCACATTAAATAAAAGGAGATATTTTGAAAGTGTATGGGCAGCAGCAGGGGGGCTGAGCAGGTAGAAATGGAGAATAGTGGAGAGGATGAAGATGGTTAAAGGACAGTATAAACCTGTGAAAAGAGTCACAACAAAGTCCAGTGACTTGTACACTTAAAGCACATTGGTATTAAGTAGAAGATTCTAAATGATGGTTTGATTAAATTGGGAATTTTAGCTTCAAGATACTATAAAATTTATTTTTATGTTTCTACTCTCATGTGGATGATGCATTTTGGGCTAGATATGGTTGACAGGATATGGCAAGGTGTTTACATCTTTGTATATCATTATTCACCCTAAACACATGTCACTCACTGGGCTGCCATGCTTTCATAGGGAAGGAAGTAGCTAGAGATTTTAAGTGTACATGAGGTAGAAAGAAAAATGCCCCCACATGACTATAGATTTTCCTTATTCACCTTCATATGTTGTTTGAATGTGTTTCTCCAAATGTAATTTTCTGTAGACTAATACTCAGGTTTTAATATATTAGGAAAAATTGGACTGGGTCAGGAGGGATAGGACCTACAAATAAAAATCAATGAATAATGCTGTCATAGAAAAGGTTTAATTATGACAGGGAGTTTGGTTCCCTCTTTTGTCTTTCTAGCCCATTGGATCCCTTCTGTGATTTCAACATCTCACTAGAATTTCTTTATCTACTGATAGTGTCTTCTTCTTGAATTTCCTGACTCCTGAAAAGAAGTCTTGCAAAATAGGCTTTATTATATACTAGAAATTAGTGTCATTCTTTTGGTCAATACAACTTGTATGATTATGTCTCAGAATCATGATCAACTGAACCATAGGGGAAAATAATTAGGCTATTTGTGCTGACTAAAGACAAGATGAGTTCAGTGTTATCATGCGTTCTCTTCATGAAAGAAAGCTGCATAGTGGGTGAGAATAGATGAGAGAGTTACAGCCCAGGAGGGACTCAGCCATCTGCTGTTGGCCTTGGAGATATAAAGGGACACTACATAAGGGATCCCTAGGAAGTGTGCCACCCGCTGCTTTTAGCTAGTAGAACTATTTTTAGAATCACCATTTTCTAGATTTTAAGAGATAACTGGATTACTCTAATTTACTAAGTACCGCCATTTGATACATCAGTGATCATCAACAAGCTGTACAGGTGTGGAAAGAAGTTTGGGGACTCAGAAGAAGCCTGTTCTTGAAAAACCCTCTGCGTTCAAGGGAAGGAGACATCTACCCAGCAGCACTAGATAAACAATATACATTGGTAATGGTACCCCCATCGTGTCTAGACTAATGGTTTTCAAACCATGGGTTGAGACTCCTCTCAGTGCTCAAACAACCCTGATACAAGTGTCCCATATCATATATCTTGTTTATAAGATATATACATTACAATCAATGACTATAACAAAATTATAATTTGAATTTGCAATGAGATAACATTACGATTTGGGAGCTGTGTTTTAAAGGGCCACAATATTGGGAAAATTGAGTACCACTAGTCCTGACTCTTCAAAAGCATGTGATTCAGGATCATCTGGAGGAATAATCCCCTTTACTCAATCTGATACTCCCGGAATACATCACCCAAAATTGTGAAAGTTAAACAGCTGCCTTACCATAGACTATAAGCAGGGCATGCTCTCATCTTAGAATTCTTGTAATTTATTTTATTTTATTTTATTTTTAGAATTTAAAGGGATTTTTTTTTTTTTTTTTTTTAGAAATTTAGCATTCTCTTTAGGGTTTCAGGTTTTTATTTAGGGCTTTAAAGTTTTGTTGGTATGTTTTACATCGTTAAAGGGTTTTTTTGGATTTCAGTGTTTTGATGGGTTTTTAGCTTTTTCTTTTTAAAGGATTTTAGGTATTTTATGGTTTTAGTGTTTTTTGTGTCTTTTTAGTGTTCTTCAGTTTTTCAGATTTATAAGAATTTTCTTAGTGATTTAAGATTTTTTTGAAGTTTTTTTTTTTTTTTTAAGAAATTTCATGGTGTTTTCTTGTTTGTATATGTTTTTTAAAGAATTTTATTGTGTTTTTAAATTTTGGGGATTTTTTTTGGAGCCTTAGGGTTTTTTCTTATAGTTTTACATTTTTTTTTTTAGGGTTCTTGAGGTTTTGTAGAATTTTAGGTCTTTTTTAGGTTTTTAGAATGTTTTAGGATTTCTTAAGAGTTCTTGTTTTGTTTTGTTTTTATGTTTTATATGTTTTTTTTTGTTGTTGTATTTTTGTTTGTTTGTTGTTTTTTCTTTTTTTTTTTTTTTTACAGCTTTAAGTTATTTGAGGGATTTTTGGTTTTTGTTTTAGTGTCTTTGTAGGGTTCTTGGGTTTATTCTGGTATTATAGATTTTTTTTTTTTTTGAATTTAGGATTCTTTTTAGGATTTCAGTTTTTATATTTAGGTTATTAGGATTTTATACGTTTTTAAAAGTGTGTTTCAGAGATTTGGGGAGATTCAGGGTTTTGATGTATTTTAAGTGCTTTTAATATATTTTAAGAGGTTTTTTTTTAGGATTTTAGGGTTTTTGGGGGGGGTCTTTTTATCATTCTTGAGTTTTAAAAAAGAATTTTGGATTTTTGGTGATTTTTTTTAAAGCTTCATTTTTGTTTTTGTTATTGTCTTTGTTTTTGTTTTTAATTTTATGGTTTTTAGGGATTTTTCAGGTTTTTTAAAAAAGATTTAAATGTTTTTTTTTGTTGTTGTTGTTTAATTCTTTAATTTTTTTTTAGGGTGTCAGGGTTTTTTTTTTTTTTTTTCATTTTTAAATAATTTTAGGGTTTGGGCAGGTTATGGTCTTTTTTTTTTAATAGTTATTTTTAGGGCTTCTTTTTAGGCTTTTATAATTTTTTTCACGGTTTAATTTTTTAGTTTTTTTCTGATTTTAGGGATTTTTATGTGTATTTTAAAAATGAGTTTAATTTTTAATTTTTTAGTTTTATAAGGATTTAGGAATTTTTTTAGGATTTTCATAAAAATCTTTAGGGTTATTTTGGGGTTTTGGGGGTCTTATGTATTTTTGAAGGTTGTTTTTTGATTTCTAGAGATTTTTTTTTTTTTTTAGATGTTTAAAGTTGCTTTGTTTGTTTGTTTGTTTGTTTGTTTTATTGTGTTTCACGGTTTATTTTACAGCTTTAGGGTGTTAGGTTTTATATTGTTATTTAAGATTTCTGGGTGTCTGTGTGTGTGTGTTAGGGGTTTTTTTTGGAATTTTAGGGAGTTTTTGGGGGGTTAGGTTTTTCTGAATTAAAGAATTTTTTTTAGAATTTGTGTTTTTTAGCATTATAGGTATTTGGTTTCTTTTTTTAAGATTTCAAGATTTGGGGGGGAAAATTCAGGGTGTTTTGAAAAATTTTTTAAGGAATTTTTTTAGGGTTCTAGAATTTTTTTTTAGAAATTTAGGGATTTTCAGGGTTGTAATTGTGTGTTTTTATTTTGTGTTTCTCTTGTTTTTGTCGTTAGTTTCATTTTAGGGATCAGGGTTTCCTGGTTTATTTTAGGGTTTAATGTACATTGTAATGTTTTTATATATATATTATATTTTATATATATATTATAAATATATATAAATAAATATATATTTATTTATTTAAAGGTTATTAATTATTGTTTTTGAGTATTGGTTTTGCGTTTCTGGTTCCGAAGATTTTATTTTATTTTATTTATTTATTTATTTATTTTATTTTATTTTTTTTTTTTTTAGAAATGTAGGTTTTTTTTTTTTTTTTTTAGGGATTAGGGTTTACTTGTTTATTTTAGGGTTTTAGGTTCATTGTAATGTTTATATATGTATATATAACATAAATATATGTTTATTTGAAGGTTATAGTGTTTTGTTTTTGAGTATTGTTTTTGGGTTTTTGGGTCCTAAGTTTTTATTTTATTTTATTTTATTTTATTTTATTTTATTTTAGAAATTTAGGGGTTTTTTTTGTTTGTTTGTTTGTTTGTTTTTTTATTATTATTATTATTTTTAGTGTTTTAAAATCTCCTGCAAGTTTTTGTTTTGGTTTTTGTTTTGTTTTTTGTTTGTTTGTTTGTTTGGTTTTTTGGAATTTTTTTAGGACTTTAAAAAAAATTAGGGTTTTTTAATGTTTTTGAATTTTTAAAAAAAGACTTTAGGGTTATTTTTAGGGTTTTACGGATTTTTTAGAGTTTCAGGTTTTTTTCTTTTAGAGTTTTAGGGTTTTTTTAGATTTTTGAAAGTTTAAAAAAAATAATTTAGTGTTTTTTGGCTTCTTATAGGGTATTTCTTTGTTCTTTGTTAAATTCCCCCTCTACCCCTTCCTATTCCCCGGGATGTATGCTTTAAAACCAGACACATCAGCCTAATAAATGGAGACTTAATAGGACCCTCTGCTTGGTTTCTAGCTTTTCTTCCCCTTCCAATTCCATTTCCTCCCAGGTTTGCAGTACCACTTGCACCCATGTATAACTGAACCCTATGGGACTGGATAAGGGGCACCCAATGTGAGGGCGAGTTTTGGATCTTATTTCCTTCCAGTGCAGGTTCCAGAGAAGTTTGTCCTGACCCCAAGAATTTAGAAGTAGTGAAGGACCCCTTCCACTGCTCATAGAAGAGAGAAAAGTCCTTGAATAGTTGATTCATCTCCGCTCCAGGAACTGGGAAACAAACTATCAAAGGAAGCAGCCTTTATAATTTGCTTAAAGATAGCTCTCATGGAAAGAGGAGTTAGAGTTAAAAAGTAAGATTTGATAAACTTTTTTGTTTGTTTTCATAGACCAGGCATGTCCATGTTTATTATAGTTGGAGCAGAGATACATTGTAAGAAATGGAGAAGAGTAGGTAGAGGACTAAATGAAATTTTGGCAAAGCAGGGCCCTGATGTGATGGTGTCCCTGAGAATTTATTTACTTATTGGTGTTTATTCCGTGATTTGGTATAAAATGCAGCTGATGATCCAGAGAAACAGCACCTTTTGTCAGTTGCAGAATATTGCCTCTATCCCTTGTCTCAGGAAGCTTTAGAGGGCTCCCTCCCTACTACAAAGCCTCCAAAAGCTGCAGACAGGTCTGAAGTCCCACAGGCTGCTCTTTATCCACATGTCCAGGTAACCACTTTGTCTGAGCAGCCCACCCTGGGCAATCCACCACTGATCAATCCAGTCTTTAAGAAATATTTGGCTTAAAGCCCTTTAATTTCAGAGGACTCAGACACTTTAGAGAAAGAGGTAGTTCTCCCAGTAAACTTGAGCTGCTGTCTTGCTTCAGACGCTCCCTGCAGTGCCCCTCCCTATCTGCTGCCTATTAGTGCTTCTGCACCATGGTGTCAGGTTTACAGGTTTCTATTCTCATTGCTGCTAAGGATAAGCTGGTGTCTCAGGTAGCAGGATTACAAGAAGGACTAAAGCTACAGCAGCAGTATCCTAGCCTTTCTAAAGAGCTAGCTTCACTCTAAAATTGCTTACAACAGACTATCCTGGTTCCTCCTCCAGCCGCAGTCTCAGGAGGCATAAAAAAGAAAGCTCAGTGAGCCATAAAAAACAAAACATTGGCTTTCCTTGTAATCACTCTCTCCAAGAGAACTTCTAGCTGTGACCTGCCCACTTCTATGGCGGAGGAGCAGCCCCCAGCCACCAGTGCCAAATCTCCTTCTGCAGAAATAGGGCCTTTAGAAGTGCCCCATGCCGATTTCTCTGTAGACACTAACAGCGAGGGTGGAGAAGATTATGAGAGTGATAATGAAGTAGAAATCAAGAAGAATTAACTGTCCCTATTCAACAGACAGAGCTTTGTAGGCTAAGTTTTAAAGACTTAAAAGAGCGTAACTCTGTGGTTAGAACTTATGGTCCATCTGCCCCTTATATGCTTTCGCTCCTAGAAGCGAAAGTAGTGATTGGATCAAAGATATTTAAACTGTGTTAACTCGAGGATAGTTTTTCTCATGGAGGGTTGATTTCCTCAATAGGTGCCAGACCATTGCAGTAGCTAATCAGAAAAACCCTCTAGTGCCTGGACTGGCTGGACCTTGGAAAAGCTTTCTGGTCAAGAAAAATATTTGGCTAAGGCCAGGCAGAAATTGCCCAGTGGGTCTCTTGGCGCAAACTGCTAACACAGCATTGGGAACTTGGCATGCTATTCCTATGAAAGGTTCCATTATTTCCCCTTTAACTAAAATCATTCAAGGAACCCAAGAAGACTTTAGTGAATGTGTTAGTCATTTGCTTGAGGCTGCAAAAAGGACCTTAGGTCATGAGGATGTGAAAGAACCTAGTGGGGAAACCCCCACTCAACTCCCGATTCAGCGTGCACCCAAGAATCACAAATAGAACACAAAGACTTGATGTAACAACACGAGGTATTTTAATGGCGGAGCTCTGGGTCTAAACGCATCTCACACAGGAGACAGTGAATTAGACCACGAGGCTTGGAAGCTAGGGGTTTTTATAGAAAAAGAGTGGGGCTGGGGGAGGAATTGGCGCGATTTCACATGATTGGTCCATTTAAACATCAGCAGCCTGAGGTCAGAGGGGTGGGAGATAGGGAGGCAATGGGCCTGCCCGGGCATGTCCTGGTCTGTTCTGCTATGTTCTCAGCCCCAGGTTTCAAAGCTCACAAACAACTCTTTGGGCTATTTGACATACATTACATGAATCACAGGTCTCAAGTTTTATTTTCTTTCATTCCACTCTTCTTCTGTTTAGACTAATTCTAATCATAGAATTTTAGAGATTGGTGTCCCCTAACCCTTCATTTACCTGAACTATATGTTGATATTATCTCTGAAGAACCATGAGTTTTACTGTATCAATTCTACTCTGGATGAAAGCCATTCCTCTATTTATTATACAGGGGCCGAAAACTAAAGGTAAGCATATCATAAGGATTGGTCCAGCTACAGCGGAAATCAAAGAAGTTATCCAAGATGGTCATAATTCAAACCACATCTCAAACCACCCACTTTGAGCATTCCATTCCCGTTTCCTTCACTCTAATCTTTCAGTTTCTGCATAGAGTCTCTAACTCTTCCTGTATGATCTGCATAGAAGCAACACTCTTCTTTAAGGGCGGCACACAGTCCTCCTTTTAGGAACAACAAATCAAGGCCTCTCCTGTTCTACAAAACTACCTCAGACAGGGAGGTCAAAGATTTTTCTAAAGCATCAATGGACTTCTCTATTGCCATTAGGTCTTCATTGACAGCATCCCTCAAAGACTGAATTCCCTGTCTTCCTTCTATCAAAGCTGACACTTCTGTCCCCACTCCTACTGCCATACCTATTCCCATGAATGCAGCCAGGGTTAAAGTAATTGGTTCTCTTTTCGACCACAGGCCAGCATAGCTTTCTGCTAAACTGGATGCAGGGTGATAATATATGCGGGGTAACAGCTAGATCATGACACAAAAATCATGAGTTGAATTAAAAACCTTAGTTGATACACAGTGAGTAAGTCCTGTATTGCAAGCCCACCATCCAACCGGGGAAGATACAAGATAGTAATTAGCTTCCATTCTGGACACAGACTGAATTTGTCTGCATAGGTGTTTGTGAGTGGAAGGTGGGGTGCCTATACAAAGACCTGGACTCCTCACAGATACATCAGTCAGGGTCAGTTTTTGTCCTGTTCCCCAAGAGCAGGAAGTATGGCTGCTGATTCTGTTGAAATCTCCATTGAAGGCAATTTCTTCATAATAAGGTGGACCCGAGGACAGGGATAGCCAGCAGTCCTCAGTAGCCCTTGGATCAGTTCTATTAAGGGCATAAACGGCTCCTCTCACTAGGTTAAACATCCTCTGTCTTGTTGAAGGAATCTCAGTGGTAATAGTTAGAGGTACCTGAGGAGTGGGAGGGTGGGTGATAGCAGCCATACTAAGGGGGTCTGCAATCAATGGAGTACTCTGAGTAATAGTATGGGTGAAGGGTGTGGACTTGGTTGGGGGGCCTAAAGGATTGTACGGGGTCTCTATTTTTAATCTGATAGTGAACAATAATCCCTCATCATATCTTTCCTTGTAAATCCTAAGACCCCAGGTATACCCTTTTGTCCATCCCAGAGCTCTTTTCCCTGGTTCAGTAAAGGTGACATGGCGCGGATGGCACCAGTCAGTACACTCCTCTAGGTCAAATCCTCCAGGTACATAAGACGCTAGGGAATAGTTGGCTGTTACTCTAATATAGTCCCAGCTTGAGGAGGGCTTCCAGTGGGCTGTACCTGAAGTCTCCCAACCCCAGCTCTTGCAAAAGAAGTCAGCCTTACCTCCACATGTTGGATAAAGGGATTGACTTTGGTGGGGCTCGGGACAGACAAAGAAGGGATGGGTTCGAAGCATACTTCTATCCCTTTGGTTAGAGCAACCACCCCATGGGTCTCTCGAATGTTTTTCTACGTACGGACGGGGTGTTAAAGGTGCCCTCTGAATGTCAGAGTACCCCTCCAAGTCCCATCCAGTAGGGGCTCCTATAGCCAACTTACAGATGTCAGGGAAAAGATCAGGCTACCAAGTCCACAGAGGGTGTACCTTGGCGATTGTCCATACAGCCCTACCCCCCTCATTGAGTACCTCCCATGTTTGTTGAACAGGACTGTTGGGGTTGAAGTCCTTTGGGATCGCTCCTACGAAGCAGGCACAACTTAAAAGGGTTAGTAGTCTTCTCCAAAGTCCACTCATCATGGCTGACTCCAGGGGGTGCTCTCTTGACGTGGGATGCATGGACCCAAGTGGGGATTCCTTCCACTTTGACCACGGTGGGCATTGTCAGTAGCACCAAGTAGGGTCCCTTCCACCTCGGATCTAGGTTTCCCATTTGGTGTCTCCTCACCAGGACTGCATTTCCTACTTCAAACTGGTGCAGCACCTGTGTGTTACCAGCAACATAGGTTTCTTTTAGCTGTTCCCAGACCTTTTTTCTTAATATTTCGAGAGCTTTTAATCGAGCCAAAATACTAGAAGAAGGAAAGAAAGACACATCCGGGCGATTCCTATCCCCTACAGTCATAAAAATGGGTGGGGACGCCCCATACATTAACTTAAATGGAGTTAGGTCAAGGGGTCCAGGTGTATTCCGAACCCTGAACAAGGCATAAGGGAGAACGGCTGTCCAATCACTTCCGCTGGATTCTAAGGCTATTTTATTCAGAGTCTTCTTTAGAGTTCTGTTCATCCTCTCTACCTGTCCTGAACTCTGGAGTCTGTATGCACAATGTATTTTCCAATTTGTCCCCAGTTGCCTGGCCAATCCCTGACTTACCTGGGAGACGAAGGCAGGTCCATTGTCTGACCCCATTACCTTAGGTATCCCAAAGCGGGGAAGGATTTCTTCAAGTATCTTCTTGACCACTACATTAGCCATTTCTTTCTTGGTGGGGAACGCTTCTACTCATCCCGAGAAGGTGTCTATAAAAACTAGGAGATATTTATTTCCATACCTAGTTGGTTTCACCTCAGTGAAATCAGTTTCCCAGTAGGCTCCAGGCCTGTCTACTCGCAGTTGTTTTCCTTCCTGGAGCTTACTAGACTCAGCATTGGTAAGTGCACAAGCAAGGAAGTTTTTTATTATCTCCTCCACAATTCTCTTTAATCCAGGAATGTAATAGGGGGACTTACTAACCAATTTTAGTATTTTTTTAGTTCCTAAATGAGTCAGATGGTCTATGTTAGCTAATTAATCTCGCCCCTCTTCTTCTGTGAGGGTTCTTTTATTTATTTCCTCAGCAGCAGGCTGTTGGGTTCTCATCACCAGTCATTGGCCCTTGGGCTGCTTTTTTAGCTTCTTAGTCTGCCATTTGATTTCCCTTTTCAACGGGCCCAGTTCCCTTCTGTTGTCCTGGGGAATGGATAATTGCCACCCAATGGGGCAGATGAACAGCTTCTAATAAGCTGAGAATTTCTTCTTTATTTTTGATATCTTTGCTTGCAGACGTCAGCAGTCCACGGTGTCCGTATATTGCTCCTTGACTATGAGCCGTGGCAAAAGCATACCGGCTGTCGGTATAGACATTAAGAGTCCTTCCTTCTGC
Organism: Mus caroli; assembly: GCF_978045245.1. Lineage (NCBI taxonomy): Eukaryota > Metazoa > Chordata > Mammalia > Rodentia > Muridae > Mus > Mus caroli. Next base: position 10,393,263 of record NW_028227277.1, read on the forward strand.
CACCTTAAGGCTTGAATTAGTGCAATTAATTCCCCTTTTTGAGCTGATGTACCATCCGGTAGGCTGCTGGCCCATATGACAGACTTTCCATTCACTACTGCTGCCCCAGCCCTCTGCTTACCTTCTACTACAAAGCGGCTTCCATCTGTGAACCAAGTCATCGTCCCTGGCCAAGGTTGGTCTGTGAGGTCTGGCCAGATTCCAGTCTCTTCTGTCAGTATTTCTTCACACTTATATGCAGGGGTCTCGTCAGCCTCAGGTAGTAAGGAGGCAGTGTTGAGAATGGCTGGGGGTGCGAAACTTACTTGCTCTGTTAGCAATAGACTCTGGTAAAGCATCATTCAGGCATTGGTCATCCAGCGGTCCGGTGGTTGCCTGACAATGCTCTCAAGAGAGTGTGGGGCCACTATGGTAACATTCTGGCCCATAGTCAGTTTGTCAGCATCTCTTAATAGCACAGCCGTGGCTGCTATGGCTCCCAGGCAGGAGGGCCATCCACTGGCCACAGAGTCCAGTTTCTTTGATAAGTAGGCTACCGGGCACTTCCATGGTCCCAAAACCCGGGTAAGGACTCCCCTTGCCACTCCATTTCTTTCATCAATGTATAGGGTGAAAGGTTTGTTTAAATCTGGCAGGGCCAATGCTGGAGCCTGCAGCAGTGCCTTTTTGAGAGTTTCAAAGGCTAGCTGATGTTCCCTGGTCCAGGTGAATTCCCCTTTCTCTTTGGTTAGTGGATACAAGGGAGCTGCCAGTGAGGCAAATCCGGAATCCAGAGTCTGCAAAACCCGGCAGTCCCCAGGAACTCTCTTACCTGGCAAGCAGTGGTTGGGGCCGGGATCTGCATAACAGCTTGATTTCTGTCTTCTGTGAGCCACCGTTGTCCATCTCTCAGGACATATCATAGGTATGTCACTTCTATCTGGCATAACTGAGCCTTTTAGCAGAGGCCCAATAGCCCAGTTTACCTAACTCACCCAGGAGGTTATGGGTTCCAATTTCACAGTCCTTGCGTGTTTCTGCAGCTAGGAGCAGGTCGTCTACATATTGCAGAAGAGTCACCTGTGGGTTATTGGCTCGGAAAAGAGCAAGATCTCGGTGTAGGGCTTCATCGAACAAAGTGGGTGAGTTCTTGAATCCCTGAGGCAGCCTCGTCCATGTGAGCTGTCCGGCGTGTCCACTCTCAGAGTCTCACCATTCGAAAGCGAAAAAGGGCTGGTTGTTGGTGTGTAACCTCAAACAGAAAAAAGCTTCTTTAAGATCCAGGACTGTGTACCATGTCCGACCAGGTGGCAAGGTGCTGAGGAGGTTATACGGATTTGGCACCGTGGGGTGTATGTCCTGAACTCTCTTATTGACTTCTCTAAGGTCCTTGACTGGACGGTAGTCACTGGTCCCTGGTTTTTTTACTGAAAGTAAAGGGGTGTTCCAAGGGGATTTGCATGGGACCAAAATGCCTTGTTGCAGCAGTTTGTTGATTTGGGGGCATATACCCTCTTGAGCTTCTCTGAACATGGGATATTGTAGGACCCCTATAGGGGTGGCCCTGGACTTAAGTTTAATCACCACGGGGGAGGACCAGTTTTGCCATCCCCACTCCTCCCCTCTCTGCCCATGCCTGAGGGTATCGATTCAACCAGTCCTGTAATCTCTCATGGGGCTTTATTTTATTTTGGTAAAGTCGATATTCCTCTCCTAGTTGTAAAGACAGCTCTAGAGTCTGGGGCACTTTTATTCCCCAGAAAACCTCCGGTCGATGAGTGGTGAAAGTTATTTGTGCTTTTAACTTGGTTAGTAAGTCTCTCCCCAATAAAGGCATAGGACACTCTGGAATGACTAGAAACAAGTGAGTTACTCGAGTTTGCCCTATGTCTACTACTTGGGATGTGGTCCATGGATACATTTTTTGTCCCGTGGCCCCAATCACCGAGGTTTTTTCATTTTTCTTCACTTTTCCTAGAGGAGTTTTGAGTACTGAAAATTCGGCTCCCATGTCGACTAGAAAATACTCGGGGGTCCCCTCCACTTCTAAGTTTACCCTAGGCTAGGGGAGGGGTTCCAAGCCCCTTTCCCCCTAGTCTTCACCTTCTCCAAGAGAAAGCACCTTTACCTCTTGTTTTGTTTTGTTTTGTTTTTTGTTTTCGGACAGTCGCTCTTCCCGTGGCCCATTTCCTTGCAATATGTGCATTCATTCCTCTCCAGGTGCTGCCTGCCTTCTCAGGGTCTCCTTGGTCCCTGCTGTCTTTTGTCTCCCAGGTTTCCTGAATGTCTACCTCTTCTTCCTTTATCTCTTTCTCCTACTGCAGCCAGGATCCTAGTCAAAACCTTTTCTTGCATCCTGTCTCTCCTATCCTCATCCTCTCTTTTCTCTCTTTTCTCTCTCTCTAACTTTTCATCTTCTGTTTCTCTCCTATGATATACTTTCTCTGCCTCTCTAACTACATCCCTTATGGTGTAATCCTGCAAGCCCCCAATTCGCTGTAACTTCTTCATAATGTCAGGAGCCAACTGGCCAATGAAGGCCATAAGTACTGATGGCCTTTGACCCTTATGTGGGGTAGAATGGGGTATATCTCCTATAAGCGTCCATGAGCCTTTCGAGGAAGACTGAGGGGGGCTTAGTCGCTCCCTGCATAACCTCTCTTACCTTGGCCAGATTTGTGGGCTGCCGGAGAACACCTTAGAGACCCGCCACTAGGACCCAGCGATAATTGGACAGTCGTTCCCTACCTGGTGCCATATTATAATCCCATCGTGGCCGGGTTAGCGGGAATCCATCATCTATTTCAGCTGGAGTTTGGACAGGGCGCTCAGCCTCATCTCGGACGTTTTTCCGAGCCTCGAGGAGAATTCTCTCTCTCTCCTCGGTTGTGAATAGAGTCTGCAGAAGCTGCTGGCAGTAATCCCACTTCGGCTGGTGTGAATAGATTAATGATTCAACCAACCCAGTGAGTCCTGCAGGGTTCTCTGAAAAAGGGGGGTGATTAGCTTTCCAGTTATAGAGGTCAGAAGAGGAAAAAGGCCAATACTGTAGGGGTTGTAGACTGTTCAGATCAGCAGGGGGAGCTCCAATAGCCCTGAGGGGGAGCGCCAAGGTTGAATCCTCAGGCCCCTAAGGGGTGACTCCTTTCCAGCTCCTTGTTCCTGTGGAGGGACCCCCTCCGGCTGGGGACAGAGGAGCTGAAGGTTGGGGCTGTGGAGCATATGGTGGGGGTTGAGGGGTGTCAGGCCACTCAGGGGGTTCTTCAATCTCTGGATAGATCTTGGGGGGTTTCATCACTGGTGTGCTACGATCAAAAATCTCCCCTGCGCAGTGGTTTTGGTTTCTTTTTCTCACCATTTTCTCAGATGGCTAGAATCTTGGTGCCAGGGCGGAGAGGTCGGAGGAATGGGCGAACCCACGGGGATGGGTAGCGAGCCAAGTCCTCCCATACTGTGATGTATGGTTGCTGCTCTGGATACGACCCTGGCCCCTCCTGAAAAACAATGGCCTTCACAGCCCTTATGGTGGGTAAGTAAAAAGTTCCTTCTGCTGGCCAACCTACTCCAAAAACAGGCCATTCTGAGGAATAGAAAGTCATCCATGGCTTTTTCTTCACTGTTACTGACAAATTTCGTCCTCTAGCCCTAATGTCCGTTCAATGGTCCTTAGTCAAAGATAAAGAAGTAGACACAGTCTGTCCCATAGTGAAGAATAAGAATAAACACAACACAATGACAGAGACAGAAAACACTAAGACATCCAAACACACCCGTCCGCATCTGGACTTATACAACCAGCCAAATGCTACCTCTGATGGAGTGGGATTCCGCGTCCACTCCTCTGGCAGGAAGAGCACTCACTCTTTTTCACTCTGCCAGGCAACATCCAGGTCCTCCTGACTGTTCCGTACCCTGGGCACTCCATGGTCTCCCTCGGAATGTCTTCCAGGGGTGCAGCCTGTGGGGAAATAGACCGTCCTCTTCCCACAGCCACTAGGGTCCTTATGGTCCTCAGTGGCAGCTGCCAGAATACAGAATACCAGAACTGGTAACACAGGTGGGGCTCAAACCCACAATCTCAGAACTGAAAAACTAAGACACAAATTCAGCAGTGCCACACTTAGACACTTATACAACAGACAACATAACAAGACTCACACAAACAAACGTACCTCCAAGGGGTCCTTTGGGGTTCCTGGGTGTCAATCAGATCTCTTTGGTACCTCCAAATGAAAGCACCTAGTGGGGAAACCCCCACTCAACTCCCGATTCGGCATGCACCCAAGAATCCCGAATAGAACACAACGCCTTGATGTAACAACACGAGGTATTTTAATGGTGGAGCTCCGGGTCGAAACGCATCTAACACAGGAGACAGTTGATTCGACCATGAGGCTTGGAAGCTAGGGGTTTTTATAGAAAAGGAGTGGGGCTGGGGGAGGAATTGGCACGGTTTCACAAGATTGGTCCATTTAAACATCAGGAGTCTGAGTTCAGAGAGGGGGGAGGGAGATAGGGTGGTAATGGGCCTGCCTTGGCATGTCCTGGTCTGTTCTGCTATGTTCTCAGCCCCAGGTTTCAAAACTCACAAACAACACTTTGGGCTATTTGACATACATTACATGAATCACAGGTCTCAAGTTTTATTTCCTTTCAGATGCAGACAATAATCTTGTAAAACATCTTGCTTTTGAGAATGCTAATTCAGCTTGTAAGGCAGTCCTGCCTGGTAAGATTATGGACAAAGATCTTAATGAGATGATTCATCTTTGTCGTGTTCCCTTACAAGATGTCTAAGACAGTCAATCTTGCAATGGGTGCAGCTCTTCAACCTCTTATGGCAATAGGCAAGGCTCTTCAGCAAGCTGGCCTACAAACTAGTTGTTTTAAGTGTAGCCAGACTGGACAATTTGCATGAAAGTGTCCCATTGTGCCCTCCCTTAACGGTGCTCCAGCACAACCTACTGACCATTCTTTTCGGCCTACATGGCCTTATTTTCTTTGTCCACACTGCAAAAACAACCAGCATTGGGTAAACACTTGCAGAGCTCAGACAGATGCATCTGGGAATCCTCTGCCTCCTGTTCAGGGAAATGGATATGGGGGACAGACCAAGTCTCAAAAACCATCGCATTTCTTCCAGACATGGTGTACAGCCAGCAGACAAATCAGCCACTGGTCTCTCCAGAGCCATCATGAGCAGAGCAGGACTGAACTTGTGTTCTGCCACCAGTGTAAACTTAACACCTGAGCATGGCGTTTATATCCTCCCTATAGGGTCTATGGCCCTCCTTCACCTGATACTTTTATTATTATTATTATTATTATTATTATTATTATTATTATTATTATTATTATTATATATTAGGGCGTGCTTCTGCCACTTTGAAAGGACTTACTGTCCATCCCTCAGTAGTAGATAATTACTACACTGGAGAAATTAAAATTTTAGTTAGTGCCTCTCAAAGACCAATTTCTGTATCAAAGGGCAACGTTTAGCACAAGCCTTGCCTCTACCTTTAGATACTTCCGATCCAGCAATGGGCACACATCGTGGTTATTCACAGCCAGGGTCATCAGATCTGTATTGGGTACAAGCAATTACCAAAGATTGCCCTACACTCTGCCTTAAGATAAATGGCAAGAGCATTGAGGACCTTTTAGACTCAGGTGCAGATTCTCCTATGATTTTACAAAGTGCCTGGCCTGCTACTTGGCCATTAAAGACCTCTTTAACTCATTTACAGGGAATTGGACAATCAAAGAATACTCTCCAGAGTTCAGAGTTATTGACATGGGAAGATGATGAAGGAGATTCTGGTTCTATTCAGCCTTATGTTGTCCCTGGTCTGCCCATTAATTTATGGAGAAAAGACATTCTTTCTCAAATGAGAGTCATTATGTGCAGTACCAATGGAGTCATTACTCAACAAATGCATACTCCGTGTTAACTCCATGGACACAGACTGGGTAAAAATAGCCAAGGGATGCCTACACCAATAAAGGCCACCCCCAATAGTTCAACCAGGTTTAGGATATGACTCCTATTTTTCATAAGGAACATTGCTCTCCCTGCGCCTCAGGCAGATAAGATTACATGGAAAGATGATACCCCTGTCTGGCTTGACCATTGGCCCCTTCCTGCAGATAAATTGTCAGCAGCCATAGAGTTAGTGTAGGAAATATTGATAGCTGAACACATTGAATCATCCTCTTCGCCTTGGAACACTCCTTTGTTATAAGAATGTGAAATGGTAAATGGAGGATGTTACAAGATTTTAGAGAAGTTAATAAGACTATGGTCCCCATGGGGGTCTTAAAACCTAGTATTCCCTATCCAGTGGATATTCCCAGGGGATATGTAAAATTAGTGATTGATATAAAAGTTTGGTTCTTTTCCATTCCTCCTCATCCTAAAGATTGTAAATGCTTTGCATTTACCCTTCCAGTAGTTAATTGAATAGGGCCTTTGCCTCACTTCCAATGGATGGTCCTTCCTCAAGGCATGGCTGTCACATACTGAGGTCGAGTCAGCTTGACAGGCCTAGAGGCCTAGAAGCCACTAACGCGGCTGAGAGTTTCATGGAAACTCTCCTCCAGGAGTCTAGTGTTCTCTCTAACCCATATATTAATATTCCATTCCCGAGTTAGTCTGGTGTATGGATCCATGTGCTCTGTTTTAGTATTATCCTATTATAAGTGCCTTTTAAGACTCTCTCTCTCTCTTTTGAGTTTGGAAGGTTGGGTTTTCCTATTTATCTCTGGTTGTCTTGCATCTCTCTGTGGAAACCATGCAGATCCTAAGTAAAAAAAAAAAAAAAAAAAAAAAAAAAAAAAAAAAAAAACATAACAACAACAACAAAAAAACCTTCAAATGGCTCCCAATTGCTGGGATTAAAGGCAGGAGCCAACAATGCCTGGCAAACCAAAAAAATAAAACACCAAATATAAAACCCTAATTTTCTTTTAGTAAATATCAAAAACAAAAACAACAACAACAACAACAACAAAAACAACAATCCGTAAGAAATACTGTAAATGCTAAAAAACTGAAGTCAAATGAAGGCTAAATTAAATCCCAAACACTAAAATACACTAAAATCATTTAAACAAAGAAAAAAACAATAAAATTCAAGGAAGCCTGAAAACAAAACAAAGCAAAACAAAAACTCTAAATCACTCTTTAAAAACACTCTAAAACTTTAAAATAATCTAGCAATCTAAAAAGAATACGTAAGTAGCCGAAATATCTCTAAAACATTTATTTATTTATATATATATATATTTATTCATTCATTCATTCATTCATTCATTCATTCATTCATTTAATAAATTCTGTCATTCTATCTTTCTGTTTTTCTATCTTTCTCTTTTTCTCTTTTTGTTTCTTTCTCTCCATGTCTCTTTCTTTCTCCCTTTTTCTCTCGCTCTCTCTCTGTCTGTCTCTCTCTCTTACCCCCTCTCTGTCTCTCTCCCTCTCCCTCTCCCTCTCCCTCTCCCTCTCCCTCTCCCTCTCCCTCTCCCTCTCCCTCTCTCTCTCTCTCTCTCTTTTGACCTGTCATTCTATCTGCCTGCCTGCCTTTCTTCTTGCCTTCCTTATTCCCTTCCTTGCTTCCTTCCTTCATTCCTTCCTCTCCCTCCTCTATCTCCTCTCTCTCTCTCTCCTCTCTTTCTCTTTCTGTCTCTGTCTCTCTGTCTCTCTTGCTATTTGTCTCTCTGTCTCTTTCTGTCTCAAGCTCTCTGTCTCTCTCACTGTCTCTCTCTCTCTTTCTTTCTGACTATTTGCCTGCCTGCCTCACTTACCATCTGCCTGTCTGCCTGCCTGCCTTTATTCCTTCCTTCCTTCCTTCCTTCCTTCCTTCCTTCCTTCCTTCCTTCCTTCCTTCCTACCTTCTTTCTTATGTGTTTCTTTGTTTCATTGTTTCTTTGTTTGTTTCTTTCTTTCTTTCTTCTTTCTTTTTGTCTTTGTTTTTTGTTTCTTTCTATTTCTCTCTCTGTGTCTCTCTGTCTCTCTGTCTCTCTGTCTCTCTGTCTTTCTGTGTCTCTGTCTCTCTCACTCTCTCTCTCTCTCTCTCTTTCTCTCTCTCTCTCTCTCTTGAGTTTTGGAAATTAAATTTCTCTGTGTATCTCTGGTTGTCTTTCAGCTCCCTGTGGAGACTTGCTGAACTTTAAGTAAAAAAAAAATACCTACCTCTCTCTCCCAATTGCTTGGGTTAAAGACATAGTCAAACATTGCCTGGGAAACCCAAAACGTTGGAACCTCAAATATAAAAACCTAAATATTTTTTAGAAAAAATCAAGTAGAAAAACAACAACAGAACCCTAAGCAATACAGTAATGTGCTAAAAAAATGAAGTAAAAGAAAAACTCAATTAAACCGCAAATCCAAAAATACAATAAAGTGATTAAAATGAAAAAAAAAACACTAAAAATACACTAGACACTTGAACAAAAACAATAACAACCCCTAAGAAATACAGTAAAATGTTCAAAAGAACATGAATTAAAGTAAAGCCTAAATTAAACCCCAAATCCTAAATTACACTACAAAAAAAGATAAAACTGTAAAAATACACTAGAAGCCTGAAAACAAAACAAATACAAACAAACAAATAAAAATGAAACAACAAAAACTCTAAATCACTCTTGTAAAAACTATACAAACATTTTAAAAATTCTAGAAATCTAAAATAAATACACACATAGCCGAAATGTCCTTGAATATATATATATTTGTCTGTCTGTCTGTCTGTCTGTCTGTCTGTCTGTCTGTCTGTCTGTCTGTCTATCTATCTATCTATCTATCTATGTAATTCTGTCTTTCTTTTTCTATGTTTCTGTCTCTCTTTCCTTCTTTCTCAATTTCCTTCTTTCTTTAAATCCTCTTTTCTTACTTTTTTTTTTTTTTTTTTTTTTTTAATTTGTGTGTGATTTTGGTGACTGGGCTTCTCTGTGTATACCCTGGCATTCATGGATATCACTCTGAACACCAGGCTGGCCTGGTTCTTAATAAACAAAGAAAAAAAAAACAAAACAAAACAAAACAACACTATACATATACTAAAACACTTAATGCATAAAATCTCTAAAAAACTGTTCAAAAAAACTAATATATGTGTATGTGTATGTGTATGTGTAGGTGTAGGTGTAGATGTAGGTGTAGGTGTATGTATATTTACATTTATATGATTTTTTAAAGCTTCGAGGTTTTCTTTGTATGCTTTTATGTTTTTAGTGTCTTTTTAGGTTTTTTACAAAGGATTTTTTATTTTTTACTTATTTTTTTGTTTGTTTGTTTGGTTTTTTTTTTTTTTAATGGTTTCAGGTTCTATTTCCGTTTTAGAGTTTTAGGGTTTTTAGGTTCTTTAAGGTTTTTTTTTTTAACAATACTTTTAAGGTTTTTGGTGGTTTTTTTTTTTCTTTTAGGGATTTAGGATTCTTTTTAGGTTTTCAAGATTTCATTTAGAATTTTAAGGTTCTATAGTTTTGTTTTGTTTTTTTTTTTAAATAGGAATTTAGGGTTTTTCTAGAGTTTCAGGTTTTTGATGTATTTTTAGGTTTTTTGTTTTAAATTTGGGATTTTTATGGTTTTAGGAATTCTGGCACAATCTTTTTAGAGTTCTTGATTTTTTTCAGAGTTGATTTTTTGTTGTTGTTGTTGTTGTTGTTTTTAGTGTTTTAGGGCTTTTTTAAGTTTTTTATAAAGGATTTTAGGGTGTTTTAGTAATTTAGGGTTCTTTTATGTTGTTTTTCTAAAATTTTTTTTTTTTTTTTTTTTTTTTTTTTTTTTTTTTTTTTTTTTTTTTTTAGATTTTTGATCTTTAGTTTTACAGCTTTATAGTTTTCTAGAAGGATCGTTTTTTAACATTATATGTTTTTTTTAGGGTTAAGGGTTTTTCATGTCTTTTAGGGTTCTAGAGGTGTTTTATTATTATTTTAGGTTGTTTAAAGGTTTTTTAAAAAATTAGAATTTTTGAGGGTTTTTTTACGTTTTTAAAATGTTTTTATTAAGGATTTTATTTTTATTTCATTTTATGCTTTTATTTTATTTTCTTAAGGATTCTTTCCTATAAAAGATGATTTTAGGATTTTTCTCAGTGTTTTGGGCAATTTTTTTAATGCCATAAAGTTTTTTTTATGGTTTTATAATTTTTGAGGTCTTTTTTAGGGTTCTTGAGTTTTTGTTGAATTTTAGGGCAATTTTTAGTGTTTTAGAATTTTTGGGGTCTTATTAGAATTCTTGCTTTTTTTTTTTTTTTTTAGAATTGTAGTTGTTGTTTTTAAAGTGTTTATTAAGTATTTTAGGGTCACTGGGCAGTGATGGCCCTTGCATTTAATCCCAGCACTGGGGAGGCAGAAGCAGGCAGATTTCTGAGTTTGAGGCCATCCTGGTCTTGAGAGTGAGTTCCAGGAATGCTAGAGCTACAAAAAGAAACAGTCTCAAAAAACCAAAAAAAAAAAAAAAAAATTATTTTAGGGTTTTTTGGTTTTTTTTGGTTTTGTTTTGTTTTGCTTTGTTTTATTTCGATTCTTTTTGTTTTTGTTTTTAGCTTTTTAAGGATCATTTTGTGTTTGTTTAAAGAACCTAAGATTTTCTGGGTTTTCTTTTTTTTTTTTTTTTTTGATGTTTCTTGATTTCTTCTTCATTTTTAAGGTATTTTAGCGTTCTTTAGTGTTTTTAAAGGATTTTAGGAATGTTTTAGGTTTTATTATTATTATTTTTTAAAGTATTTATTTTTTTTTGTTGTTTTTTGCTGATGTTTTTTGTTTTTTAGGGTTTTAGGTTTTCTGGTTATTTGTAGGGTTTTTTGGTGTATGGGAATTTTGGGATATTTTGTTGGGGTTTTAGTTTCTTTTAGTTTTTTTTTATATAATTTTGTAGTTTTTTTTAAGGGTTTTTGTTGATTTTTTAAAAACATCAAGGTTTTCTTTTTTAGGTTTTATTGTCTTTTCAGGTTTTTTTTTAAAGGTCATTCTTATTTTATTTTATTTTATTTTAAGTCTTGAAGGATTTTTTTTTAATGGTTTCAGGACCTTTTTTAAGGCTTTATGGGTTTTTTTGGTCTTTTTTTTTTAGGATTTTTGAGTATTTTGAAAGAATTTTGAGGGTTTTTTAAGGGGCTTATTGTTCTTTTTAGGGTTTCATGTTCTTATTTAGGGTTTTAAGATTTTTTTTTTCAAATATTTAGGGTTCTTATTGAGGGGAGTTCAGGGTTTGGGTATAGCCAAGGATACACAGAGAAACCCAATCTCAAAAATATATATATATATATATATAAATATATATATATATATATATGAATAAAGTAAGGAAGAAAGAATGAAAAGAATTTTAGGGACATTTTTTGGCTTTTGGTGTACTTTTATTTAGAATTTTAGGTGTTTTGTTTTGTTTTGTTTTTTTAAGGAATTGTAGGGTTTTTAAAAGAGTTTTTGTTGTTTTGCTTGAATATATATATATATATTTTTTAATTTTAGGGTTTTAATATTGGTGTTTCATTGTTTTATGGTTGCCAGGAAATGGTGGAAGAGTGACTTCCTGGACAGACAGGGATAAACAGAGAAACCCAGTCTCATAAATGAAAAAACGAAAAAAAAAAAAAAAAAGAAGAAGAAGAAAGAAAGAAAAGAGTTTTAGAGTACTTTTTTTAAGATGAGTGTTTAAGAGTTTGTTTTATTTTTGGTTTGTTTTTTGTTTTTTGTTTTGTTTTCACAGTTTTCATGTATACTTAGTGTTTTTTCTGTTTTTTTTTTTTTCCTTTTAATGGATTTTAAGGTTTTTTTGGGTTATGGATTTTTTTTTAGTCTTTAGGGGTTCCTTTTTATGGTTTTTCAAAAATTTTTTAGGTTTTTTTTTTCTTGTTTTGTTTTTGTTTTTGTTTTTGTTTTTTTGTTTTTGTCTTTGATAAGATTATTTGAAAATTTTAGAGTTTTATTTTGCATTTTATGAGTTTTACTCTTGCCAGACAGTGGCAGCAAATGCCTTTAATCCCACACTTGGGAGGCAGAGGTAGTGGATTTATGAATTTGAGGTCAGCCTGGTATACAAAGTGAGTTCCAGGACAGCCACAATGAAACGCTGTCTCAAAAAACCAAAAAAAAAAAAAAAAAAAAAACAAAACCAAAAAAAAAAAAAGAAAAGAAAAGAAAAAAGAAAAAAGAAAAAAAAATAGTTGTATGATTATTTTTGGGTTAATGTTTTTTTAAAAATTCAGGGTTTCTTAAAAGGTTTTGTAGGGTTTTTAGAAGAATGTTTTTGAGGTACTTTGGTATTCAGGGTTTTAGTACATTTTTAGAGTTTATTCTATATTTTTAAAAGGATGTTAGGGTCTTTCTTTTAGTGATTTTTGGTTCTTAATAGGTTTAAGAGATTTTTTTTTTAGCATTTTACTGTTTTATTTAGGGTTTATGTGTGTGTTATTGAGTTTTGTTTTATTTTTTTAATTTTAGGTTTGTATCTTTTGAGTTTAAGAGCTTTAGTGTTGCCAGCCAGTTTTTTTTTTGTTTGTTTGTTTGTTTGTTTGTTTTTTGTTTGTTTGTTTTTTGTTTTAGTGTTTTGGGGTTTTATTTAGGCTTTATTTATTTATTTATTTATTTATTTATTTATTTATTTATTTACTTATCTATTTATTATTTTTGCATTTTACTGTTCTTCTTAGGAGTTTTTTGTTGCTGTGGTGGTGGTGGTGGTGGTGCTTGTTCTTCTTCTATTTTTAATTTTAGGGTTTTAAATTTGGAGTTTAAAAGTTTTAGATTTGCCAGTCAGTGGTGGCCCAAGTCTTAAATTCCAATACTTGGGAGGCAGAGGCGGGTGGATTTCCGAGTTTGAGGCCACCCTCGTCTACAGAGGCAGCTCCAGGACAGGTAGGGATATAAAGAGAAACCCAATCACAAAAAAAAAAAAAAAGTAAGAAAGAAAGAAAGAAAGAAAGAAAGAAAGAAAGAAAGAAAGAAAGAAAGAAAGGAAAGACAGAAAGAAAAGTACTTTATGGATATTTTTGACTTATTGTGTGGTTCTTTTTTTTAATATTACAGTTTTTTTAAGGTGATTATAGGGTTTTAGAAGAGTATTTTAGAATATTGTTTGGTTTTAAGAGTTATAGTGTATGTTTAGACGTTTTTCTATAATTTTTAAAGGACTTTAGGGTGTGTTAGTGATATCTGGTTCTTACAAGGTTTAAGGGACTTATTTTTTAGCACTTTACTGTTTTATTTAGTTTTTGTGTGTGTGTTCTTGAGTTTTTCTTTTTAATTTGAGGGTTGTATATTGTGAGTTTAAGAGTTTTAGTGTTGCCAGGCCCTTTATTTAGAATTTTTAAAATTTAGGGGTTTTATTTAGGGTTTGAAGGATTTTTAGAAGAGTGTTTTTGAGATTTTTGGTTGTCAGGCTTTTAGAATATTTTTAGTGATTTTCCTCGTTTTTAAAGGATTTTAATGTATTTTAGGGTTTAGGGGTTTAATTTAGGCTTTATTTAATTTATTTATTGTTTAGCATTTTACTCTATTTCTTAGGGGTATTTTGTTGTCATTGTTTTTGTTCTCGATTTTTTTTTTTTTTATTTAGGGTTTTATATTTGCGGATTGTTTTACGGTTGCCAGACAGTGGTGGCACATGCTTTAAATCCCACCAATTAGGAGGCAGATGTAGGTGGACTTTTGAGTTCGAGGCCAGCATAGTATACAAAGGGAGCACCCGGACAGTCAGAGGTACATAGCTAAACACAGTCTCCCAAAACTCAAAAACAGAAAGCTCAAAAAAAAATTTTTTTAGAGTCTTTTTGGGGTTCTTGTGTATTTTTTTTTTCTTTTTTTCTTTTTTAGAATGTTAGTGTTTTTCTTAAGGTTATTTGGAAGATTGTTTTAGAGTTTTGATGTTTTTTGTTTTTGTTTTGTTTCATGTCTTTCAGGATTCTAGTGTATTTTTTTGTTTGTTTGGTTTTCTTTTTTTTTTTTTTTAATATTTTATGGTGTTTTATTTTTTTTTTTGTTTTTTGTTTTTTGTTTTTAAGGCTCTACAGGTTTTTTTCTTTTAGGGATTTTTTTTTTTGCCTTTTTTTGTTAGTTTTGTTTTCATTTTAGTATTATTTTTTATTTTTAATGTTTTTGAGAATTATTATTTTTTTAATATAAGGTTTTATTTTTGGATTTTAAGACTTATGTTTTGGCTCAAAGTGGTGGCCCTTGCCTACATTCTCATCAACTGGGAGGCAGAAGTAGTGGAATTTTTAGTGCATGGCAGCCTGGTTCAAAGAGGGAGCTCCAGTACATCCAGAGATACACAGAGAAACCCAGCCTCCAAAAACTTAAAAAATAAAAATAAAAATAAATATAAATAAAAAAATAAATATAAAAAATAAAAATAAAGAAAGGAAGGAAGGTAGGAAGGAAAGAAGGAAAAAATAAAAAAAGAAAAAGAAAGAAAGAAAGAAAGAAAGAGAGAGAAAGAAAGAAAGAAAGAAAGAAAGAAAGAAAGAAAGAAAGAAAGAAAGAAACTATTATGGACATTTTGGCTTAGTGTGTATTTTTTTTTTCTTTTTAGATTTCTAAGTGTTTTTTTTTAGGGTTTGTACAATTTTTAAAAGAGTGTTTTAAGAGGTTTTTTTTTTTTTTTGGTTTTCAGGCTTTCGGATATTTTTAGTGTTTTTCTTGTTTTTTTAATGATTTTCGTATATTGTATGGTTTTGGGATTTAATTTAGCCTTTCTTTTTCTCTCTCTTTTTTTTTTCTTTCTTTCTTTTTTCTTTTTTATTAAGCATTTTACAGTATTTGTCAGGGTTTGTTGTTATTGTTCTCCTTGATTTTTTTTTTAAATTTTAGTGATTTATATTTGGGTTTTAATTGTTCTATGGTTGCCAGGCAGTGGTAGCCCATGCCTTTAATCCCAACAATTAGGAGACAGGATTTTTTGAGTTAAAGGACAGTATGGTCTACACAGAAAGCTCCAGGACTGATAGGGATACACACAAACAAACACACACACACACACAAAACCGTCAAGACAAAGGGAGAAAAGAAGGAAAAAAAAGAAAGGAAGGAAGGAAGGAAAGAAGGAAGGAAGGAAGGAAGGAAGGAAGGAAGGGAGCAAATTATTACTTTATGCCAATTTTTGGGCTGTCTGTATGTTTTTGTTTTAGTTTTTGTTTTTGTCTTATTTTTTTAAGCAATTTAAGGTTTTTTAAACGTTTTTCGGGATTTTTAAAAGATTTTTTTAGAGGATTTTTTTGGTTTTTAGGGTTATAGTTTTAGTTTTTTTTTTTTTTTTTTTAAACATCTTAGAAGGTTTTTTTTTTTTGGGAGGGACTTTAGGGTTTTTCTTTAGGGTTTTAGTATTTTTTTTTAGGGTGTGTGTGTGTGTGTGTGTGTGTGTGTGTGTGTGTGTGTGTGTGTGTTGGAGTTTGTTGAGGTTGAATGCAGCAAGGTCTAGAGAGTGAATTCCAGGACAGCCAGAAGTACAAAGAGAAACCCATTCACCAAAAATTAAAAAAAAAAAAAAATTAAAGAAAAAAAAAAGAAAGATATTAATAAAGAAGGAAAAAAGAAAGAAAGAAAGAAAAAGAGAGAGACAGAAGGAAGGAAAGAAAGAAAGAAAGAAAGAAAGAAAGAAAGAAAGAAAGAAAGAAAGAAAGAGAAAGACGTAGTGAAATTTTAGGCTCCTTGGTATTTTTGTAGCAATTTAGGTTCTTTTTAAGGGTTAATAGGGTGTTTAGAAGACTATTGGTGAGTTATATTTGTTTTTCCTTTTTTTTTTTTTTCTTGGTATCTTAGGTTTATGGATTTATTGTTTGTTTTTTTTTGGTTTCAGGATTTTCGTTTATTGTTTTTATTGTCTTTTTTTTTTTTTTCAGGCGTAAAGTGTTTTAGCTTTGCCAGTCAGTGGTGGGTCATGCCTTTATTCCAAGCCCTTGGGAGGCAGAGGTAGGTAGATTTGTAAGTTCTAGGCCAGCCTGGTCTAAAGAGTGAGTTCCAGTATAGCCAGGGCAATACAGAGAAACAGTTTCCAAAAACAAAATAAATTAAACCAAAAAAATAACTTACGGGTCATTTTAGGGTTGATATATGTATATAGTTTTTTTTTTTTTAAGGGTTTTGTAGGTTTTTAGACGAAGTTTTAGATTTATTTGGTTTTCAGACTTCTAGTATAGGTTAAGTGTTTTGTTGTTTTTTTTGTTTTGTTTTGTTTTTCTTGTTTTTTAAGGATTATAGTGAGTTTTAGGGTTTGGTGATTTATTTAGACTTAATTTTATTTTATTTTTTTTAACATTTTGCTTTATTTCTCAGGTTTTTGTTTTGTTGTTTTTTGTTTGTTTGTTTGTTTGTTTGTTTTTAATTTTGAGGTTTTATATTTAGTATTTAATTGTTTTATGTTTGCTAGGAAATTGTGGACCATGCCTTAGGGTCGCCAGGCAGTGATGGCCCTTGCATTTAATCCCAGCACATGGGAGGCAGAAGCAGGCAGATTTCTGAGTTTGAGGCCAGCCTGATATAAAGATGGAGCTCCAGGAAAGGTAGAGATACAGAGAGAAACCCATTCTATAAAAACACAAAAATCAAATGAAATAAAATAAAAAGAAATAAAATGAGAAAAGAAAGAAAGAAAGAAAGAAAGAAAGAAAGAAAGAAAGAAAGAAAGAAAGAAAGAAAGAAAGAAGGAAGGAAAGGAAGGAAGGAAGGA
Organism: Mus caroli; assembly: GCF_978045245.1. Lineage (NCBI taxonomy): Eukaryota > Metazoa > Chordata > Mammalia > Rodentia > Muridae > Mus > Mus caroli. Next base: position 10,409,914 of record NW_028227277.1, read on the forward strand.
AGGAAAGAAGGAAGGAAGAAAGGAAGAAAGAAAGAAAGAAAGAAAGAAAGAAAGAAAGACAGAAAGACAGAAAGAAAGAAAGAAAGAAAGAAAGAAAGAAAGAAAGAAAGAAAGAAAGAAAGAAAGAAAGAAAGAAAGAATGAAAGAAAGAAATGAAGAAAGAAAAGAAAAAATTACTTAAAGGACATTTTGTCCTTTCTGTTTTTTTTTCTTTTTTTTTTTTTTCTTATATTTTAGAATTTCAGTTTTTTTTTTTTTTTTTTGTAAAGGGTTTTGTAGGGTATTTTATAACAGTATCTTATAGGGTTTTTTTTTTTGAG